>NC_090923.1:337122636-337425666 GCF_040938575.1 Ambystoma mexicanum | reverse complement strand
AACTTTGATATTGATACCATCAATATTGAAAAAGGTATAGAGGGTGCCAAGTTTGTTAAGGATGGCCAGTGCACCTAGGATTAAGATCTTGTTTTTGTCATTATTCAGGCATAGGCCATGGGCAGCCATCCAAGCCTGAACAATTGAGTATATTCTATTCACTAAGGCCAGGTCTGTCTCGTAATCATCCAAAAGGGGTAGGAGTATCTGGGTGTCATCTGCATAATTAGTGTATGTGACAGCCAGACGGTCCAAGTCATCAAACAGGGGCTTAGTGAATATATTATACATGGTCAGTGAGACACACGAGCCTTGCGATACGCCACAGTTAATGGGAGAAGGGTCGGTCGCGCCTGAATGGGAAAAGATTCTCATTGACCTGTTGCTAAGAAAGGATTGAATCCAGTTGGGAGCAGTGGAGAGATGTTTGCAAAGCACTTTATTTTCTACCAAATCGAAAGCAGCCGATAGGTCTAGAAGTAGTAGTAAGGCACATTGTCTGTTATCTTTCAAAAGGTCAATTTGCATTTTCAAGTCTATTAGTTTTGAAATTAAGATTCGATGAGCAGGAGCTAAAACCAGTTCCTGGGTTTTGGGCATCACCCTGTAGGCAGGCGATACCTTCTGGGAAACAGAAGCTACCAGGATTCACTATTTACATTTTTGTGCCTATTATCTATGATTCACTGTGTTTAAAAGTGTATTAGAGGTACCCTAATTCTTCTTCATTAACATTCTCAAATATTTAAAGTTAATGTCACATATGCATCTTTGTAAGGCACCAGTTGGCCTGAGAAGCAAAATGTAGCTCCTGGTAGCTGTTAGTTTCAAGCTAACCAGATCCTCTAGGCTAGGAGCGGGAGCTAAATATCTCCCAGCAATTTCGAACCCAACGTTAATGTGCCACCCTTTTCACTCTGCTTCTATAAAGGCACAGAGAGGCCTCTTAAGAGCTACTGCATGACTCATCATGGGAAGCATAGGACCCTTTTTTCCAGTTTAAATGCATCTATCATGTGTTAATATATTATTTATTTACAGAAAGGTATTTGGCTTATACCGTTGCAACCTTCCCTGCCTGGCAGGGAATTATTTTATGAAATCCCATGAAGGTCCATTTTGACTTAGAGCCATAAAGGAACTAAGTGAGATTTGACTGTTTGTAGAAAGCATAGATTTCTGTGCACAGAGTGCAGAGGCTCGGCGCTTAGGGAGATTTCATGCAACTAAATGCCAAAATGCTTTTTTTGTGTGCTGGGCACACTTTGTAATTTAGGGAGCTCTTCACAGCAATGACAGTGTAGCATTTTGTAAGTGAAAGATAAAAAGTACCCAAAGTGTTTTCACAGTTATAGTTATATTGGGATGTGGTATGAAGACATCTGTACCATATCTTAATGAAGAGAATGCCTGACAGTGTGTGATCTGTGAAAGCCATAGATACAGAGAAGTGACAGGGTAGGCTAAAGGAAGTTCGCCATACTAATGCCATTGCCATGGAAAATAATCCCAATATAAAAACACACTCTCCTCACTCTTGGCGTTACACAATGATCCAGTTTGTGAAGTGAAGTTGGAGGGGTACTTATCTATCAGGGGACTGCCATTTTCAGAGCCAGAACTGCAGCATTCTATGGCAATACATGTTTGCCTGCATTTAATTTGCATACACATATAAACTGCATAAATCACCTTTGCATTAATTTTATTTGAATAAAATAAGATATTGATTCTGAAATGTGTCTGTTTCTTATCTCCATTATTTGTCTATGGTTTGTGCTACAAAAAGGCACTCATGAATGCCCATGATTGCTCTTTGGGACCCAATCCAATGGTAGAGATTAACCCACTCAAACACACAAACACACACACACTGCACAGAGCTGTGCAGCAGCAAAGAGAGTTCAAGTGGGTTTTGCGCCCTGTGCTATCACAGCTTTCGAGGCAACTTGTAAGCTTGAAGTTTTCATCAATGAAACTGATGCATGCTATTGCTGCGTCTCTTCATTCCCTTGTTCATTGACTCATAGACTTGGGAGCACATTAGACCCACTGAGAAAGTAAATGGTCTAGCATTTATCACCTGCATGATCTCAGTCACTATCCTAAGAGAAATCAAGAAAAGTGTTTGAGCTGGTGGATGTCTCCTTCACATCAAGGAAAAAGTCAAGAACCGCGTACCTTCATGTGCAGCCCAGCTTGCATGCATTCTTCATTGGGTCAATATGTCTTCCTGCCAGTCTGTTCACTACTTCCAGGAAGATTTATATAGGTGGCATGCGAAAAGAGCATTTGAATAACATATCTCTAAATACATAAAGCAGAAAATCTGTTAGTTTGTTCCTTATGCAATTCCACACCACTTTCACCAATCTGCACCAAACTTGTCATAGTTACCTGTTAGGACCCTCCGGACATTACTGGCTACATGACATTTCGACACCCCACAACCTTTCCACCGGATTCCAGCCCCTTTACACATAAGACGGTTACCTGAAATCGGCAATGCATCAATGTGGTCGTAGAAGGTTCGGATAAAGTTAATTTTAAACATCTCGACGCAAGGACCTAAACTCCAAATCCTTTGAAAACCACGTTTCAAGGCCCTATGATGCACCATTTTCTAGATATTTTCACCACAAGTCATCGCAGTGCATTGCACCGCACAAGATACATTTTAATTTTGTGTAATTTCTAGGCCTTTTTCTTCACAGGTGCCTCCCAAAAAGCGAAAATCTATTGTACAAATAAATCCAAAATCAAAGAAAGTGGAATTATTAAGGGCCTGTCAATAGAACCTGTGTGGAGTACAGGTACTTTTTGCTAGTTTGTCAATAACACTGTAGGGAGGGGTACTGGGCGTGTGGGTAAGAAAACAGTGGGGGATGGTGTTGAGGTGAGAACTTCCAAACCCCACTAAAGAGGAAAAAGAGGGCAGGCAAAAAACAACCAAATTCAATTAAACATATTCCCAAGGCAATATTCAAAAAGTTGTTTCCTTGTGGCATGTTCATAAACAGATTTGCTGCAAAAATTTTGCTTTAGGGAACATTAGGGCTGTGTTCATTTTTGGAGTTAGTCTGTGTGTCAGGATGTGGTAGTGGTTTGTTATAGTAGAGTGGTAGATTGATTGTGGCTCGTTTTGACAAATTAATGGTGGTAGACTCGCTTTTCAGTATTTTTGCCAAGAAACTTTGAAAATGCAAGGAAGCAGCATCTTTCTTCATTTGCAATAAGGCTCTAGAGCGACATTTGGTATTATCTATAACTTACTAAGAATTTCTGTGTCACATCATTAGACCATTGGACTCAAAGCAGCTGAGTGGAAGGGAGAGTGCTTCTTAGAACTTGAAGGAAATGGTAGTGTCTGTCCTACAGCAGTGGAACTTAAGATCAGCACGCAGTATTTGCTGAAGTCAGAATATTGTGTTTACGGGTATGCAGTGATTATATCGAATTTAAAATAACGACTGAAATTACAACCAATACAAAAGCAACAAAAACAAAAATACCTAATTCAGAAAAAAAACTAGAAATGGGGTTGGGAGTGGGAATAGTGGTTTTGGGTGTGGGGGAAAAGTATTAGTTAAAAGAAAGGGGGTTTTGGGGCAAACACCCCCAAAAACAACAAAAAAGAAATTCATTATTTTGGTATTCATTTTTTTGTATTTGTTGAACTTTCACTAGTTGTTTTGGGATTCGATGAAATCACATGTAACCGTGTTTATGGTGGTAGGAGAGACAATTGCTTGTCTAGTTTGCCGGGACTGAATGTGCAGTCAGTTTGAGTTGTGTGATGGGTACAGAGCCTACTTGCATGTTGGCATATTGAGATTACATGCAGGATTACACTGCCTAATCTTGTAAAAATTGCTGTGAACTGGTGAACTGTGGCTATGATAGTTGCACAAGCAAAAGTCAGTGAACAGTTGCGTAAGACTATAGCTCTTACGACCAATACAGGATAACAGGACACCGGTCCACAAGACGTGTGTGCACCAGAGTCGTGTAAGACATTTCTGTGTTGGTCACTACTTCTGGAAGTGCTTGAAGGGATTTATAATGGGGCATTTGCAAAAGGACAGTGTGGTGAAATGACTACTTCTCTGGAGTACAGGGATGAGGAGTGGATAGCCTGCCTACTCAGCCCCACGCTACTACTAAACCAGTAATGATTCAAATCATGAAGGTGACACAGGCACAGCCCCATATGTATACCTCCTTCACCTTATGTGGTAGCACAGGCCAAGGGCAGGCTATACCTTCAGAAGTGGTATGTGCTTAGCAGTAGCAACCGAAATAACAATAGAACTAACAATTCAAAAGAAAAGAATGTTTAATCAGGGTTTTATAAAATATGAATGCAATCAAACGAACTAGAAAACACTAAATGAACCCACACCCATAAAAGAAACCCAGAGAATGCAGACATTTGTGAAAGGGCACTCTGGTGCAAGGGTGTAGAAGGAGGCGACTGACACAAGTGTGGCATGGTTTTGGTTATAGACTTTTATTTCTTAGGTAGAAAACCTCACTATCCCTATTTCTATGAGGGGTTTCCCTGCCTCAAACTAAAGGAATTGTCAGAACATCTGTCAAGTCAAAGATTCCCAGTCCTGTGCCAAATCCTATTCTAACCCTCACATTCAACTAAAGAATAAACAAACAAAAAGTTCTTCCTTCAGGAGAACGGTTTCTCTCTCCTGGTTCTTCAACAGCATCCAAAAATGGGTCCTTCTCAATATAAAATACCAGGGGGAATGACTCCTTCCCCAGGGTCACTAGTTTCACCCAGTCTTGTATCCAAAACCCAGGTGAATGACTCCCTTTTCCTGGGGTGAACTTTGGTAGTTTCCAACAGGACCAGGGGGAATGACTCACTTCCCCTGGCTCACAGGTTTCACCAAGTCTTTTATCAAATGCCCAGGAGAATTACTCCCTTGTCCTAGGTTGCACTTTTCTACTTTCCATTAGGACCCATGGGAATGACTGCCTTCCCCTTGTGTTACTTTATTCAATTCAACACAAGGCCAGAGGGATTGACTCCTTTCTCCTGGCTTCACTTTAGGATCCCAGACCCTTCTCTGATGATCAGTGGTCTCCCTACTGAGACAAGGAGGAGTTCCCTCGGATGGTCTCTTGGTTCTCTTCAGGGTCCCAGACCCTTCTCTGGTGGTCAGTGGTCCCAACTGAGACAAGGAGGAGTTCCTAGGATGCCCTCTTGACTTCCTTTAGGGTTCCAGACCCATCTCTGGTGGTCAGAGATCTCCCCGCTGAGACAAGGAGGAGTTCCTCAGGTGCCTTCTTGACTTTCCTTAGGGTCTCAGACCCTTCTCGGGTAGTCAGTGGTTTCCCTTCTTCCATTGTAGTGAGGACGGTTTCCTTTTAAGTTCGCATCACTGAACTTCACAGGGTCCCAGACGCTTATATGCTCTATAACGGTTTCACTGCAATGAGGAATTCCACCTTGCACTCTGCATTTGTTATGGGGTCCCAGATCTTTTTGAGGGTGCAGAAGAAGGCAAACTACACAGAGGTGGCATTTTGATTGTTATAAACTTTTATTGAAAGTAAAAACGGGTTCGGGAAACTCCTAACTTTCCCTAAAGCTAAGAGGGGTTTCCATGCCTCAACCAAACTTACTAATGTCTCCATCAGGATGTCGAAATAAAAATGTGTCCATTGTCCTGTGGCCAAACCTATTTCTGTCCTTACACTTGCAAGTAAGGATAATGTGAAAAGGGGATTTTCGATGGCTTTCAGGGTTCTGTAAAAAATAATCAAAGGTCCATGAATAAGGTGCTTAAAAGAAGATTCAAAACCAAAGTTCAGGAGGGTCTCCCTCCTTCTGACAGTTCTCAAAGTCTCAAAAGTTCCTGTTACACCAGCAGGATCATTCCCCTCCCCTGGTTTGTTACCATACAAAGGTTCTCCTGTGATGGCGGGGTTGTCTTCCAGCCTCCTGGAGGATGCATTTCCTTCTTTTGGCTTCATACAACTGATCTCTCACAGCTATCACTACTAGGGTGATGCCTTCCTCCCCCTAACCCTTCTCAAGCGTTCTTGCAATTCAGTGCTTCCCAGGCAGATCATGACAGCATGGAAAGTAGCTTCCTTTGCCTAGCCTTTCTACTGCTTTCACTACTGCTTCCACTAGTCTGTAGGGACCCCGGCACCACCCGATCTAACTGTGTACCTTATCTCGTGTTTCACGATGGTCTCGGGTCTGCCTGGACGCCTGGCGTCTGCAATGGGGTTTTCCCTTCTCTATGCGTCCTTCTCCTCTGCCACTCTGCACTGTCTGTCTTCCTCAGGTCGGCATGGCACTTTCTCTCCACCCGTATAGACCTTCGGGGAAGACAGGAGTTTCACCTTCTTTGCTCGTTGAGGGGACTCTCTCCACTGGACTGACTCTGCAGCGTCTTTCTCCCTTCTTGGCTTACCGTTCTGTCTCTATGCTACGGCGCCCGCTGTTCGGTCTCAGAGGAGCGCTCTCTCACTGGTTCCCCCAGTGAGGGAGCCTCCAGCTTACCTTAGATTTTGGCACGCAGCTGGTGCCCAAGGGCTCCTCCTCTTTCTGGGAGGCAGACTGGATCTCTTGGCTTCCCCAGTGAGAGAGGCTCCAGCCTCCCTTGGGTCACCAAAAACTGCTGGGGTTCAAGGGTTCCCCATCTCTCTGGGTACTACAACGGTCCACAGCCCCTTCAGTTGCAACACATGATTCCTGCTCCCTGCTCCTCTAAGGAAGGCTTGACAACACTTCACCAATGAACAGCCGGCAACAACTAGACTTCTCAAGATAGTTCCCAGGAGTACTCTTCATGCCTCAACTCCTCCCCTTCGTCCCAGTACTTGTTCCAAGACTAGACCGCTCATGTTGGTTCTGCAGGACACTCTGCATTGATCCATGCATCTTCTTTGTTCCAGTATGGATTAGTGTGCTGTGTCTAAGGAAACAGAAAGAGGACGGTTTGGATGTAGTGTGAACATGCCACTTTCTTCTTGAATTAGCTTTACCGTAAGGGTCTCACACCAGGGAAAAGGGCAACATTCTATGATTTGTCACACACACTCCTTAGCCCCTCTCTGGGCCTGCACTGAGAGTTCTCTGACAGTCTTGCAGGGTCCTAGACAGTCTTTTGCCTTGGGACGCTCACGGTGGGCTTTGGCAATGCGCCTGGAGTTCCCTTATCCCTACCGACCTGTTCGTAGCTCCCATTACCTTCTGGGACTCCTGCACACAGCAGTGGTTCTACCTGGGACTGGAGTCAGCCATCGGTGCGCTCTCCACGGTCGTCTGCTTCCTGCAGTTGCTGGTTTCTGGTTTGGCTCCTTGCAGTATTGGCACGATTCAGGGACTGCATGGTCACCCTCCCCCTGTAGGTTGTACCACTGCTTCGCCTCAGGTTTGTAGGACTGACCGACTTTTGGTCCTGGAGAGCCTCCTTCTGCTTCCCGCTGGTGGTTTCTGCTCTCTGGTCTTTGCCTGCTTCTCGGCTCCCACACCCAACAGCGTCCTTCCCTGCTGCTGCTCCGGGGATGGCTTGATGGCGTGCTTAATCCCTCTTTGCTTTTTAAAGTCTGTCAATGTCCAGTCCCTCGCGGAAGGCTAGAAAGCTGTTCCCAGTTCCACAGATCCATCTTCATGCCTCTTCGTTTCCTCCTTGTGTCAGTACTTGAGAAAAAGGTATTCTTCCTGTTATTTTTCATCTTCTTCTTCCCAGTACTTTCAAAAGGATCTATCTTGGATGTATTACTATAGCATATAATTGTATGTTCAATAAGATGTTGTGGGGTGGAGTGACCATTGTGGTGACTGTGTGATTGGATACTGGGGTTGCGACTATAGGGCCTGTACCCTAGGCGGTCATCCTGGTCCCCAGGAGGGGAGTTCCAACCCATGAGGTCCTCCTGCATTATACCACCCCTAGGGGAACTATTGGGTAGCGACCATACTTCCCTAGCCTTATGCGAAGGGTCTCCCCCCTGGGCAGAAGTGACGACACCTAGTGATTTGTCACACTGGATAGATGAGCAGGGGTGCTCAGGCACTTAATTGGTACAATGTCAATGTTCATGGTTATGTCTTTGCAGAAGAAAATGTAAAGAAGGGGGATTAAAAGTCCCTATTGCCCCAAAAGTGGACAAGAGGGACAGCGCCTCCTTGTGAAGAGCTAGAATGGTACCTTCATTCGTTGTCTTTGGGGACTCGACAGCCTCAAGCCTGTATCCTAGGAGCTTCCTAAACTTCTGATACGGCAGCAGGTTTGTGAGCTGTTCAACTTAGTTCAACACATGGTATGGTCCAAGGAGCAACAGTGAATGGCACGAAGAAGCTTTTAACAGGCAGGCGGGGTGCGGGTTGGTGTAGTGCACAAGCGGTACACTTTAGGAATCAGGACCCAGAGTGTTCTTCTGGATTGCTGAGAGGGCCAAACCAGATTCTCATTGGAGGACACGAGTCAATTCCTTACCACAGTCCCACTCCAAGGAGCTTGGCTAGCAGATATGGCCTGTTCCCTGGGGATGAGCTCTCCTCTGCCTTTGGGGCCTTCTTTCTTCACCTCTATGTCAGAGGA
This sequence comes from Ambystoma mexicanum, assembly GCF_040938575.1. Lineage (NCBI taxonomy): Eukaryota > Metazoa > Chordata > Amphibia > Caudata > Ambystomatidae > Ambystoma > Ambystoma mexicanum. The sequence continues at coordinate 337,417,087 of NC_090923.1, read as the reverse complement.
CTTTGGGATTGACGCCATCCTCAATAGAGGTCCAAAAGTGTATCTTCCTTCTCTTGATGGTCCAAAGATGAATCAAAGAATGAGGCGATGCCCATCTACTTTTAAAGGAAAAAAGCCACAGTGGGTTAATTGAAGGAACATCTTCTGTAAGAGACCCAATACCCATTTTTGTAACACGTTCCCTTTGCCCTATGACATCACACCCAGAGTACTTTGCCTGCAGGAAATAGAGGGAACAGGAAAAGGAAGTGATCTCAAAGAAACCAAGATGGAGGGGTCCTTATCATTATTATTATTATTATTATTATTATTATTATTATTATTATTATTATTATTATTATTATTATTATTATTATTATCATTATTGTATTTATTGAGTGTAGACCTAGCTTTGGGAAGCAACTGAGCACTTTATAATCATAGGAGGAAGAACACAGTGAAGGAAGCAGAGAAGCAGGAAGCGAGGAGCTAACAACAGGGGATGTGCAGGGCAGGCAATTTGGCAGCAAGGGATCTACAAGCAACCAGCAAGGAACATGTGGGGAGCAGATCACACAGTCTCAGGTAACGTGGGGAGTTGGGGGTGTGTGGACCTATAAGTTAGAGAGGAGCCATTCCTTGAAGAGGAGGGTCTTGAGCACTTTGGTGAACTGTAAAAGCGAGGGTGCGAGTCTGGTGTTGATGGGAGGATGTTCCAGTGTCTTGAGGTGTAGACAAAGAAGGCCTGTCTTTTGGTTCTTTCCTTCATGCACAGGTCCTTACTTCTCGTGGATTGTTGGCCTCTCTGGTTACTCTTACCTCTGCTACCTTCCTGTGCCTGCTGGCCTCAAAAGGACACCAGTGATCAGCACCATGGTGTAAAGCTGGCTTTGTTTTGTCAGTGCTCCTCCTGCAGTCCTGTAACATGCAGACCTCCTGGGGGACTTGTCTGTGCCCTGGGAGAGAGGTGTTTCCCTTCCTGCTCGAGAATCAAGGTGGCTGCAGCATGGCTATTGTGCCACATGGCAGCTGTGAAGATATTCAGCGAGACAACAATATACATCAGACCTGTCATAGTTGGCCCTGCTCACCGAGCTCACAATGGTGTGATATGAAATTGCTTTAGCTGTATAACTGTGTGTCCTTATCAGTCACCATGCTGCAATACTTTTATGACCTTTGAAATTGCCCTGTGCCTCTATAATGTTGGCATGGGGCATTTATGAAAGGGGGCCCTGATTAACAGGCCTCCCTTTTGAAAACAGAAATACCTGCATCATTTTGTACAATAAAATCAAAAAGGCAAACACGTTTATACGATCACAGATGTCAAACCGCCATTGGCAGCCAATGGAGTTGTGTCCAAAAACTACAATGAGATTTCAGTGGGTGCGGTTTTCAGATAGTGAAGGTATGAAAAAGTATGCACAGTAATTTAATTAATCTGTCTGTGGACCGAAGAATTCACAACTTCCAAAAAAGGAGACTAGAACCATTCCCACAGATTGAAGTGTATTTCAAATATGAATTCTGGTTGTGAAGTCCCAGAAGTGTTCCTAAAAGTGATGATTGTATGGTTATTTCTTTTGATAGTCTCCCCGAGGACTGCTCTCCATTCATAATGGCCAGATTGGAACCATTGCATATTATTTCTAATTTGTCCCCAAATTTATGTCTCCATACTTAAAAAAACCAAAAGCAGCAGAAGTCTGTTTTCTTTTGCTTCCATATTATTTTGTCATGCAAGCTATTTACTCCTAACATTTTAAGTATGGAAGCAGGCTTCCAAAACAATTGACTGTCTTTTCTAGGCTCGGAATGTAAGAAACCTTCTCCCAAGAAGTCAACTGGTGAACTGGTTCTGAATACCTCTAGAACGTTGATTTCCGGAAGGCCATTGAGGAAGTAAGATGTGTACAAGTATTTCTTTTACACAGCATTGTGGGACAGAAACATATGTACATTTATTTTTGGATAAGGTTGTAAGTGCATTTTGGGAGGAAGGGTGTGTGGGTAGTAGTATTGTGGGAATTCTAGCACAGATTTATACCACCAACAATTGTTTTACTGCCACCTTAACAATTATTAATGTAAGATTAGAGCGGAGAGAGTATCTATTTATTATTCATTACATTTTATTTAACATTATTTAACAAAATGGTTGATAAGATATGCAATTTCACAAGAGAAGGGGTCCGATTTGAGTAGTGTATGGAGTGTGAACGTGACCTCGGAGTGATCAAAGAGGTCATGCTCAAAGTTTTGGATTTATTCATATTAGTGTTGATGGGATGAGTGAGGACATGACAGCATTTGCCCCATGAGTACTTAGGGGCTCATAAGAGATATTCTGTTACAGAAAAGGAAGCCTTGACCTGCTCCGGGGTGATAAATATTTTGAAAGTGTACCCTTGGTACAGGATGTTGATAGTTAAAACAAATCACAATCAGTTAGTGGTGATTCCGTCCAACAGTGCGATGAAAGTAGTCTCACGAAGGACAGTGAAATGGCTAACCAGACTGCAAGGCTTAGGAATTACACTGGAACACATTGGGGGCAGAATTGGGGTGACAGCCGCTGCGCTGTCTAGATTTCTGGTCACTAGAACAAATGATGTTTTTGTTGAAGATGAGGTCTTTTACATATCTGCCTGTGTTGAGGAGAGTGAGTGGTCGCAATGTGTAAAAAGAGATCCAGGCTATCATAAATTGTGCACATTTGTGACTAATGGTTGGCTGTTCACTAGCGAAAGTCTTGAAGTCAAACTGTTCAGAAGTGTAAGGGATGTGTTTGCCCTACTCAAGGGGAAATTGCCCACAGATGACAAGTTAGTTCCACCATCAAGACTATGCAGTAAGATAGTTGCCCTTGGCCATGTGGGGCAGCTAGGAATGTTCAAAACCAAATCCTTCATTAGATGTGATGCTGGCCCGGCATGGATGAGGAAATTGAGGTAACCACACAGGGCTGTGCTGAGTGGCAGGCAAGTGACTAAGTGCTGGCACTCAGAGTTTCCTCCATGGTTTTGCCCGGGTGGACAACCTGCCATGGGAAGATGTTGCATTAGGCATTATCGGTCCCCTGAATGTAAGAGGCGAGTATGCATGCAGCATTTATGTAGTTTTGCTCATGGAGCTACACCCCACTGCCTAACATATGTAGGCTCAATAACACCGGTTCAATGGGCAGTCATTTCTTCGGTCCATATTTTGGAGGGAAAGATTTCCCTCCAGAATATTAACAGAATATAGCACACAAATGGTCTCTTTAGAAATATCCCCGTTTTTAAGAAAATGGGATCTTATTTCTATACTGTCACTGCTCTTTATGGATACATTGAGAGGTTCAGCTACATCCTTATGGACGTCACAAGGATTGTACGTGGTTCCATAAGTGATCAGGTATGAGCTGTAATAGCGATGGGCTTTGAATGCTGCCTGGCCCCACACTCCACTACCAAAATGTCTCTATTTGACTTATTTCAGCACTGCAAGCCCAACTCATAGTTGTGCCTGGTGTTGTAATGTGAGTTAGTCTTGCTATGTATCACTGGCCAGGAGTGCATGCTGATGGGATGTTGATGTATGCATGATAGACAGCTCAGGATAATGTTGAGTGAGTGTTGTGTGTGAGTGTTCCATGAATGTCAGTTGGGGTCCTGAGCTAGAAGTGAGAGGATGGCCGGTGGGTCTGTCCCTTATATGTATACTAGTGTCTACCTGATCCTGTCATGCACATACCTGCAAGTAACTGGAGTTGTACATCTGTGACTATGTCTAATAAAGCATCCTGGTTTAACCTATGTTGCTCCACAGCTGGTCTGTGTACTTATGGTGAGAGCCTACCCCTCATCTTAACACCGTGGTGGTTAAAAAGAGTGTGTTTGGTTGATGATATGGTCAGAAGTTAAATTATTGAGAGCAACGAAGAGGAGGTTGGATGTAAAGTATAGCATGAAGGAGAACATAGTGAAATCTAGTGACTTGGTGAGAATAAATCCTCTGTGTCATGTGCAGAAGGGATTGCCCACATTTTCAGAGACACAGATAGTTGTCAATGTTGGCAAGAGAACTAATATGCTTGAAGATGTTAACGTTTGGAAAGAGGCGTGTTTTATCGTATTACAGCATAAGGGACCCACAGACACAGAGTAACATGTGCTTCAGTTGCTGTATTCATTGTTTGAAAAGAAGGGAGGTGTGGTGAATGAGTGCTCTCTCCCTCCTTCGATGTTAACTGCTCTCTTGTACATGCCCGTCCCTTTCTCCACTTTCCCTACAAACACCTAGCGCTGCAAGTTGCCTAGCAACAGATGCACTCTGTGGAATGATTGTGTGGCACCAGATTCTGGTAACTGTTTTTGGGGGCCGTTTGTGAATGGCCATCATCAGGAGGTGAGCTTGGCTCTGCTCGTAGTCTAACTGCATGTAATCCCTAATCAATCCCTATGATTCTTCAATGCCTGCCTCTTGTTGTCTATTCGGCCACAGCGGACTACAACTGCCACTAGCCTTACTGGGCATAGTCAATGCCGACTGGTCACGGGAGACGTAGTCCAGGACAGCTGGTGACCCACAGGCTCACAGACCCCTGGCTTACAGGGTTCATGCATTTACCTGAACGTGGAAGTGGTGATGAGCAGGGACCGTACAAGTTTCAAGTACTATGAGAAAATTAGAGACTCACTATTTCAAGAGAACAAACAAACAGTTAGAAAGATATCCATTCCTCTCACGTTGCAAGATGTAAATAATGATGTGCTAGCTACTGTGTAGCTCATTTACTGAGGCGCATGAGAAGTGTATACTTTACCAGCTAATGATGGGTACCAGTAATGTGAAAATGTAAGAAATATTATGGTTAGCAAGAACCCATAATTCTAAGAATGGTTAACATGAGAAGAATATGACCATGTCAGTAGCATGATACGAAGATCAGAGAGAGCATTTGACAGGGAGGACAAGACCTTGTTTGTTTCCAGTTGTTTCCAGTACTGCATTGTGTTTTAGGTGTGTGGTAACAATGAATTTCAAAAGAATGCCCAGCAATTAAAATGAAATCGGTGTGATGGAGTTAGGAAATGTTACCTATTTTCATAGAATATGAAAAAAGCGATGAAGAGTGATTCATTAAATGACAATGAATACAAAGCACCAACATGTGAAGTGCACGTAGGCCATATGTAATACAGTGCTCGTGGATTCACGTTCACGTGTTCCACTCGTGTCAGTAGTATCCTATATGCATTTTATTCTCTAAGGATATCTGTTAATTCTCCTTTCTGTCCCTCCCTCCTCTTGTAAAATAATATGAGGCTCCCAAACCCAGAGCTGTTTGGGGAGAGGAAATAGTACCTAAAAAAACGAGATGCTGGACAAAGCTCGGACACTAATGGAGTGACAGATGTCTAAGCCATTATATCCTTACAGCAATATTTTGAGTCTGTATGAAAAAGTATGTATGGCTCATGCTTAATAACAACTTTAATGTTAGGGTGTTGTGAAAAATGAAATGAGCGACAAGCTCAATATGCATTACCTTCTTTGTGTTTCAAGCATACAAACAATGTTTTCACAGACATGTTTGCCAAATACAAAGCTCTGTGGTTATTCTCATGTTCCCAAAATCCTCCTTGATTGTATTCAAAACATCCAGGAATAGCTATTGCTCCTCGTCCGCTTTCTCCTAAGGGTATTTTGAAACAGTACAATAGGAGTATACCAGACGGCTCAACTTTAATGATAACTGTGGTGAATTGAGGGACTGTGTCTGTTCTCCCCAACGGGGAGCCTTCTTCTTCGAGGTTAGGGAGGTGAGCCCGCTTTGCAAGACCCTAGGGGATTGGGCAAGCAGGACCTCATTGGGAGAGAGTCTTCCTTATGGGGCAAGGACTCTCGTTCCTTTGAGGAACTCCTTAAGCTATATCCCATGGTAGGATCCATGGGACTGTCTGACCGGAAGAACAATACAAAATACGGACACTTGGCTGAAGTTAAAGTGAAAATATGTTGTTGCTGCCAGGAAAAGGGTAATGTCTCTTTAAAGAGAGACATCCACTCAAGTGGGACGAGTGTACTGAAAAAGGAGGATACGCTGAGCCAAGGTTAGGAAGAGCAATCCAAAAGCAAGCAGGGTGGGCCCCTGAACGCGTAAAAATAGAGAGAGGTGGAGTCGGGGGAGTCACAGAGCTCCATGACTTTCAGAAGTGTCTGACAGCCAGAACAAAGCACTAGAGATCCAGCATTTGCCAGTAGCAAGAAATGGGAGAGAAAGGGATACATATCCCTGTGGTGGTGTGACCATGCCGACTTTGTGGTGGGCCATATGCATGCCCAACGATGCTAAAACCATCAGGCTGAAAATTCAGCGAACAACCAGCTTACTGCATTGATAATAGGACACTGAGCAAGAGCGGCACGCGAATGGCGAACTGGTGGAAACTAACAGATGGAGAGGCAGAATAAAGGAGAAGAACCTGAGCAACTGCAGGCCCAGGCCAAGTCCCCCTGTAAGACCAGAGGTAACAGGAAGAACGGGAGGACCGGGAGGCCACCGCAGAATCGTTATTCAACAGGAGAAACTCGTCCCAGTGAAATTGACGAACTATTGAACGTAAAGTGGATGACAGTGAAATTTAATAATGTGAGAAAACCAAACCACAATTGAATTTGAGAAAGAGATCATTAATTTCTGGTGACCAACACCCTGGCAAGGAGGGAAAGTTTTCCCAAGTTTGGGAAAAAGAGAATAGGACATATCAGAAAGAAACACCTTTGACGTAAGAGAAAAGATACAAAACAAACCCCCCAAGTAAGGGGGCACATTACTCCATACCACTCATAAGAAAGTGTATGTTACAGAAGCCTCCAAGACCTGTTAGCCTGAATCAAAGGATAACACAAAGTGCAAATACAGGTTCCTAGAGAATAACCCCTAAAGAGAAGGAAAAACCCAAAGACTTGCTGAAAGAATTACAAGAGCTCCTACAGAGCATGACAAGAGATTATTTAAGAATATCCTTTTAGCAAGAACTCTGAAGCAGAAGGAGAACCATGGCCCGAAGAGTTAATCAGGAGAAGGGAAGCATTCTCCTGACCTTAGTTTGTTAGAATAGTGGTAGGGTAAATTAGACTTTGTTTTTGGACAGCAGACTTATTCATTTGGACATTTCCTGACCTCGGACAAACACCTTAGTTATTTACAAAGGCAGGGAACACCCACATAGAAATAGGGAAACATAGTCCTTTTTCTTATCATTTAATAAAACACTCATTAGAAATGTCATCACTGTGTCCACATCCTTCTTCTCACCCGCCACATAACTTTCTATCAGAAAACATTGTACATGGTTATTCAACATTTTGATCATGAGTTTACTCAGTAAGAAAGGTATTATAATATCCTTATTACGACTAGAATGTATACTGGAAAACAATGTACAGTTTCAAAAAGGACCAGTTTACCATGTTAGTAGAATAAAATAATGTCCCTTTTTAATAGCTACTTTTGGCGAGAATAGATGCCATTTTGTCCTTCAAAAGGCCTCTCCTTCTTGGAAAGGGTCTAACTCAGATTAAAATAATTGATCTATTTCTTCTGTGATCACCATACTGTTACACTAGCAAAAAGAGTAATAATTAACAAAATACAGAAAGAAAATGAATGCAGTCGTATATCCTAGAGCTTTTTTCTCTGGATAGTTAGGTCTTTCAGAACAACCGCAACCTCCGCAGAGCATATTAACAGGCGTCTCTTGTTGCTTGCTGCTCCATTGCACATTTAACCATAAAAACACAGGGACCACCCCTGATATGATATGGTATGGCATTTATAACGCGCCTATACACAAGTGTTTCAAGGCGCGACGAGGCAAGGGGGGGAACAGAGGCAAGGCAGAGACAACGATCTTACTAGGCCAGGTGACATTGAGATCGCTTAAGTGCAGGGGAGTGGGTGGGGGGAAGGGGAAACGTGCGAGGGGAAAGGGGGAGGGAAAGTACAGTACATAAGATAAACAGTAAATAAATAAATAAATAAATAAATAAATAAGAACAGTAAATAAGAAGTGCGGCCAGCTGGTGGCAGGTGCAAGTGCAGACACCAGGTGTCAAGTGCTAGGGATACAGAAACAGCCCCAGAGTACAAGGGTTGCCAGGAGGGCAGTGCAGGAGTGCAACTGGCGGGGTTTGGGACCTGGGCCCAAGAAGAGGGAAGCCAGGTGACCAGTGCAGTTTCAGCCAGGAGTTCAGCAGGGGAGAGAAGGAGAGAAAGCAGAAGCAAAGAGCAAAGTCTTGAGGTGCTTCCTGAGCCGGAGATGGTTCTCCTCCATTTTCAGAGAGGCTGTTCCAGAGGGAGGCCCCAGCTTAAGAAAGAGATCTACCACCAACTTATTGCTCAGGGTTGGAGGTGGATGAGCGCAGAGTTCGGGAAGGAAAATATTTAGGAAGAGAGAGTTGAAGGTATTGAGGCCACATGCCCCAGAAGGCCTTGTGGACAATGCAGAGGGTTTTTAACTTATTCCTCGCAGCCACTGGGAGCCAGTGCAGAGATTCCAGTCCTGGAGCGATACAATCCCTGGGCTTGAGGCCAATGACAAGGCTCGCAATCCTGTTTTGGATGAGTTGCAGAGGGCGGAGAGTAGAGGCAGGCAGATTTAGAAAAAGGCTGTTGCAGTAATACAGCCTAGAGAGAACCAGAGCTCTGGAGACAGTGAGATTCTGGGGGAAGTAGAGGAAAGGCAGAATACCTCTGAGGAGGTGCAGCTGGTAGTCTGACTTCATAGAGACATCGGAGATGTGAGGAGAGAAGGAGAGTGTGGAGTCAAAGATGACCCTGAGGTTTTTTGCCTCAAAGCAGGAAGAGGGCCAAAAGAGGCCAGCCAGAGAGTGACAGGAAAGGTGGGAGGGGGTGTGCTTACTGGCATTAAGGCAGAGATCATTGACGGAAAACCACTCCTGGATAGCAGACACAGTCAGAGATGAGAGAAGGAGAAGCGGTGACTAAAGGGAGCCTAGAACTGAAAGTTTGGGCAGAGAGCGGCAATGCGGTGGGCAGGAAGTGCCAGGTATTGGTTGAACAGCCAGGTAGAGAGGTTAGACCCCTGGGGAACACCACAAGTAGAGATAGAGATAGAGGAGAGAAAAGACCTGGGAGGGTCAATTGGGGAGGAATGAAGTCAGCCAAGCCAGGGCCTGATCGGTGATACCCAGGATATCATGGAGACGGTTGAGCAAGATGGCATGACTGACCGTGTCAAAGGCAGAAGAGAGATCAAGTAAGATCAAGTAAGATGAGGACACAGGTGGTGTTGTAATCAAGGTTGGAGAGCAGGTCTTTACGAGTGTTCAAGAGAGCAGTTTCCATGCTTCTGGCAGCTCTGAAGCCAGACTGATGGTCATGGAGACAACCAGCAGATTCAGTGTGAAGATTAAGCTGGGAGATGGGCACCTTTTCCAGGAGTTTGCCCAGGAAAGGAGTGATAGAGATTGGGCAATAGTTAGCCGGGCAGGACGGGTCAGCAAAGGGTTTCTTAAGAAGAGGGTGCACACGGGCGTGCTTCAGGGGGGAAGAGAAGACTCCAGTGGCAAAGGAGTGGTTGCAGAAGTCTGCCAGAGCAGGAGCCAGGGTGTCAATGCGGTCCTTGATGGTTTTGGAGGAACAGAGATGAACCTGTTTTGATCAGACCTCCATAGATCAGACTTGTCTAGAAACCTTGATTGGGGAGAACAGGGGAAAGGCAGAGAAGGAAGGAGGAGATGTGGCCGAAAAAGGGCAAGAGGAAGAGCAGGGAGTAGAGGGAGGAGAGGGAGAGTAATGGAGAGAGAGGACAGGATGTCCTGAGTTTTAGAGATGAAATGAGAAGCCAGAGCTGTGCAGAGGGCCTGTGAGGGGACAGGAGAGGCAGAGACTGCAGCATGATTTGCCAGTTCCTTGCAGATTTTAAAGAGTTCGGGTGAGTTATAGATATCACAGGGACGCAAGCTTGGATGTGAGTTCTCTTCTTGGTGCAGACAGAGAGCCGGTATTGCCTTTGGAGCAGGCGACAGGACAGTTTGTCAGAGGATGTACCGGAAGCACACCATTTCCTCTCAGCCATCCTGCACTCGCATTTGAGGGTGACAAGGTCTGAGTCGTACCAGGAGTTGCACTTGGCCTTGGGCTTCAAGCGGATCCTCATGACAGGGGCAAGAACATAAGGAGTGTCAGATATAGCAGAGTGGAGCATGGAAAGGGCTGTGTCAGGGTGTGAGTCAGCCAAAGGGAGAGAGGGGGGTGAGAAAGTGGCGGCGAAAGCCTCAACTGACACACTCTTCATGGGTTGGATAACTGAGAAGGTAGGTGGCAGTGCTGGAGGTGGCTTGGCCTGAGGGGTAGAGAGGGTGAGATGGGAGGAAAGGAAAGGAAAAAGTGATCACTCGAGGAGAGAGGAGTGGTGAGAGGGATAGAAAGGGGAAGGTCTGAAGAGATCAGAACATCCAGAGTGTGCCCTGCAGAGTGAGTAGGACCAGAGGGGAGAATAGAGAGTGAGAGAGTCACAAAGGTCAAGAAAGAGTCCAGAGGAAGGACAGGAAGCATCCAGGTGGATGTTAAAGTCTCCAAGAAGGAGGAGTTAAGTGGTTGAGACCTGAAGGGTAGAGGAGAGGTCCGCCCACTCAGAGAGGAAGGAGGAGATCTGACTGGGTGGCCGATAGATGTAGCCACAGTAAGGGAATGGCCAGGAGAGAGAGAACCTGCAGACGAGGCATTCGAAAGAGGAGTAGGTCTGCGTAGAAATGACAGAGGCAGAGATCCATTCAGGGAAGATCCAGGCTACACCCCCACCGGAACGGTTGGATCTGGGTGCAGAGAGGATCCTGTAGCCATCAGGGAGGAGGGTGACAAAGCTAGTGACAGAGCTGGCCGTGAACCATGTCTCGGTGAGACCGAGAACATCGAGGCCAAGTTCTTCCAGGTGGCAGCAGATGTCAGAGGAGTGTTTGACAACAGAGCGAGAGTTGAGAGTGGCAATATGGAGAAGGTTGCCATCCTTGAAAGACTTCTGAGGAGGGGTAAAAATCAGAGGTACGCCCTGCAGAGGTGTAGAAGAGGCCCGAGGGGGTGCAGAGGAGGAAGAAGGAGAGGGCAAAGTAGCCAAGGAGGAGACAACAGGGGGAGGCAAGCGAGCCGTGGGGGGAAGAGAGGAGACAGCAGGAGAGGAAAGGAAATTGATGAGGCACGGGAAGCATCTATCAAAGAGGAGAAGGTTGGCCTGAGGTCCTTGGACCAAGACGGTACCATTCAGTAAAAACATTAATGATGAACTTATATGAGTGGAAGGAGGCCAGGAGTGCCTCCCACCGGGTGCAACAATTAATGGGAGAAGAAGAGAAAAGAAGAAAGGACAGAGACCATATGAAGAGTCCATAGGTCTGGCGAGCGAACGACAAAATGGATGTCAGTGAGAGTTTGCCTGGAGGAGGCGCTGGTATAGGTGTTGTGATAGGGAGGTCTGGGTTAGAGACCAGAAAGTCCTTTTTAAGCTTCTTCCTACCAGATTTAGTGAGGAGAGCGGGGATAGTTGATAGAGAAGCAGTTAGAAAAGATAGGAGAAACAGAGAGCACCATAGAGTGGGAAGGGAGTGGGGAGAAGTGGGGGGGGCACTAGGGAAGGAAACAGGGAGGGGTGCAAGCAGACGAGATAGAGAGAGATGAGAACAATAGGAGACACTTGGACAAGACGACAGGAGCTCAGTTAATGGTAGAAAGTCCGCTAGATGAATGCTTTGCTAAGAAGGCAAAATTACGGCACTACTTTCACAATGTAATTTAAATACTGGAGAAAAACACACATAAGTCTGAGAGTCCTGTATAGTGGGAAAAAAGGCCTAGGTTTCACAATGCAATTTTAAATAACAGAGAAAACACACCTAAGTCTGAGAGTCCTGTATAGTGTGAAAAAAGGCCTAGGTTTCACAATGCAATTTTAAATACCGGGGAAAACACACCTAAGTCTGAGAGTCCTGTATAGTGGGAAAAAAGGCCTAGGTTTCACAATGCAATTTTAAATACTGGAGCAAACACACCTATGTCTGAGAGTCTGCTAGGTGGCAGGGTTTTTCAGGGTAGAGTAAAGGCTCTATTCCAAACCAGGCCACTCCTACCTTACTTAGTAGCTGCTGGTTGACAGCTGGCCACTGGCTTCCCCTTGCTGACACCTGCAGACACTAGCTGGAGCCGCCTATGAAGGAGCCGCCCTTTGCCTAGGGGCCCTTAGCCGCAGGGGCAGCAGGGCAGAGGGCTGAGCTGGGAAGGTCAGTGATGACCAATAAGCCACCAATCAGGGGGCTAGGGTGGGCTGGGAGGCAGGAGGAATCAGGGAATCAAGGAAATTGGTGCCGGTGGAGGGAGGAGGGAGAAAGCAACGGCGCTGCTGAAAGCGCCACAGTTATCTTTCAAGATATCTTAGCTTTTCTCAGGTTGTGCTGCTTTCATCAAAGACTGGAGTTGCTCTACTAAAAATGTACCTCACAATGCAGCTGGCGTACACAGAGAGTGAGAGACAGAAACGAACACTGAGACATATTGAGAGCTAGATTGATGTATGATATGACAGATACAGTTGGTAAATACAATGTGAGAAGAATGAAAATGTTTCCCTCTGACCTTAATATTGATGACTGTCATCGAGCGCTGATTTTGGTATTGGGCTACATGGAGAAGTGTGTACACTTTGGTGGGAGGTGTGCATTTGTAATGGCAACATCTAGCGATATTGAAATGGCAGTTAAGTGCCAGAGAGAATGCAGGTGAACACTGTCTTTGACAAGGATGGTAACGTTTACTAGACTGAGAAAGTTGAAAGTTCCCCTGCAGAAGAATGTGTATGCCTACTATTAGGAAAGGGAGGAGTGTGCAGATTTTCACTGGTGAGAAATTGCATATAGATAATAAGAAACTGTCTTTTGATGATGTGGAGGGCACCTGTTGAATCCATTGAGTGGTTGTCCTCCTTTGTGGTCACTAAAAGATTAGATGGTAGGATCTGCATGTGTGTCGATCATAGAGTTTTGAAAGCAGGAATATAAGTGATAGGCTAGCCTTTACCAAATCGAGCAGAGATGTTAACCACCTTTTTTGTTTTGAAGTGGTTTACCCTTCTGCATGTCTTTCCAAACAGTTGCATCCAAATGTAGTTCCTTTATCTTGTTTGTAACACTGTTGGATACTTATGAATTCAAACCCATGTTGGTGTTGCTCTCTGCCTCCACAGTGTCCCAGGTATTATGCTAACTTTATTGGGTTATAGTGCTGTTATATTGTATTTTAAACATACAATGTTAGTGGGTGGGATGTGCTATGCGGATGCGGTTTCATGGCACTCAGCTCATTTTCAGGCTACCCTCAGCCACCTCCTCTCCCTCTCTCATCTCTGACTGTCCACCATCCAGGAGTGGTGTGCTGCCAATGATCTCTGCCTTAATGCCAGTAAGACTGAGATTCTCCTCATCGGCACACCCACACCCTCCTTTCCTGTCCCTCTCTGGCCGGCCTCTCTTGGCCCTCTTCCTGCTCCCACCTGTGAGGCTAAAAACCTCTGGGTCATCTTCTACTCCACACTCTCCTTCTCTCCTCATATCTCTGATGTCTCTAAGAAGTCACACAACCAGCTGCACCTCCTCAGAGGTATTCTTCCTTTCCTCTCCTTCCCTTAGAAGCTCATTGTCTCGAGAGCTCTGGTTCTCTCTAGGCTGGGCTATTGCAACAGCCTCTTTCTAGATCTGCCTGCTTCTACTCTCTGTCCTCTGCAACTCCTCCAGAACAGGACTGGAAGACTTGTCCTTGGCCTCAAGACAAGGGATTGTATCTCTCCAGGACTAAAATCTCTGCACTGGCTCCCAGTGGCTGCGAGGATTAAGTTCAAAATCCTCTGCATTGTCCACAAGACCTTCTGGGGCAACGACTTGGTGGTAGATCTCTCCTCAGCTGGGGCCCCCATCTCCAACAGCCTCCCTGAAACTTGAGGAGAATCATCTCTGGTTGCAGAAGCACCTCAAAACCTTTCTCTTTGCTTCTGCTTTTTCTCCTCCTCCCCCCTGCTGACTTCCTGGCTGAAACTGAAACTGCACTGGTTACCTGGACACCCTCTGATCTCGGGTCCAGGTCCCCTCCCCCGCCAGTCGCTCACCTGCACTGCTTCCTGGCAACCCCTGCACTTGGGGACTGTTTTCTGTATCGCTACAGCCCCACTACCAGAACTCGACACCTGATGTCTGCCTTTACCCTTGTACTTGCCACCTGCTGGCCTTTACTTATTATTTATTCTATTATCTCATGTACTACACTGTCACCTCCCCCTCACGCAATTTCCCCCTTACTCCCGCCCAATGCACTTGTGCAATCTGAATGACACCTGGCCTAGTAGGATCGTTGACTATCTTCCCTCTGTTTCCCCCTGCCTTGCCTCGTCGTGCCTTGAAACAATTGTGTATAGGCGCGTTATAAATGCCATATCATATCATGTTCCTCTCAGAGATAAGTACTCTGTTGCTACACTTTCTGGCTGTCTTCGTTATTGAATGTTTCTATGTAAGACGCTTGACTTTAGGTTGTTTGAGGGATAAGAGTGTGTCATGTTAAGGCATGCCATACTGCCATACGTGCATTAGACAGACACCCATATTGCTGGTTCTGGAAAGCAACGATCAGCTTAGATCATGCAGGAGAGCATAGAGTTCTATTCTGGGTATAACACTGTCTAAAACTGCAGCGTTGGGGTGACTGTAGAAGGAAAATGGCAAGAGGCATTTGCTCAATTAAATATTGAAATAAGTCACACAACAATATTACACAGATTTTATGTGGAAGCTAAAATGTGGGCAGGACAAAGACTGATATGCAAATGGATATTTCCCATCTGTGAAAGGCACAGTGAGTAAAAGCAGTGGCTGCGAACTCTCAAGTGGTTAATAACCACTGAACAGGTTATCATGTCTGTTCTTGCGAGAGAGGGGCGCCCGCTACCTTTGTAAAACTATGTGAAGCTAAAATGTAGCTCACGATTGATGGTAGTGATGAAGGTATTGGTGCATGAAGGGATTACTGACTGCTGTATGCTTTCTATTGCAGAATAACCTCTTGAAGGTGCGCCAAATATAACAAAAATATAGCACTCATTATTATGGCGATTTGTGGGTCTGAGTGAGTGAGTGAATGAATGTTGAATTGTCAACTCTGATGCATTCTGGTCCATGAGAGAGGGAGGGAAAGGGCTGATTGCTAAGTGTTTAACATGTTGATGGGCTATCCTCCCCATCTTTCCTCGCCGGGCAGCGGTCCCCTTCCGCTTGCGGGGGCCCAGTGAGGGAAATGTCCTTTCCGGTGATCGTGGTTCTTGCTCTGCACGTTCATGTGCTTTACTGTTGGGTCAGACAGCGCTCTTCTATTTAGCAGAAAAATGAAACTGTAGCACCACTGAGAGGACTGAAGGGCTGGGCAGTGCAGCTGATTCTAACATGAACGCATCACCTGCTTGGATGGCCCCAGTTGCCAAAAGTCAAAAGCCATCCAATTGGTGAGGCATCCCACCTCAATAACTTGTCTGCAGAACCTAAACATGTGGGTGCCACGAGGGGCTCTCAAAGTCATTGTTAAAAACCTAGGCCGATGCAGTTGGGAGAGGGAGTGAGTATTGGAAGAGCCACAGGAATGATCCTTCTTTCCAATCAGAGCAGCGTGTCAGTTTCATAGAAGGCCATGGTGAGGCAGCGCCCTATCCCCCACCCCCATGCATTCCCCCTTCTCTGAAGCCCTCTGATTCCCAATCTTCTAACATAATAGAACAATGCTGTTTTCTCACTTCCAAACCCTTCGCACAGAGAATGGCACTCCGCTGCCTACCATTACAAACAACGACAACATCATAAACCTGAGACTGAATCAACGCACACATCCGGGTATTTACTTCTCCCCTTCAGTAAAACCTAAATATTCCCCTCCCTTTTCAAACAGGGGTCTGCAACCTGTGGCTGTCAAGAGATGTTCGACTATGCCTCCCATGATCCCTAGCGATTGGCTATTCTGCTGGGGCTGATGGGAGTTGCAGTGCCAAACACCTAGAGATCTATTGGTTGCAGACGTAGAGGCGTTGCTCGAGGGTGGCTGAGGGGGCTATAGCCCCGGGTTTCTTGGTTGTAGCCCCGGATACAAGCTCAGGGGCAACAACCAAAGGGTAGCCCCCAGTCCTGACAGTCCCAACATCAGCTTAGCCCCAGACCTTTTCCAGGCCTAGCAACACCCCTGCCTTCAGGTAATATTTTCCAGAATAACACGCACCTGCCACTCTGTCTTTTCCTGTCATCACTTGTTTGTAATTGTGAGGCTGGGTTTGCTGATGGTATTATGCTATTTCGGGCCTCGCTGCTGGGGTGGGCCTGCCGTTAGATCTGTACTATACGAATGTCCCAAGTTTTAATAAATAGCTACATAGCTAAAAGAGTTTACTGTTGAAAGCATCTTTTAAATCGTAACTTGACTTCATAGGCACACTGCAAGTTAATCCTGTACATATGCACGATTCCATAATGACTTGTTGGAAAGATGCAATTCAAAGACCACCTAACCTTGAGCAGTGTGCATACAGGCTTGTAAACTAACATCAGGGAGGGAATGGTCGCTGCATACGAATAGGCAGACTGCACCAGGCAGAAGAGCTGGACGTAAGACACTTGCAGTGTGTGTATCCATGCTGTGATTTAGGAAAAAGGTGCACGTTTCTTTCAAGGGCAGCTTTAAAAGAATAGTGCCCTGAATGTTGATGCCAATCAAAACACAGAGATTTTGAACTAGTTGATTAAGGGTTGGGGGCAGCACTCGACAGAGCACATGCAACAAGAATGCGATTACTTCAGATGAATTGTCGAAAGCCAAACACGCTACAGATTTGGGTATTGGCTTTTGTAGAACTTAAAAGTGATAATTAGGTCTTCGTCTATTGGAGGAGTACTGGGCACGTGGAATCGAACGTCAGCATTTGCTTACAATACGTTACTGTATAGATGCATAGAAAGTGTTGACAGGTCAGCACCGCCAAGGCCAGGCGTGTAGTGCCTGACTTACTGGTTTGTTGTTCTCGTACCTTTCCATACTCCGATGCTGCGTCCGTGCAACTCCCCACCAGGTGCCTGCCCCATGCCCATCAGCCCTCCAGATGGGAAGGTGATCCTAGAGACCATATTGTTTCTGATCTTTTTAACAAACACTTCCAATGCTTTTAAAGTTCTAATAAATTATATAATCCTTGGAACATTGATGTTTGTTGCCCAGAAGAAACTCTTCTAATTATACAACACGGTATAGTCCTAAAATCCGTGTATAGTCCAATGACAGTGCACAACACTCATATCATGCTCCCTGATGCCATCCCACTTCCCCCCCCCACTGCTGCCCTAACGCGCTGCATAACCCTCCACCGCGCCCACATGCTCCTTGCCTCAGCCGAACCCACGTCCCCCTTCTCCTCCCAGGTCCAGATCACTGTCTGGAATTAGCAACATCGCAGAGATATGTAGCCGTTACCATGGATCCACGTAAAAGTAAGCTGCAGCCAGTTCCCCACGACCTGCTAGTCAGAGTGCCCTTGCATTGTGCAAGCCACCATATTTGGACTTTTGCCATTGCTTAAAATAGGTTTATAGACCCCGCTCGAAACTCGTACCATGAGTTACGGCCCTAAAGGCCCGAGCACATAGCTCCTTGTACGGCCCTTGGGTGAGGGCTCTAAAGCGTGATTATAGCCCTTGAACTGCTCAGCTAGCATTCTCATTGGACAGTCTGCAGGCTGTAAGAACCAGCATAACTAGTAGACCATTGAGAATGCTGCATTCCAAGGTTACCAGCAGCGTGGCAGCACCCGAATCCATATGCCTTCGGAAGCTCAGCCGGATTTATGTTATAACAACTTCTAAATGCATACAGTCTATATACCATGTTTAATCTTTATATATCCGTCCAAATGTTTTGGGCTACAACTCCCATTAGCCTTCACCATTGACTATGCTGTCTATGGATCAAGCGAATTTAACTCCAAAACAATTGGAGGGATACAGCCTAATGAGTAACCATGTTAAATACGGTTACGAGCAGCGCAGGATATAAATGATGTATAAACCTTGCCCGTGGTCTTATCCTAAGGCAGAATGGTGTGTACCTGCAGCCAATTCTATGTGACCACCCAGGCAGACTTATGTACTAAATCCATCCGGGTGGTCGCAGGGAATTGGCTGCTGTACTAATAACCTATGTACCTTATACTTTCAAGAGCAACGTGGGTTATACCAGCTTCACAGATCCCACTTTTGCTCGTACATAGTGATGTGGGTCCTTAAGCCTCATTAAACGGTCTGGTTGTTCTTTTAACTCAGTCTTCAAGTTTCATACCGTGCAATATGGCTTTCGATCAGATCTATAAAGTTTAATTATAACCCCTGCCATGTCAATTAAACATTCCCATTGGAAAATAGGACAGCTGTGCAAACTGGTAGAGCCGCAGATTGTTCAGAACGCTACCTTCCTAGCCCAGCAGCATCAGTGTAGAACTCCCCCACAACCAATTCCCTGCAAGCACCCTGGCAACATGTTCTACTATCAATAGGTGCACGGATCCATAATGGCAGACAGTTCCCCAGGACTGGCCGTGCGGATTTCTATTTCATCACCAGGCCTATGGTTTATGCAAATGTCAAAAGTGGAATAGGCATCACACCCAGGAAGTGGAGGACACTGACCCTCCTGTTCAATTCGCATATAAAGGCCTTACTAGCATTGCCATTTCCCTCCCTGAACCTCGCAGGAATATTTCACATTTTGCAGACTTTGGGAAAAGGCTTTAATCCTATGTTCTATACTATATCTCTTAGATTTTTGTCTGGTCTTCCTCCCCTTGAAGCTGCACTAGGTGCCAAGAGGCCACTTTGGTGGCAAAGTATGCGCTTTATAAGACTGTGGTAACATGTGCTCCTTGACTTTTTTCTTTCTTTCACCTGAAAGAGCGACTGACACGGGTTATGATAGCTTTATAGACACTTTTGGCCGTATAAGGCGCTACAGGTCCTAAAACCTTGCTAAACACTGTCTGTGCTCCGGCCTTGAACTGGGTCTTCAGAGCTCATAACGCCGGGTTGCCCCTCAGATCGGGTCTGTAAAGCTTAATCAGAACCTTTCCTCAAATACTGCTCCTAATTCTTTGAACACCCTTATTACATTTCTCACTTTTAAATCAATTCCATCAATTTACACCACTTTAACACCAATACCTCAATTAAACATATCCAATTAAACATAACTATTACCATAAAACAAATAATATAAAACACAGACAAAAACTTGCTTGACTCAATATGAGTGTTACCTAATTCTAGAAGCATACACACCATCTGCTGCTATGATTTGCCGATGTCATTTCATATCGTATAAGTAACTATGTCAGGACCCTTTAAATAAGCCAGCAACTCTGACACACACCTTGTTCCTGTACTTCTAAAAAGTGGGAATCACCAGGGCCACATCACAGCCGAGTCGACCATTTTCACAAAGGAAAGAAATGTGCTCTCTCTACATCTGGTTCCTGCTGCACGCATTAATACATGACCCCTCACCTGCTGCATGCACAAACACATGACCCCTCACCTGCTGCACGCACTAATCCATGACCCCTCACCTGCTGCACGCACTAATACATGGCCCCTCACCTGCTGCATGCTCTAAAACACCTCTAAAACGCACTAATACATGACCCCTCACCATGACCCCTCACCTGCTGCACCCACAAATACATGACCCCTCACCTGCTGCACGCACTACTACATGACCACTCACCTGCTGCACACACAAATACATGACCCCTCACCTGCTGAACGCACAAATACATGACCCCTCACCTGCTGCACGCACTAATCCATGACCCCTCACCTGCTGCACGCACTAATACATGACCCCTCACCTGCTGCATGCTCTAAAACAGAACCCCTCACCTGCTGCATGCACAAATACATGACCCCTCACCTGCTGCACGCACTAATCCATGACCCCTCACCTGCTGCACGAACTAATACATGACCCCTCACCTGCTGCATGCACAAATACATGACCCCTCACCTGCTGCATGCACAAACACATGACCCCTCACCTGCTGCACGCACTAATCCATGACCCCTCACCTGCTGCACGCACTAATACATGACCCCTCACCTGCTGCATGCACAAATACATGACCCCTCACCTGCTGCATGCACAAACACATGACCCCTCATCTGCTGCACGCACTAACACATGACCCCTCACCTGTTGCACGCACTGATACATGACCCCTCACTTGCTGCACGCACTAATACATGACCCCTCACCTGCTGCATGCTCTAAAACATGACCCCTCACCTGCTGCATGCACAAATACATGACCCCTCACCTGCTGCATGCACAAATACATGACCCCTCATCTGCTGCACGCACTAACACATGACCCCTCACCTGTTGCACGCACTGATACATGACCCCTCACTTGCTGCACACACAAATATATGACCCCTCACCTTCAGCACGCACTGATACATGACCCCTCACCTTCTGCACGCACTAACACATGACCCCTCTCCTGCTGCATGCACAAACGCATGACCCCTTACCTGTTGCACGCACAAATACATGATCCCTCACCTGCTGCACGCACTAATATATGACCCCTCACTTTCTGCACGCACAAAACATGCTACAACATATAAGCACACTTGTTTGTTTTTTTTAACTGCCAATGTTCACAGCCTTTTACTTGATAAAAGATAGATGGGCTAATTTTCCATGAGCCGTACTGTAAAGAAAATGTGTAAAAGGCTTGTGTTGCCCTTTTAGGCAGGCAAAGTTAAATTGTAATTGTAAACGCTATATGCCATGCAAGCATGGTAGGCAGAGTTTACTAATTTGCACGGGGGAGTGCAAATGACATGTCTTTTTCCCTCCTGCCCTGCACATTTGTACTGCGCCGTGCAAATGACCAAACTTTGGTGGCCGGGAGCCATCTGTGTGCATACCTACATGTAATGGCTCCCCGCCACCAAACTACGTTATGGAAAGAAATGAGCTGTAGAGTGTATAGTGATGCATAACTACAGTTTAAACTCATTTAGCACAACTTTGTATAAAATAAATATAATTCAAACAAATGTTTCTTAAAATCATTGGCCATCATTTCTGATCGGTGAAATGTGGTTTCCCTTGGACCGTTTCTGTTCCCCAGCGCTCACGTCCAATGTACCAGGCAAGGCCCAGTGTTTTCATTCCCCATCCTTGCATGGCCCATTGGGGATGCATGCTGGGGCGCTGCACCTCTGAATGTGCATGGGGTTGTTCCTGTGCCTTGCTGCATATTCAGATAGCCAGGGGCACTGACATTTCAGTGTTACGGCTACTGCATGCATGAGCAGATTCCCGGTTCCTGTGCCTGCTGTGCGCTAGCCGGAGGCCTTTCGGGAGGTACCGGTGGCGAGGAGAAGAATAAAGGCCGCAGCTGAAGGTAACATTGATTTACTGTAAAGTATGTTGTGTTCATGTATGCGTATATAGTGAGTGAATGATATTTAGGTGGCTGGGTGCTCGGGGGAATGCTGGGTGAATGTGTGTGTGCTTGTATTTGTTAAATTGTGACGGGCCGGGGTGCGGATTTGGTTGTGGGAGTGGGGATGGGGCACGCCATTTTTTTTGCTGATAAAACAAGAATAATATGTGTTACTACATGGCTAGAATAGCATTTTGTTGCAGTCAGTCTTGCTATTTCTTTCTGTGACATGACATTTTATACTGGACATCTACGCTAAAGCAAGCATGATATGTGTTATTACATGGCTGAACAGGTGTATTTTGGTGCAATTAGTCTGGCTATACTTTCTTACTGTGGCATGGCATTTCTTACTAGATATGAAGGGTAAAGCAAACATGATAAGTCGTATTACGTGTTTAGACTGGCCTAGATTGAAGCAGACAGTTTGGACATGTTTTCATATTGTTGCATGGCATTTTTAATGGCAAAGCCAAAAGCACTATGTTCTTACGTGGGGATACTGCTATATATTGGCAGAGCCTGCATGGACAGGTTTTCTTATTTATTTATTTTATTTATTTATTGTGCATTTGTAAGGCTCTTATACATCAAGTAAATTGTGTTTTAAAGTGCCCACAAGGCAAAAGGGAGGGAACATGGGAATGAAAAGTAAATATAACAACGAAAGATAGAGGCGGAACTACTAGGCCTTGTGAGCATTCAAAGCGTGCAAGTGCAGGGAGAGAAAAGGGATGAAGGAGTGGGGGGTTAAGTGCTAGGTGTACCAAAGGGGGTAAGTGGTAGGTGTACCAAAGAGAGAAGTACTATGGAGTAAGGAGCTGTTATGTGACTTGGTGAAAGTGGTCAGCTGCCAATAAATAAGTGCAGGCCTGTGGTGGCATAGGCCACTGGGTGCCAAGGCAAGTACTGGCAGCAGGCGGAGGCTGAAGGCTATTTAGTGTGGGAGGCCAGGAAACAGGAGGACACATAAGGACCCTGGTCACCAATCCTAGCAACTGGGGGGGTTTAGCGGAGAAGGGAGGAACGGAAGGAGGAAGTGAAAAGGAAGATCTTGACAAGCTTCTGGAATTTGAGGAGATCTGGCTCAAGACAAAGAGGAAAGGAGAGGCTGTTCCATAGGAGGGAGCCTGCCGAGGAAAGAGATCTTTATCACTACTGGCATCATGAACAAAACAAACGTGAGTTTGTTCTTATATAGCAATACTGGCATATATTAGTGCTGCCATCATGGAAATGTATAGGCACAGCCAGCCTGAAAATGTTCTTATGCCAGGGTATATTGTGGGCACAGGCATCATGAAAATGCATTGGAAAAGGATCCTGTGCTCTCTTGGTGACTAGCTTCTATTGGATTTTTTCATGAGTTACCCAACAAAACAAATTGCAAACTGTCTGGCATTTGAACTAATTTCTTTTAGAAAATGTCCATTGAAATGCACAATTTTCTTCTGAAGCCCAACTCGATTGGTTTGAGCGACCTCTCTAGGCTTGATTGCTCTGTCATATTTGTGGTGAAAATGTACACCTCTCCAATTAAAAATGTCATTAGCTGCTACTGGCAGGACTAGAACTGCTTAGATGAAAAATGTGGGACCCTGCCCTTCCAAAAATGGTTGTGTAAAGACTGCGTGTCATGGGTGCTCGATAGCTTTTTTCTTTTTTTACATTTTTATTAAATTTTAACAAACATTACAAACCAAAACTGCAGTGGATACAACAACTTTTCATATATACATTAATCAAACATGTTCACTGCTTCCCTTTACCCTCCCCCCATTCTGAGCCTACTACTGCTGACGTTCCTTTCCTGCATTTTATGGTGAGGTTTCGCTATCTGTTATATCCAAAGGGTCCTGGGTTGTCCCAAATAGTTCTGCTATAAGCAGTCTCCAGGCCATCAGGGTCTCAGTTTCTCCGTCTTCCCCACTACTGCTAGTTTATTGCCATACCATGGTTTCTGCCTCCGCCCACTTTTGCAGGTCCATCCACCATGACTCCAATCGCGGTTTGTGGCATGTCTTCCACCCCATAGCAATTCTTCGCTTGGCAAGCGCATATGCTAAATCTTTCAATTTGCTAATATCCCTAAGTTTTCGTGGCCTAGGGAACCCCCCTAACAAGCAGGCCCACACAGAATCCACCTCAAGCCCAATACCTTTTACTTCTAAGGAGCGCGCAACTTCTCCCCAAAAGCCTTCAATGACCGGGCATGACCAGAACATATGTTCCATGCCCGCATTCTCTTCATCGCACTTGGGGCATGCCTGCTGTCCCATATTCTTAAACTTGGCCATCTTTTGGGGTGTCAGGTACGTTCTATGCGTAATGTACAATTGCATCTGTTGTAGTCTAGCATTTCTTGACACTTTCTTGTGATACCCCTGAACTAATTCCACGTCCCGTCCTGCATTGATATACCCACTTCTTCCTCCCAGTCCAGTCTTAGTTGCACTAACTCCTTTCCAACTCTAGACATCACCAACTCGTATATCCTAGATATCTCGTGTCCCCCTTCTGCTATATCATAAATTGTATCCGTAGTAATATCTGGTTCTTCCTCAAGCACCAGTTCAGACCACGTTCCCTTAAGCTCCCGCACCAGTCTATGGTATGTGATATAATGGCCGGTGTGCAACCCTGTTTCTACCCCCAACTCCTCAAAATCTGTTATGGTCCCATCCTGCCAGATATCTCCCAATGTCACTATCCCAACCGGCTCCCAAAGGTTTCTAATTGTCGCCCTAAATTGTACATCTCCACCCGCCAGTGCAACCAACGGTGTCCAAGGCATAAGTTAGTTTTCAGAAATGGATGAGTAGAGTTTGCTAATTAAAATTGTCTTGATTAGCAAACCAACGCATTCATTAGCAATGTTGCAATATTTTTTTTTAAAATGTCACCACAAGTCATTTTCAAGTGTTCACTTGTTAATATGATGAGTCTTCCCCAGTAAAATGAAATATAGTTGACACAGATTTAGATACACAAACCTAAACTTTACTGTAAAGCATGGAGACAATGCAGTTTACAGTAGCAATACTGTAATTATGCATTATGTAACAACTTACATTTTTTAGGAAGAATTGCATGACTGTATTTTTTAAAATAAATAAAGTTAACACATACTGGTCTTTGCCAGATAGAATGCAGTTAGCTTAGTAAAAGTATTATCCAGATTACGTCTGGTTTGAAATTATAAGAAAAAGATTAAAAAGAATCTTGCCTATGACTCAGGCCTTTGGCCGTGAAGAGTGGAGGAGATGATTACTGCTTTACTCTCTCCATTAGATCCCTTAAATTTGTAGTAAACAGAGAAAAGAGGGTGGAGAGAGCTGTGAGGGCAAAACAGAAACGCACGATGAGTGTGCTTTCATTGAACATGGTAACTTAAATAGCCAGCTTTGCTACACAAGTGTCCATTTAATTAGAAAATCTACAGAATTGCATAGCAAATTGTGATGCAGCACTGCTTATTTTATGCCTTGGTGTCTGAGGGGAGCATCAGTTGGCACGCCCTGCGCCATATCTTCCAGCCTAGCACCATCATCTGGGGGCGCCATTCTAATACAGCCCGGGGTAACCACATTATCTCTCTCAAGTAGAATGGGGCACAGTCCCATTGGAACAGCCTGGTTTCAGTGTTTGCCTCCTCCGTGAGCCATTTAGCCACATATTGCAGCTGGCTCGCTACATAATAGGCTTTGTAATTAGGCAATTTTATACCCCCTTTTTCGCACGGGTTCTGCAGCTTCCATCGTGCTACTCACTTTCGTGTACCCTGCCATAAGAAGTCCCGACACATACTGGCCAGTCTGCTGAAAAACTTTTTAGGTATCCAATATGGGATATTCCCAAAGTAGTGGAGCAGCCTAGGCAGAACCACCATATTTAACATAGTGCTACGTCCCATCATTGCCAGGGGTAGCTTAACCCAGAACCGCATGCAGTTTTCGATTTTCGTGACCACTACTTCTGTATTGCGCTTGTGTTCTTCCTCTACAGAGTGGTAGACATCTATTCCTGAATAGCGGAATGTGCTGGCAGCCCACGGTACCAGTAGCACTGGGAGGTGATCCAGGGGAATCCCTCTATACATACCCAGTGGGAACATACTTGACTTCTGGGGGTTCACCGCTATACCAGACATTTCTGCATATCTTCCCATCACCCCCAGTATATGTTGAAGGTTCTCTTAAGGATACCGCAGATACAGTAGTATATCGTCAGCATACAATGATATCAGGTGTCGCTCATCCCCCACAGAGATGCCTATTGTGTCATACTGTTGCCTCAAATAAATAGCCAGGGGTTCAAGAGCCAATATATAGAGCATGGGAGACCATGGGCAGCCCTGTCTGGTACCTCTGCTGAGTTTCCACTTCTCCGATACCACTGTCCCTGTCTTAACCATAGCAAGCGGTTCTCTGTATAACAATTTGGCCCATCGTAAGTGTCTCGGACCCATCCCGTAACCAGCAAGGGTCGCCATCAGCCACAGCATTTGACCGAGTCAAAGGCCTTTATTGCATCCAGCGACACCACTGCCAGGTCATCTTCGCTCGTGTTCCCGTATTCAATGACTCTGTTGAGCCTTCTAAGATTATGAGATATGTTCCTATTTGGGACATAGCCCGTCTGATCTGGGTGTATCAATTTATCTATAACTTTACGCAGTCTATTAGCCAGGATAGCAGTCAGGATTTTACTATCTTGATTCAACATTGACAGAGGTCTATAAGAACTGCAGCTGTGTCCAGGCTTATTAGGTTTGAGGAGCGGTATTATGATCGCCTCTCTCAATGACTCTTGGAGTCTGCCTCGGTCATGCGCCTCGTTTAGCATGTCTAACAGCGGGGGGAGTACCTCTTCCTTGAATGCTTTATAGAACTCGCTTGGTAGTCCATCATCTCCCGGGGTCTTACTGGTCAGCAACTGCCTTACCACTTCTCCCAGCTCCTCCAGTGTAATTGGTGCATCCATTTCCTCTCTTTCCTCTGCAATAATCTGTGGCAATCCTATGTCCTCCAGTGTTTCTTCTATCCTCTCGCGATCATCTCCTCCGTCATCCCCACACAACAACTCATAATATTTTGCAAATTCCTGATTTACTCCTTCCTGGGTGTCCGTCTCCCCTCCATCCTCCCGTTATATCACTCTAATTGGGGGTCTCGGAGTTTCGCTCTTGTATAGCCATGCCAAAATCCAATATGGTTTGTCACCTCCTGCATGTTGCCTCTCTATATGTTTCTTATAGTTAAGGTTACCCAGTTTTTCCCAACGCTCAGCACACTTTTGCTGCAGGCTCAATATTAGGCCACTGTCTAGAGTGGCATTATTCCCACCCCTCAGTGCCTTTTCCAATTCTCTTTTGGCTTCTTGTAATTCCACTAGAATCCCTCCTTGCAATCCTTTAGACTTTGCTATGGCCATTCCTCTAATCACAACCTTGAAGGCCTCCCACAAACTGCCCGCTGAGTCTACAGTGCCCCTGTTCATCTCAAAATAGCTGACAATTTCCTCCCTCATGTCTTCTCTAAAAATGGGATCTCTGAGCGCCTCTGCTCTGAGGCACCATGTCGGTATCATTGCCCTAGGGGGACATTATTGCCAATGAAGGAGCAGGGGCGAGTGGTCCGAAAGGACCCTTGCTTTAAATTCAATTTGCGTAATTTTGGTCAATATCTCTGGAGTGGTGAAGACATAGACCAACCTCGTGTGTAGTTGCTGCGGGGCTGAATAATGTGAATATTGCCTCGCCTGTGGATGGTGTTCTCTCCATACATCCGTTAATCCAAAATCATTTAGAAGTGCCTGTAACGCCTTGGCCGATGGGGCTGGCCTATCTTGCCTCCCGTCCGACCTGTCTACCCGAGGATTTAATACACAATTAAAGTCCCCACCCTAGATCACCGCACCCCCTACACACATGCTCAGATTACCACGCAGAGTCCTGAAATAAGCTGCAGTGTTTTGGTTCGGGGCGTATGTATTAACCACACTTATTTCCCTATTTTCCAATAGCCCTTTCACCACAACCAATCTCCCATCTACCTCCTCCCTCGTCTGCAACAGCTGAAACGGGACATGTGGCGCCACCCAGGGGATCACTCCCCTGGCATAGGCCGAATATGGAGCCCCCACCACCATTCCTTTCCATTTCCTCTTGATCATTTCTAACTTGTCTCGCGTCAGATGAGTTTCTTGCAGTAAAGCAATGTCAATTTTCTGTCTCCGAAGATATAACATCACCTTATTTCTCTTTAAATAACTATTAAGACCCCTAACATTCCAAGTAATTATTCTAAGATTCCTCATGGCATGACCGAATCCCTCTCCTCCTCCCACCAGTGCAGTACGGACTCAACCGTTCGACTCTTCTATGTAGGCTCGTATTCAAACTAAAACTCCCCAACACTATATACACAACAAACGTTCCCTCCGTCCCGTCCACCCAGCTCCCCGCCCTCACCCACCAACACCCTCCCCAACTGTTGCCCAGCTCCATCCCTGGATCTCAGGCATCCCCACATCTAGCCCTGCCTAGCAAGTCTATACTCAGGGCTCAGTAGGGTGAAGTCGCCCTAATGGTCACTTAACTACTAATTCTCAGGGGTAGGTTGCTTCCATCCCTTTGCTCCTATTTCCCGTTCTACTACGCATATTGTTTATGCTATTCAGTTCCAGCATGCAGTTAATTCACTATATTCCAGTCCAGCTGGAGCCCAAGGTCCAAAGGCTACAAAATGTCAATCGAATGTCCCATGTTCCCATAACCAGTCCACCCTTCCGCTTATCCCCTTAATGTCCACAACACAGACTCCTCACTTGTCTTGCTCCAGACGATCTCGATCTGCCTCCTGTTCCGGGCAGCCCTGCAGATCCAGCCATGACGCTGCCTCCTCCGGGGTGTCGAAGAAAAACGCTCTGCTCTTGTGCAACAACTTTAGTTTCGCCGGGTATAGAAGCATATATTTGATGCCCGCCGTGCGCAGCCTCCTCTTGACAGCCACGTAACTATACCTTTGCCTCTGCGCCAGCATCGTGTAATCCGGGTACGCCGTGATGTTGGTGGATGCTCTCTCTATTGTTCCGCCCTTACAAAAATACTCCAGGATCTTCTCCCTGTCTTTGTAGTTCAGGATCCTTGCAATTATTGGCCTCGGCGGGGCCCCAAGTCGTAGTTTCCTCACCAGGGCTCGATGTGCATGCTTAACAGTAAACCCCTGTGAGAGTTTGTCTGCTCCTATCTCCTGGAGGATCATGTTCTCCACATAGTCCGTGGGGTTGTGGCCCTCTTCTCCCTCGGGCAGGCCAACCACCCATATGTTGTTCCTTCTCGCCCTTCCCTCCGCTTCATCCACTTCATTCTCAAGGTTGGCGACCTGCTGTTTTAACACGTGGACCTCCTTTGCATTGTTCGTGCTGACATCCGTGTTAACCTTCACTGCGCTTTCCAAGCCACTCGTTCTCTCTGCCAGTGCTCTGACATCTTGTCGTAGCAGGGTGACTGATTCCCACAGCATCAATTTTGTTCTCCAGGGCTGTCCGCCGGTCTGCCATTGCTGCGCTCCATTTAGTGCTCAATTTCGTTATGGCCGCTAGGACCTGAGGGTTATCTCCTTCTGAGGCGACATCTGCGGAGGTCACACCCGTGCTCTGTGCCGCTGTCGTAGGGGTCCGCTGCGTCTTCGCAAAGACCTCCATTGTGGATTGTTTAGACTTGGGGCTCTCAGTCCTTTCACAGACATCTCGCAATTCTCCTGCTTGTCTGGTTCCCAAACTTCAGAGACGTTGTGTCGTTCTCAGGTCCTCTGGGCACTGGGGCATCAGCTTCAGCAGGCAGCGTTATGTTGCGGCGCGCAACAATATGTTTCGGATGGATTGTCTTCTCCAACTATTTCCTTCCGCGCACAATTATCCATACGTCATCAACGTGTTTCAAAGGATCACACAGTACACAATGTTACTTCTCATCCTCCTTGCATTGGACTGCCAGGTCACATGTATGTTTTCGCAAAGTTAGGGTATGTCCTTGCTATAATATGTCACGCGCTCACATGCATCAGCCGTCAATTTATTTCCATTACTCTCTCATTTCCTCATCGGGAGGTACTGCGGTGCGCCACTTCCCAGATTGCCCCCAGTCCTCTTTCAGTACGCAAGGTCTCTCATATGTGGCTGTGATATGCCACTATTTCGGTGCAGGACTTCCTCAGGTCGTAGTGTCTGGATGTAGTATGGCAGAGGGTCTGCCAGCGCTCTATGCAACATACGGCGCTATGCTATGTCCTTGTGCATCCGCCAGCCTGCTATTGATTGTCCCTTGTGAATGCAGTATGCTGGTGGCAGCTCTGTTTCGTTGGGCGATCTGCCAGGGAGCACGCTCCGGTGCGCACAGCACGTAGCGCCCGTCTCAGGAGCTCTCGGCCGCGGGCCGACATCATATGTATGTGGCAGCGGCAGCCCACTGTTGTGCAGGGTCAGCCGCTGCTTAACGTCTCAGGCATCGCGCACAGCGGGCGCAGCACCTTCGTTCTGGATTCCGGTGATTACTGTGGATCATCAGGCACGTGCACCCGATGTGCTTCTCCGGTGCAGTAATGTCCAAAGCTGCACCGGCAGAGGAGGCATGCTGTTAGCAGCCGGGAGCAACAACAAATGTCTTTTCATATATTATTTCCGCCGCGTGTTACTGTAGCCGTCCGACGGAGCCGGCAATTCCATTATGGGGACACATCTCACAGGATCCCTTTGTTCTCTGCTGTCGGTGCCATTTTGATGTTGCACTCGCAGCCGCTCTCAGAGATACAATGTATCTGTCTGGCTGCTCCTCGATCCGAGTGTGCCGCCAGCTCACTCATGCTCTGCCAGGTGCCTTCCCACACGTTTCAATGTATTTTGCAGCTAGAATCGAGTAAAATAAAGTGCATTTACAGACGGATCTGGACACCGGATCACGGAGCAGACATGGCTTGCAGCCTATTCCATGGCTGCCCAAGCCATGCCCCCCGGGTGTTCGATAGTTGTTGATATTTCTCTTGCAACTGTCTACATGTGCTAACCTTACCCGCTACAGAAGATTAAATATGCATTCAGGGGGGTTGTGCAGGCTGCAGTACATCAAGGGAAATCTGCCGAGTGTCCCCAAATGCTCCTTTTCGGATCATCACCATACAGATAATTCCTGATAGATGAATTAAAGGAATCTGAAAATGGTGTCATATAATCCCCTTGCCAGGAATGGAGCAATCGCCGCCTTTACGGCAAGGATATGTTTACCACCAGAGGCGTTGCTAGGGGGGGCTAAGGGGGCTATAGCCCCTGGTCTTTTGGTTGTAGCCCCGGATAGAATCTCAGGAGCTACAGCCAAAAGACTAACTAGCCCCCAATCCCGACAGCTCCGACATCAGCTTAGCCCCGGGTCTTTTCCAGACCTAGCAACTCCCCTGTTTACCACCTTGTTCTAGGAGTGCACAACAGCAGTCCTCGAGGATATCCAACAGGTAGGATTTTCGGGAGAAAGTTGATGCAAAGGGGAAATGATTTGCACACATATTTAGTGGTAAGCTTGAATACCTGATAGGAGTGTAGGCTGAAGGGCCAGAGTTGTACACCAGTGCCCTATGCAGTTGCAACATCTGCACAGAAAACAGTTTTCTAATGGATGGCTGAAGTCCTGCTAACTCAAGCTGGTGGGCCATTACCAAAGAAGGGAACCAGGCTTAAAAAATTCAAAAGGAATTAATAATATAGTGGCACCACTTAATAGCCAATGGGACTGAGCATCGGGGAGGTGGAAGAGAGCACATCTCCTCGACACCCAAACATATACCCTGGTTGCATATTTTACCATCAAGTGTACATTTAACACAAACAATTTGTGGGTAGGACCTCAAATCATTGCAGCTGAATATCTACATTTACTTCGACTTTTGTGCTTAATGCATAACTATTTTTGGTCTGTGCCTCTCTTTTGACACTAAACGGAGAAAAGCTGTGTCTGTAGCAAGCACTATACCACTATTCTCTGTGTGCCAATAACATTTGCTAACTTGTAGTTGTTTTCAATAACATTGGTTGTTTCTGACTTCTCTTCAAAACTTGAATTGGTGGAAATATGTTCCCAATTCACAAAGCAGAAAAATAGAAAGATGCATACAATTTGCTTTGCATACAGTATGCCTGCTTGGGGCTAAAACGGGTATTCAATAACATCCTGCAGGTACACAAGCTTTTTCATAATTTGGATCAGCGCACAATTGTTTAAAATACTTGTGTTTGTTCATACACACAGATATTAAAGTTGTAACTATGCAAGCACATCATATCATATCACATACAGTATACATATCACATCATATCACATACAACATACAACGCACTTGGAACTCCTTCCTTCAGAAATTATTTGCACACTTACTGAACCACTTTCAGAGATAAGTGTGCAAAGACTATTATTGGACGTTTGTGAATAGCTAAAGCGTTGTACCTGTGTCTTTTGTAACCAACATTTACATTGCTGTCCCCTTTTAACCACTCCCAGATACTTCAATGGGGTAACATTAGTGAGATTCACAAGATTGTTACTTGCAGGTCTTGTATAGATCGATACATTAAACAAATATGCATCTCCTGTCAGGATAGGATGATTTGATACATTGAGCAAATATTAACCTGTCAGGCTTGGAAGATTTGATACATTGAACAAGTATGTACCTTCTGTCAGGCTAGGAAGAATTGATACATTGAACAAATATGTATTTCCTATCTGGCTAGGAAGATTTGATACATTGAGCAAATATGAACCTGTCAGGTTTGGAAGATTTGATATATTGAACAAGTGTGTACCTCCTGTAAGGCTAGAAAGATTTGATAGATTGAACACGTATATACCTCCTGTTAGGCTACAAAGATTTGATACATTGTACATCTATGTAGCGCCTGTCAGACACTGTAAGCTTTGATACATTGAAAAAGTGTGTACCTTCTGTCAGGCTTGGAAGATTTGATACATTGAACCTTCTGTCAGGCTTGGAAGACTTGATACATTGAACAAGGATGTACCTCCTGTTAGGCTAGGAAGCTTTGGTATATTGAACAAGTATGTACCTTCTGTTAGGCTACGAAGATTTGATACATTGAACAAGTATGTACCTCCTGTTAGGTTAGGAAGAATTGAATCATTGAATAAGTATGTACCCCCTTTCAGGCTAGGAATATTTGATGAATTGAACAAGTATACCTCCTGTTATGCTATGAAGATTTGATACATTGAACAAATATGTACCCCCTGTTAGGCTACGAAGATTTGATACATTGAACAAGTATGTACCTCCTGTTAGGCTAGGAAGCTTTGGTATATTGAACAAGTATGTACCTTCTGTTAGGCTACGAAGATTTGATACATTGAACAAGTATGTACCTCCTGTTAGGCTAGGAACATTTGATACATTGAATAAGTATGTACTGCCTGTCAGGCTAGGAATATTTGATAAATTGAACAAGTATACCTCCTGTTATGCTATGAAGATTTGATACATTGAACAAATATGTACCTCCTGTTAGGCTACGAAGATTTGATACATTGAACAAGTGTGTACCTCCTGTTATGCTACAAAGATTTGATGCATTGAACAAATATGTACCTCCTGTTAGGATACGAAGATTTGATACATTGAACAAGTATGTACCTCCTGTTAGGATACGAAGATTTGATACATTGAACAAGTATGTACCTCCTGTTAGGCTACGAAGATTTGATACATTGAACAAGGATGTACCTCCTGTTAGGCTAGGAAGATTTGATACATTGAACAAGTATGTACCTCCTGTTAAGCTACAAAAATTTGATACATTGAACAAGTATACCTCCCGTTATGCTACGGAGAGTTGATACATTGAACACGTATGTACCTCCTGTTAGGCTACGAAGATTTGATACATTGAACAAGTATGTACCTCCTGTTATGCTACAAAGATTTGATACATTGAACAAATATGTTCCTCCTGTCAAGCTAGGAATATTTATACTGGCCATGGAACAAACTGTAATCTTTGTCAGGCTAATAGTCAATACTGGGAGGGGGGAGGTCAGGGCAGAGGGGTGCATGCTGCACAATATTGGTCAAAACCATGGTAATTTGATCAAGCACTGCTTCACTGTTGGTTCAATGTGGGACTGTGCACACCTGATATTCTGAAGGGACGCATGAAGACATTTAAAGTAAGAACAACATAATACAAAGGTGATTGTACTCTCTGATATTTACCTTCTGTTTTATGAAGCAGTAAGACATAGATTGAAAGGTTTGCCTCAATCATCAGATAATAAATCACCTGGAAAGAAAGCTTTGAACATGCAAGTGATTGGATGGATTTTCTAGTGCTCTGTTGTTGAGCATGTTTCTATGCACCCATAAAGAGAAAGACGACACAGTGGTGAAGGTACGACAATACAGTTGTATCAAGTTGAAAATGGGACTATAATTCGGATCCCTTAATGCGTATTGAAATAAAACATATGCAGCAGTTCAACCACCTCAGACAATGTTTTCACTATATTTGAACACACTATTTCTGTGGGAATAGAACACACAGTATTACATTCTATTTCTGGTTTGGTGGCAGTGTGCCCTTCTGCAGTGAGACGTGTTGACAACTCTGAGCAGAAACAGGCCCAACCCCCCACCCCAGCCTTTAGACTGTTCCTGTAGCCAAGATTTGATACATTGAACAAGTATGTACCTTCTGTCAGGTTTGGAAGACTTGATACATTGAACAAGGATGTACCTCCTGTTAGGCTAGGAAGCTTTGGTATATTGAACAAGTATGTATCTTCTGTTAGGCTACGAAGATTTGATACATTGAACAAGTATGTACCTCCTGTTAGGTTAGGAAGAATTGAATCATTGAATAAGTATGTACCGCCTGTCAGGCTAGGAATATTTGATAAATTGAACAAGTATACCTCCTGTTATGCTATGAAGATTTGATACATTGAACAAATATGTACCTCCTGTTAGGCTACGAAGATTTGATACATTGAACAAGTATGTACCTCCTGTTAGGCTAGGAAGCTTTGGTATATTGAACAAGTATGTACCTTCTGTTAGGCTACGAAGATTTGATACATTGAACAAGTATGTACCTCCAGTTAGGCTAGGAACATTTGATACATTGAATAAGTATGTACTGCCTGTCAGGCTAGGAATATATGATAAATTGAACAAGTATACCTCCTGTTATGCTATGAAGATTTGATACATTGAACAAATATGTACCTCCTGTTAGGCTACGAAGATTTGATACATTGATCAAGTGTGTACCTCCTGTTATGCTACGAAGATTTGATACATTGAACAAATATGTACCTCCTGTTAGGATACGAAGATTTGATACATTGAACAAGTATGTACCTCCTGTTATGATACGAAGATTTGATACATTGAACAAGTATGTACCTCCTGTTAGGCTACGAAGATTTGATACATTGAACAAGGATGTACCTCCTGTTAGGCTAGGAAGATTTGATACATTGAACAAGTATGTACCTCCTGTTAAGCTACAAAAATGTGATACATTGAACAAGTATACCTCCTGTTATGCTACGGAGAGTTGATACATTGAACACTTATGTACCTCCTGTTATGCTAAAAAGATTTGATACATTGAACAAATATGTTCCTCCTGTCAAGCTAGGAATATTTATACTGGCCATGGAACAAACTGTAATCTTTGGCAGTCTAATAGTCAATACTGGGAGGGGGGAGGTCAGGGCAGAGGGGTGCATGCTGCACAATATTGGTCAAAATCATGATAATTTGATCAAGCACTGCTTCACTGTTGGTTCAATGTGGGACTGTGCACACCTGATATTCTGAAGGAACGCATGAAGACATTTAAAGTCAGAACAACATAATACAAAGGTGATTGTACTCTCTGATATTTACCTTCTGTTTTATGAAGCAGTAAGACATAGATTGACAGGTTTGCCTTAATCATCAGATAATAAATCACCTGGAAAGAAAGCTTTGAACATGCAAGTGATTGGATGGATTTTCTAGTGCTCTGTTGTTGAGCATGTTTCTATGCACCCATAAAGAGAAAGACGACACAGTGGTGAAGGTACGACAATACAGTTGTATCAAGTTGAAAATGGGACTATAATTCGGATCCCTTAATGCGTATTGAAATAAAACATATGCAGCAGTTCAACCACCTCAGACAATGTTTTCACTATATTTGAACACACTATTTTTGTGGGAATAGAACACACAGTATTACATTCTATTTCTGGTTTGGTGGCAGTGTGCCCTTCTGCAGCGAGACGTGTTGACAACTCTGAGCAGAAACAGGCCTAACCCCCCACCCCAGCCTTTAGACTGTTCCTGTAGCCAAGAGAAGCATGGCAGCTAATAAAGACCCGGGTTTTCAAATTGGGCAGAATTGCTGTCACGGGCCGGATATAGACAATCCATGGGCTGTGAAGGTTTGCGACAAAGGCCAAGAAATGAGAGCTTATGAAGCGGTCCTATGTATGCGCACAGATGGTTTGATGGTTCTTTATAACTGCACTCCAGAGGAATGGCCGTCTTGCGCAGCCAAGATTTCTTTTGTGTTTGGTTCAACAGGTATGTCTAGCCTAGTGTAGTGAAAGGGGTGAGATTAGAAAGCGAGGGAACCCACTTAGAGTCAAATTATAAATATTCTCAGGCAAACAACGTAACCATTTGCTTAAAATAGTAAAATAATGTCAGTCTCTTAAATTATACATCAGTGGAAAAAACATGTTTAAATAGAGTTAGGTTGACTACTAATACAAAGGTGAAGTCTACAAGCGTTGACGATTGGGATTGCCAACGTTAAGGTTCACACACTGCGTCCATATTATTCTCCTAATACAAAGTCCAGAACACTAAGCTTTCAGCCTTATCTCATATCACACGCACCTTAACTGTGAAGATGAGGGGAATGTGTGGAAAACATACAATTGTAGTGCAATGGCATTGCATGCATTAGGGGGAGTACTTAAGTTGGTCGCAGTGTAACACTGGCATCCCCACCATTGTAGAGTTCACCTGTTGATTAATAGAAATCTTAACACTTCTTTTGCTTCCATGTTTAACATGTTCTTTTCTGTATGTATTTTCAGAGTATTGTTTGTTTTTACACACACTCCAAGGACATTGTATTTGCACATTGTGTTTTTGTGTATGCAGATTTCCAGTGCATTTACTGTGCTCACTTATATTTTGTGTATATTGTATGTGCATAGTGTGCTTGTTTATATTCTGAGTGTAATTTATGTGTGCATTTATCCCAAGCTTTGTGTTAATCTGTTTGTCTGCCTGCCTGCTGGCTATCTGTCTGGGGTCCGTTCTGTTCTAGGCTCTGGATCTAGTTTGGTGTCTGGGATCTGCTTTGGTGTATGGGGTCTGATCAGGGGTGTCTTCTGGTCTCTGGTCTAGTCTGGTATCTGGGATCTGTTCTGACTTGGCCTCTGGGATCTAGCCTCTGTGCACTGATCTGGTGTAGTTTCTGGGGGTCTGGTATCTTCTCTGGAGTGTTGTCCAGTCTTTGGGGTCTGGTCTGATCTCTGGAGATCTGGTCTCTTGTCTTTGGGTGTGGTCTCTGGGGTATGGGTCTAGTTGTCTGTTGGTCAATCAATCAATCTATTTGTCTTTCTTTCTATGTATCTGCCTTTCCATCTTGTCATGTGTGTCCCTGCTCCTGTACATCCCTGTGGCCTTTGCTCATACCTGTCTGTCCCTGTCCCTGCGCATGTGCATGTCTGTGTCTGTACAAATGTCTGTCTCTGATGATGAATGATTGTTCCAGACATGATTCCACATTTGGGTGTTCTCATTTTTTCTCTGAGATGCTTGCAGTGGATAAGATTGATGAAGTATGGATGAGTAATGGTCATTCTGGACATACTGATATGCTAGTGTTTTGTCTCTGTTTTGTCTCCTTCACTTTGATGTGCTAGCAGTGTGGCTAGATGATGTTACTCTAGACCTACTACACAGGTCTGAAAATATAGATACTTCTTTGGAATTTCAAAAGTCAATATCTCAAGTTTGACTGATCCAATTTGCACCATTTGTGCCGCCTGCACCAGTTCCAAGTAATGGCTAGGTGGGTGCCAAAAATCTCAAACATTGAAGCAGACCTCTGCATCCTGAAAGCAGGCAACAATTAATTAGTTATCTCTGTTGATCTGTTACTGTTTGCAGATTTGCATATAGCATATTAGCCATCAGGTTGACTACCTTGCGTTCAAGTATATGCATACTTTACAGGTGGTTTGTGGACCTATTTGTGGACTTAGTAAGGGGCAACCAGGTTGGCTAGTTGAAAAAAAGGAATTCTGATGTTTTGGGGTGTGAACCTATTTTCAAACAGCAACCATTGTGGTTTCCCGACTTCTAGTGGACTGCTTCTAGCCCTGGGCTGTAAAAGAATGAAAGAAATTACATATTGTATCCGTCTGGGGTCTTTACAGCCCCATGATGGCTGGGACTGCCTCAGAGGACTGTATTATGTTCTATGAAATGTAAAAACAACAATTTTATTCACCAGGCTCGTTGGCCCAATTGCAGCCCCGCAAACCCGCATATTTTCTGTGGGCCAATGTGGGTGTGGGGGCTCAAACGTGGCCTGAGCTCGGACCCCAGCCAGGCCCAGGGGTTACCAGTAGCCTATGTACGCATAAGGGCCATGCTATTCACCCAGTGGGCACTTTGGGTCCCTTAGAGGGGGCTGGGGCTTGTTATGGCCACATGCCCTGGTCAATGGCCCAATGACTCTCAATGAGGAGGTGACCACTGGGTCTGGCCACAGGCTAGATCCAGTGGTCACTTTTGGTGGTTTGGCAGAGCCTGACCAAAGGTCATTCCTCAGGCAAAGAGCTGCAGGGCCCAGAATGGGAGAAAAGTGGCTGCTGGGCTTGGCCGTACCAGGCCCACTGATCACTTTGGGTCACTCGGCTGAGCATGGGGAATGGCCAAATATTATGACAAATCAAAGTGTCCACTGCCTAGGTCCTCACTGCCATGGTCAGTGCCCTAATGATCTGCAAGGAGGGGTAAAGTGGTGGTGAGTTCAAGTGGGTTCTCAACGTCCTAGTGCATGACTAAAGTCCTTGACCCAGGCAAAGTTGCCACTGTGATGCACTGACTTGCAATAAGGGCAAACTAGCCTCCAGGCCCAGCTGGAGGACAGTGCAGTGGCAACTTCAGATGGCTTGGTGGTGTTTGGGGTATAGCTGAAGTGCAACGTGGGCAGTGGTCCATGAATCCAGAAAAGTGAACACTTTGATTGACCGCATGTCAGGCCCAGTGGCCACCTGGGATGGCTTGGTGAGATGGCCATGCCCTGGGCAAAAGGGCCACTAGCAATGGCTGCAGTAAGGGTACATTTGCCATGGTGGCAACTTCATGTGCCTTAGCAGGATGGTATTGTATAACTCAATGACTTGGGCAAAGTAGAAACTGGCCATTATCGCAGGCTACCGTCAGTGGCTACTTTGGGTGCCTTTGTGAGGTCTTGGCCAATGGCTATACTATGGACTAAGAGGCCACTGCTCATGTCACAGACTCTGGCGAGTGACCCATGGAACCACAATGTAGTCAAAGTTGCAAGTGGGCCTGTCCTCAAGCCAGAACCAGGCACAGTGACCTCTGGTTATAACTCCAGGTTATGGCGAGAAGCCCACCAACCTACAATGGGTGTAAGGTTTCCACTGGACCTGTTTGCTGTTTGAATGGCTTGGGGGGGGGGAGGGGGATGCCCAGTGGATATTGTACATCTGATAGTAAGTTTTGTTAAAAACAAAAGATATTAAATTGAGGACACATTTTCCTACAAGGATGTTATGGTTGCAGCACAAGAAAACACAATCCAAACTAATTGCCAGTTATGATTTATAAGCAACCATAGATGCAGCACTGCCATTGTAAAACAACCATAACTCCCTGATTCAAGGATGCATGCCCTTGTTCTCTGATATCTGGACATCCGAACTACATGTACAACAAAAAAGCTTGTCTTGAGAACAATACACTCACAGCCCACTGCCGTTCACGCCTGCCTCTCATCTGGCCATACAAGCTAGGTCCTGGACTCTTCTGTGTCAGATCCGTTCACAACGTTGACTAGTATTTGAGTAGCACGCTCTGACTATAGAGCCAATGCCAACATCACCTATATTAAACTCTCTCCATTGTCCACAGTCAAGCTAGTAGTCATCTAGAACAAGCTGATCGGTTTCAAACCTAAGACCTAGGACAATACCAAACAGTGAATGAAGTAAAGACAGTAGCTTCCAATCAGATCCTCTGTAACCTTCAAGACTCTCCAGAGAGGACTGAGCTACAGTGGTCCTCAAGAAACACCAACCATTATGACCCTTCAGTCGCCCAACTTGCTCCTTTTCAACTTCCCAAGATATTAAAAACGCTACCTGGGGTGTGATGCTCCACTGTGCAAGCGCCAGGACCATGCAACTCTTCCTTCACGCATCTAGGCGCTAACATAGCTTACACTTCTTCAGAAGAAATCTTAAGGCATAGGTCTTCTGGCTCAGGTTTTCAACATTCATGCACATTTTTATTTCTTTATCACACGTGCCTTCTTCATCCGCTTTATCTCGTTTCTCACACCATTCACATTCTTCATTCTCAGGTTCCCCACCCAACTCTAAAATGACTGTATGTCTTGTTCTTTCCACCTGGTCCTGCAGCATTGCAACTTCGTGTCAGATCTGACTTTTGTGCCATCTCAGGGGATCTTATTGTTGCTGCCTTCTAGACTTGGATCGATCCAATACATTTTTTGCCCCATAAGGTGGCTGCTGCCTGCTTTCTTACTTCTTGGGTAGGCTTGCCAGGCTTCTAGTGAGCCCCAAACCACTGCTCACTCCATCCAGGGAAATGTCATTGACTTGTAGATAATCACATGGTATTTTATCCACATACTCAGAATGCAAGAAATGCGCCAGACTTGTGATGTTGCATTACTCAAGTTTTAATTTATGCCCATACTGATGAGACATGTTTCGGCTACTGAAAGCTTTCCTCAAATCAGGGCTAATAATATTTTCATAACTAATTTCTAGTACAGTTCAAGTATTCTAATTAATTGCATGAATACTTGTACTGCTCGCGTTCCTATTCTTTTATTCCGGAAAATACAGTGCTCTGCTTACATCATTTTCACTGGAAATCTACGAACATTCTTATATTGGTTTCCTCTCTGAGTAAAAATGTGCTCGTATTGCATTATTAGTATAGTGATGTTTGATCATCACATAGCATTGTCTGTGCCTTTGTGCTATCCTAATTGCTCAATCGGGTAGCTTAAAACGAAACTTCCCTGCTTTTAAACCATATATTTCCTCATTGTTTTTGCGCGCGATTAGTTCCTTAGCCATGCAGTTACGTATATCTATAATCATTGTGCTGATCGTAATACGGTTTCATTATAGAATGCTGATGTTGCTATACGTATTCTAAACTAATACCATTACATTGACGGTCTCTTACCTGTTGATTGTGCCCTCCGGCGTCCCTAGTGGTTTTAAAGTTTCAAGCTGCATAATTTCTATGCCTAGAACATGATTATTAGTAGAGATGGATTAAAGTGCATATTTGGTGCTATGCCTAATTAATGAATGCTAGTGTTATTAACGACATAAATTGTGGCAATGCATTATTGCCCCGCATATTGGTATTCGCAAAAGCGCATTTAGTGATAAGGGTCCAATCACGTGTATATATATGCCTGACCCAAGTCATAGTGTGATAATATTCTTAGCGCCATAGGGTGGCTCTTTTAGTCTTCATTATGCATGTTATAAAAGTACATTGCACTTGTTAACTTTTCTTACTCTACAAGTCTCAGAACTATACATTCAGATATCAATTATGTGCATTTAGAATACATTGGTTAGAGAAATGACACCATCTCATAATCAGAGTTCAGTCCAGTTACAGTACTGTTAAGTCTACAGATAATTCTAGCTTCTTCTTGGCGCAGTGCTTTCTCTCTGTCTCCTCCTCTTTTGCCCATTTGGACATACTGTAATCCAATGAAATTAAGGTCACTCTTCTTCTCCATTTGATGACATTTCTGTCAGTGGGCTGCTAACGGCAAACGAATATCCTGGCTCCCAATTTTGGCCAGGTGTTCCCTTATTTGGATCCGCAACTCTCTGATTGTGCTGCCTATGTATACCATATAACAAACATAGTATACCATATACTACATACTTTGTATGGCAGTTAATGGCTTGTTTGATTTTGATTCATTTGCCATTTCGATCCTTGAAAAAGTCAGTCGGTTCATTTGCAAATTTGCACATTGTGCAGTTCCCACATTTTCGAAAGCCCTTGATAGGTGGTATGATCCATCTTCTGGTGTTGCTCTTTTTGACCTCTGGTAGGAGTGATGGGCTCAGTTTAGTCTTTAAAGTATATGCTTTTTTGAAGATGATTCTTGGTTTGTCCCCCACTTGGGGACCAATGTGTTCATCTAATTTTCAAAAGATGCCAATGTTTGTGGCGTATCTTGTTGATCTTATGACTTTCCTTATTATATTTAGTTATGAACACCACTTGCCATTGGGGATCAGAGTTCCTGGTTATTGTGTTCTTTGGAATAAGTGTTTGTTCCTGTGCCCATGTTTTAGCTGCCCACAGAGTGAAATGGAAATACCTAAAAAGGCAGGGCTGCATTGCCACGAAAACCCAGAAGTGCTTTAAAATCCGTTTTTCCTTGGTTGTTGAAAGTGCAAAATCATGGTTCCCAAACATCAGAAAAGATCCAACATCCTTGTTGGGTGTTAAACATCACTTTATTTAAAGAATCCACCTAAGCACAATGTTAGGAGAAGCACATTTCATCATAAGAAAATCCACATTCAAAAAGATGCTTGCCTGGAAAGAATCTGTCAGATATGGGCGCAGTACCACCGCTCGCCTGTGTCAGAGCTATCATTTACTTATACTGGCAGTTTAAAACTTGTGTCTTAAAATCAAATTGTGGAAAAGAAGAGACCTGCCATCAAAAGCAATATAGGTTGCTACAATTCAATCTCTATGTTTGAAAAAGACTGGAATTATGAGATATGTGGGTATATTTGTTGAAAATGTAAGTTTATTTAGAAAAGACAATTTTAATCAAGGGGTTTTAAAAGTGAATTAATGTTAGCCACAGTACTTCAAATGCACATTCCACAGTTTGTCCCAAACAAAGGCATCTTCCCCCTGCTCTCTGCTCAGGAACTGTCATTGAGTTGTTAATGGAGGTGGGAGGAGATTTTGGCCTGTTGCTCTGAGGAGAGACAAAAGACTCCCTTGATTGAAAAGATATGCAGATTCAACTGTCAACAGAAAATAACTGCCAGCAGCAAGGGAGTCTGGGAGTGATCTGGGTCCAGCAAACCATGGAGGCGGGACCAGACAGATTTGTGTATCTGAAACTGTAGAAAATATATTTTTGGAAAAAGACTCATAGAAAACTGTGAAGAATTGGTAAAAATCTGTAAATTAGAGGTTGTTAATATGAAAATGCTGCTCATCGTTTGAAACTACTCTGAGCTCTGTGCGATGTTCAGAGACAGCGCTACCGAAATTTGGATGTTGTAGCAATTGTGAAAATGCTAGAAATATGAAACTTCACAGGATTATGCCCAGATGTTGTGCGCATGTATGGAGAAAAATGTGGACAGATCTGACACTGGGTACCCCACCAAAAGTGCGAAAAACTGTCAAATTTGAACCAAAGCTTGCACTAAAATGAAACTCGGACGGATACGTGCTCTGCTAAATCTGTAATATGAATATGTATTATTAGCAAGCTGGTGATATTGTAAATATGATTCATGTGAAAAATAGATTTACTGTACTGAAACAAAGGGGAGGTACTCCCTGGATTGTAAAATGCAGCATCACTATGACACCAGATTTCCTTCTCAAATCAGGAGAGGGGAAATACTCTAACCAATAGGATTCCATAGGGAGGTCCTTAGTATAATTCAGCCTACCCACCCCTTTGGGAAATACATAAATAGGGACAGTTTAGGACCTAGACATAGACAGATTCACCCATCAACTGACTTACTGGCGAAGCACTCTGCAGGAGAACCCAGATCCAAGACTCCAGAACTTTGAAAGCAGAGAGGCCCAATTCCAAAGCTGAACCCTTCTCAGCTTGGCCTTTAAAATCTTGCAACCTGATTTTAACCCCGGACTTCCAAGGGGCACACCAAAAATTGAGCAGCCTGGCTGTGCTGTTTCTGCTTTCTTGCCAAGAACTCTTGCTAGAACCCAGAGATCCAAACCAGTAGAGCAGAGCTGTAACCAGATAGCTGTAACCCAGGACCAACCCGTCAGATCCAGTCCAGAGGCCGTGCAGAGACCAGAATGCCGTGCTGAGCACAGAACCGTGTGCCTGAATCCCGTCCGGTGGGCTAGCAGAAGTCCAGTCCAAAACCTTCGACCAGATATTTGACGGGCCTTTTCCAAACCATAAGAGTGAGTATCTATAGCATAGAATTGTCCACAGCCAATCTCTTATCCTTAA
The DNA here is from genome assembly GCF_040938575.1 of Ambystoma mexicanum. Classification (NCBI taxonomy): domain Eukaryota; kingdom Metazoa; phylum Chordata; class Amphibia; order Caudata; family Ambystomatidae; genus Ambystoma; species Ambystoma mexicanum. The sequence goes on along the minus strand of NC_090923.1, from coordinate 337,372,937 downwards.
GTAATACAATCCAACCCATCCTATCCTATCCAGAACTGCATTGTAGAATCTTCCTTGTTTTTCTGAATCTTTCCCTCATCCATATAGTCCTTTGTTAATTGTAGTGATAAATTCATCTTTGCGCTAATATATTTGCTGAAGAAAGACAAGTGTCTTGGTGGGCAAAAGTCAGAGGAGAGGAGCACTGTTCTGGTGGTTGTCCGTTGGGGATCTTGCATCTTCATAGCATCCCTAGTGTAAAGAATATCTGTTTGTAATTTCAAAAGCACATCTTTCATTTGAAAATCTTGACTCTTTCTGAAAAAAACGACCTCTACTAAAACCTTCATAACTTCTGAACCGTGCATGCTAGAAACAATTAAGTGTCAAATTGAAGCTAACATCCTCAGCTTTCAAACGAATCTAAAACTGCCTTCCAAATCTTTATAGTTTTGCCGCAATCGCGTTTCTCGCACGCGGAAAAGTTTGCCACAAATTCAATTTCAACTCGTGTAAAACAGCTATTCTTTGCATCTGACCTCAGAATTCAGTTTCCAATCTGCTAGTTATTCAATCATCATTGCTAGTGTTTACCTGAAACTATATAAAGCGGCTCCCACTAGTTCTGAATCCAATTTCGAGAATTAAATTCATTTTTCAGTGTTTTTCCCATTCGTCAAAACCACATTCAAAAGCATTTGTCCTGTTTTGAAATCATTCCTGTTTCTCTCTATGCTTGCTGGGGGGAGCTGGGATTGAAACTGTATTTGTTGAGTGTTTATTCCTGAAACCTGTTTTCTCTCCTCCCATCTCTTTATACTGCATATTAGGGGGGATTGAGTAGTATCAGGGGGAAAGAGTGGCATTGCATTTGATTGAACCCACATCAAGTATTATTCCATGCTGCATTTCATAACTAATCACATGACAATCAATGAAATGAATAAATAGAAATAACAAAATTAGAAATCAAAACAAAGAAACACAGAGATTCGGGTTGAAGAAAGGGAGGATTGTAGGGTGATTTTTTTGGAGAATAAAAAACGGAACAAGAGACAAAAAACAAACAAAGTTTAAGGGTCAGATTTCCACAGTGTGCACAATAGACAAATAACAATCCATATTAATCTCATATGGGTATGTGAACTACTGATGTTCCATGTTACCTTTGTAGCGTTGTTAAAGTAGGAAACGTTGTTAGGTATAAAACCTGGTGTAAGGGTCCGATCCCTGTGGGTAAATATCATAATACTGTGTTCAATCCCTATTGGTCAGTTGTTAGCCGAAAGTTCAAATAATTACAACATTGGAATTCTATGCACTTATTAAAGTAATCCATTTGATCTTATTTGAGTTCCATTCATATAAAACGCGCGTTCCGTCTTCTCATAGTTAGCTTTTATCTAATTCATATCTAGTACGGTTAAAGTATTCTAATTAATTGCATGAATACTTGTACTGCTCGTGTTCCTATTCTCTTATTCCGGAAATTCCAGTGCTCTGTTTACATCATTTCCACAAGAAATCTACAAACATTCTTTTTTTTCCAATAAGTTTTTATTAACAGTTTTCAATGAAACAGGAAGCAATTAATACTAACAGAAACTCCCCTTTGTCCCACGGTCCTCCCTCCCACCCTCCCTCCCCTCCCCAGATCCTACAGGTTTGCCGACAGCTCAAATTGAAGAGATGAATTAGATACATTATTCTCATTAATACAGTCCAGTAGCCCAGGTAGAGTTTTAAGCCAGAGACACCAAGCGGGGTCCAAGCAACAAAGAAAAAACCTAGAAAAGCAATAGTATATAAGACCTCACAGGTCTGATTCGTCCTGAGGGCGAACAATGCCCAATAGTTCCATAGCCTTGAGGCACAATTCGCGGTGGGCTCCCGCCTTTAGAAATGACAACAGGTTGGCCCGGTCCGAGAGGAACCTCATGTGAGACCCCTGGATCGAGTAGGTAAGCCATTCCATTGCCATCAATGACCACAATTTCGCAACCCACTCGTGTTCCTGTGGAGGGTCCTTTGACTTGCACTTCCTGGCCAGGACCAATGCAGCCGACAACATCATTATCATATACAGTTTACGGTCCGCTCTGGTGGGCAAAGTTATCAGCATTGCATTAAGGCCTACTAAATCCCGCTCCCTACTGCAGCCCTGCTGGTCACCCAACACCTGGGCGATCGCCCGCTGAACTAGAGACCAGAAGGGATCGAGTCTTGGGCACTCCCACCAAATGTGAGCCCAGGATCCCACTGCACTGCACTCCCTCCAGCAATAAACTGATACTGTGGGATATATTTTATTTAACCTGACAGGGGTTAGATGCCACCTCAATAGCAGCTTCAGCCAGATCTCGTGGATTTGAATAGATCTTGCAAGTCTCGGGATTTGGGACCAAAGCTTGACCCATTCTTGTTCCTCTATACCCGAGCCTAGATCTTGCGCCCATTTGCTCATGTAGGTCCTAGAATATATAGTTTCCTCCCGTTTTATAAGTTTATAAATGGACGAGACTACCCCTCTGTCTCCCGTGTCCGTGTCGAGATACTTCTCAAACTGGGTAAGGGGACGAGAACCTGCCTGCCTTACAGACGGATGGGAGATCCAATGTCTGATCTGGAGATATGAAAACCTCTGGTTCTCCCCCACACCGAAATCCTTCTTACACTGCTCAAAGTTTTTCACTTCTCCCCCCAGTAGCATATCCCGTAGCATCCTGCAGCACCCAAGGAACCATGGATCAAAATTTGGCTCGTTTGTGGCTGCTGGAGTGAATTGCGGGTTACCAATGCAGGGGCGAGAACGGAGAGGGGAATGAAGTGATTTGAGCTCTCTCGATGGCTTGGTCGCAGGCATCCCCTGTTGTCGCTGTTATTGCACTACAATACATTCTGGTTGGCCTATCCTGCTTCGGCATCCACAGTACCCCTTCCAGGTCCTTTCCTATTACCACCCTGTCCATTGGCCTCCACACCTTGCCCCTGTCATTCCTTTGCCAGTTCCTTTATCACCCTGATCTGTGCTGCTAAGTAATACACTCGAAAGTCCGGCTGTCCCACTCCCCCTCAATCTGGCACGGCTTTCATAATGGATGCCGCCACCCTCGGGCGTTTTCGGTTCCATACGAACCGGGTGATTATTCTTTGCAGGGCCCTGAAAAAAGATGTTGGGACACTGACTGGTAAGACTGAGAAGTGATACAGGAGCAGAGGAAGAATTGCCATCTTTAAAGTGTTGATCCTACCCAACCACGAGATCTCCAGGGGGCCCCAGTCCACCAGCTTCGATTTGACCTTCTGAAGGAGCAGAGGGTAACTATGAACATTCTTATATTGGTTTCCTCTCTGAGTAAAAATGCGCTCGTATTGCATTATTAGTATAGTGCTGTTTGATCATCACATAGCATTGTCTGTGCCTTTGTGCTATCCTAATTGCTCAATCGGGTAGCTTAAAATTAAATTTATCTGTTTTTAAACCATATATTTCTTCATTATATTTGCGCGCGATTAGTTCCTTAGCCGCGCAATTACGTATATCTATAATCATTGCGCTGATCGTAATACGGTTTCATTATAGAATGCTGATGTTGCTATACGTATTCTAAACTAATACCATTACATTGACGGTCTCTTACCTGTTGATTGTGCCCTCTGGCGTCCCTCGCTTTGGCTCTGTGTTAGCCCTTGCATTCTAGTGAAGCTAATACAGACTTTCCTTCTCGCATTACTCGGGCAACAGTGGATGCCTGCGTCCTACCTTTGTGTCTATTGTTGATTACAGCATATTACTGCCGCCATCTTTTGGGGATGCATTTACCTTGTGTTCAATGTAACCTAATTGCATAGCCCCCATTCCTGAATAGTTACGTGTATAATACCAGTACATGGTTATGTTAGTGGTTTTAAAGTTTCAAGCCGCATAATTTCTATGCCTAGAACATGTTTATTAGTAGAGATGGATTAAAGTGCATATTTGGTGCTACGCCTAATTAATGAATGCTAGTGTTATCAACGTCATAAATTGTGGCAATGCATTATTGCCCCGCATATTGGTATTCACAAAAGCGCATTTAGTGATTAGGGTCCAATCAGGTGTATATATATGCCTGACCCAAGTCATAGTGTGCTAATATTCTTAGTGCCATAAGGTGGCTCTTTTAGTCTTCATTATGCATATGCATGTTATAAAAGTACATCGCACTTGTTAACTTTTCTTACTCCACACGTCTCAGAACTATACATTCAGATATCAATTATGTGCATACATTGGTTAGAGAAATGACACCATCTCATAATTAGAGTTCAGTCCAGTTACAGTACTGTTAAGTCTACAGATAATTCTAGCTTCTGCTTGGCGCTTTGATTTCTCTCTGTCTCCTCCTCTTTTGCCCATTTGGACATACTGTAATCCAATGAATTTAAGGTCACTCTTCTTCTCCATTTGATGACATTTCTGCCAGTGGGCTGCTAATGGTTGTAAATGCACACACATAAAATAATGTCAGTTCCCCTGAACCAATCAGCTCCGAGGTAGGAGGGGACACCAGTAGCCTGGCCTATCCCAGTAGACGGGTAACTCCAGAGTACTTCCGCCCAGATTGTACAATTCTATGATGTTACTCTGGCTATATAAGCAGGAGACAGGGAAACACAGGATATTCAAACATTCAAAAACTCAAAAACCAAATCCAGAGGCAGCTGATTCCATCCAGGCAGAACTACCCATCCAGATCCAGCCATACCCAATAATCCAGGGAGAAAAGAGGAAAGGCAGCTGACCCATCCCGCTGTCCACAGTGACCAGACATTGCCCAGCTGATCCCATCCAGGAGAGCCCAGCGGTCCCCGTGACCAGATCTCTTGACCCCGAAATCCCAGTGATCAGATCCCTTGGCCCTGCTGTCAAGAGACCTCGCTGGCTGTCCAAAGTCCCAAACTCAAACTTACCTTGTAAGTATCACCTCACCCAGTCTCAAAAACTGCATATCCCGCTCTTTTCATTTTGCATCCCACAGAAGATCCCATTGAAAGTCCCATATTGCATACCCCTCTCCTTTGAATCCTTCATCTCCTATTGAAATCCTATTAAAATCCCAGTCAAATCCCAGATTGCCAGTATCATCTGTTCACCTTTTCCATAGAAGAATCTGTGTTAGTCTATGTCTGCTAGCGTATTCCTTATGATAATTCTTCCAGTTATCTGTGTAAGTCCCTAGTATTATTTGCAGTAACTCAATTAATTTCCCCATTGAAAATTCAGGTTCATTATTGTTGCCTTTCGAAAGTAACAATTTTGTTGAGTGTTTTTACTGAGTGTAGCCTTTAAAATATAGTCTCAACAGAAATAGTGTAGTATAACAAAAACCGAATTTGCACGTGTATTTTGCTTTTCTCTAAATTCCGATGTGCACTTTTCCCATAAAAAAACCCAAACATAATCCCATTAAGAATATTACATTTCCCTCAGAATCCTGTCTGTTACGTGCCTTTGTCAACTAAAAACTGATTTTCGATTTTGATAGCTAAACCCATTTTCTTAGCTGCTTGTCATTTTAAAGCCTCTGTAAAATAAGGAATTGCAATTCTGTCGCGTGTGTTTTATTCTGCATTGTTTTCCTCCCCAAATCGATTTTCTCACCTGTGGAACTGCTGTGGTGCCCTGATCAGTAGTCTGTAAACTTCCTTGTCTTTCTAGTGCAGCCACACAAATTTCTGTCATAGCTATCATCCCGCAATTGTAAATTGAGATACAAGTAACAAGTAAAATCCAAGTATGCTATTTTGCTCCTTTACACGGTTTTCAATTTGTTTCAGGCCTCCCATCCTGGGTTGAATTTAAAAATTGATTTTCCACTCTTCATACTGACTCCTTGCCACTACTTTCCATCTACCAAGAAGTTTGTTAGTAGCTGTTTGGGGGAAGTGTTGCAGGGGGGTTCATAACCTGTGTGCCATAAATCATTTTGAAGAGTGATTTTGCTTCTGATTTCTATTAAGAGTTTATGTAGATGATGTTAGGAATTTGAATTAATTGTGTAGTAGGATTGCTGCTTTGTATAGCCACAGTAGTGGTGGCTGCTGTCCTAATTTTGATTTGCTTGATTGTCTTTGAATTCTAAACATTTATAAATATTTCATTGTTACACACCGGCCTGGTTCATAGTCCATTGCGACATGCAGTATTTGTTAAGGTGGGTGTGAGACGGGTTGGGTACCTTCTCAAAGTAGAATCCGAGGATAAATAAAGATAAAAAGCATTTTTATTGTGCATCACGTTTATTGTCAGTGGAAACAGTCCCTGCCTGGATTGTGCCGTGTTCTAAAACCGTTACATGGCCATGTCACTACAGAGTTTGACCATTGGTACCTTAACAACAGCAATATAAACCCCCTGTGGCCGCTGGTCCATAGAATAGGAGGTAAGGACGGACTCTGTCAACTAATGTAACAGGAATATACTTAGAGTGAGACACCAAGATTTTCTATGTATTGTATTTACCTCTGAAGCACTACACCATCTTTCTTTATTGAATTTGTTTAAGACATACATTTATTCAGCTGCCAACCCTGAAGCGATGCTTGATTCTTTTTGGCCAGATAATTACACCATTTACTGGTGGTGCTGTGCCGTGGACATACAGATAATGAGACTGTGTGTTACAAGATAGATTTGTGGTCCCCTTCTTGATTTTCCCTTCTTTATTTCTGTTATTTCCAGTGTGAAGTTAAAATTTTTGCAGCTTTTTCTGAATGGAGGATATAGTCACTTGATATAAGGAGTCAATTAGAAATCTGACACTCGCTCGCATTATAATCCAGGTGAATGATTACACTTGACCATTGGAGAATGTCTGTACAATACAGAAAACTGTTTTTTTCAGTATATTTCAGTTTAAATGCGTGACCAAAAAGACTATTAATTTTTCTAAAAAATGTCTTTATCTTGTAAATGAGGAATATAAGATTCTGGAATAATGATGTAAAGTACTTGTTCCTGATGAAGGGTGGGATCCCGAAACACGTAGAGCTCTAATCCTGACACTTGATAATATTTTGCTTGATTAAAATAATTTGCTATTTCTGAAACTTTTTGTCTCTCACAACTTATTCTTAAAGTAAAATGCACATGGGCCTCATTACAAGTTTGCCGGTCCGGTAGTAACCGGCGCCGTTACTACCGGACTGGCAAACTACAAGCTATGCTTGCGGTGCCCTGGCGGTCTGACCTGGCGGGCAGATCGGCACCCGCTTGCACAGCATGTCAGATGCACCGGCACCATTCACGAATGGTGCCGGTGCATCCGGCTTCCCCATTCTCATTGCGCCCTATGGCGCTCAATGGGAATGGGGAAGAACATTTCCCGGTACCCGGGAACAGGGCGGTAATGACCCAGTAATTGCCCATTCCTAGGCGCCAGAAAAATGTGCAAGTTTGGCGGCAGCCTGCTGGTTTTCCCGGCAAGGCTACCGCCAAACTTTTAATGAGGCCCATTATATATGATTTACTGTTTATTCAGTACAGTGGTGTGCAGGGGACGCAAGGGTCCTTAAGTTTAGGATTCTTTCTTTCCTTATTGAGTAAGTCGACCTTGTGCCAGGATTGTTCCATTCTCCCCCACACCCTGAGTTGAAGTAACATAGAGTATCTTTCTGTATATAAGAACACTTTCTACACAGGCGTACACTTTCAGTTGATATTTTATCTTTTGCTCCCTCATCCTGTTCACTTGACTGTTATTGCAACTCCTTTCCCTGACTCACCACCCCACTCTGCTTTCCCTTCTATATGCTGTGCCTCCCGACAGAACTTCCCTTGATTCACCTGCTGCGCTGCGGCTTAGCTACTGCTCCGTGTACTTGCCTCTCCTTCTCACCCTGTCCCCTTTCATTATTCCTTTCTTCCTTTGTCGCTTCGTGTACATTATCTCCCGATCTAGAACTCTGTACTGACTATGTAGCCAGTGCCCAAACTGGGCCCTGCTTGGCAGGACTATATACTTGTCTACCTGAGTTCAAAATAGAAATAATGTATTAGTTTATTTATTGTGTAGTGTTTGTGTTTTACTTGGGGGAATTTACCTGGACTGAACCATCCATCTCATGGGGCTGGATGAACTAAAAATAAAAAATAAAAAAAAAGAATAAAAGACAGTGCTTCCCTGCCCAGGAGTGGACTGGGCAGGGGCGATGGAAGATTTTACAGAAAACTGTTGAAGGAAAAAAAAGACAGTTGGTAGAAGGCAAGAGAGAAGCACCAATGATTAGTGGCCCCCTCACGGATGAAATACTTTTAAAAAAAAGGGTTGCATCTGCAGGTGGCCCGGCAACTTTACCGCAGGTGTGGGCTGCTTACATGGGGAAGCAGGGTCCCCTATGGGGCCATGAGAGCTGTTGGCCCACCTGTGGGCCAGAAAGGCCCATCACTGAAGGCCATGGACTGCATGTTTGGGATGGTCTGGGGCAAAGAAAGAAGAGCTGCCCAGTCTGGGCCATGTGCATGGAGTGACTTGAAATGGGCCGACCCGGCCATGCCCCCTATCGGTACACCCCACCCCGAGGCCAGGCAGGGGCTAAACCCTCCTGGGCTGCATCTTTCAGGGCAGCCTGAGAGGTGAACATGGAGGAGGCAGAAGTCCACTCTGCCCCCGGTGGGTGCGCCAGTGAAGAAAAGTCTGGGCTGTCACATTAGGTGGCCCGGGTGAAGAGAGGAGCTGGAGGCAAAGTCTGCCTTATCAATTGGGTGATCGGTGATGCTCAAGCACCAGGTTGCTTCATCATCGCAGCCCGGGTGAAGCGAAGTCCTGAGCTACACAGTCAGAACAGGCCCAGGTGAAGGCAAGAGAGCTCTGGCACGCCGACCGGAGCTGCCAGTAGATATGCAGGCATGTTGCAATTGCGCAGTGTAGAGGGGGATGGTCGCGTCGGAGCATGCCCAGTCGGTGATTGATGGCTGCATTCCCATGGCAATAGGGACGCCAGGGGCGTGGCTATGACTTGGATGCCCCCAGGTAATGGGGTCGTTGAACACAACAAAAGGTGCTGCATGGCGTGGGCGGTGATGGCTGGCAGCCCCACAGACTATGGGGTCTATTCTGTCAGGCCGACACTATGGTTCTTCCTGTGACCCCTCTAAAATAGCGTGGGCTAATGGGTCAGATCCCCCACAATGGACTCACTCCAGGGGAACAGAGAAGGGGGTTAGTCTTAGATGGAATGTTTATGAATGTTTGTTAAGAAATTGTGTTTTATAAATAAAGAGGGGTTCCTGGTAAAATCCCTAAAAAAATACACCTTGGTGTCTGTGTCTCATTTAGGAATAAGATAAGAACTCAGGGCGTAGCCCATCTCCTGTTAACATAGATATTATTTGCAGGTTGCAGTGCTTCCCTTCTTTTCCAGCTGTGTGGGGATGGTTGTTCTGCATGGGGACTGTCCCTAGCCTGGGGTGGGGTAGGTGTGCACCCTTTTCCATGGCCAGAGCCTGATAGCATGGGCTAAGCCTGTCTCTTGACTCCCCTCTCACTACAGCATCCCTACAATATTCCCTGCTACTTGCACCCTACCTTCACTCCCATTGCTTTTATTTTACTCAGTCTTTCTGGCTCATGCCGCCTCATACCTCTCTTTATCCTGCATCTGTCTCCTATCTTCATCTCGTAGCTCTTGTCATGTGTCTCTTCCCTCTCCAGCTTCCGATATTGTCCACTCTTACTGCTCATGTTTTCTTTGCTTTTTCTCCATCGTGCCTGAGACTCCTCCAGCCCGGTGTGGTATCTTTCCTTTCTTCCACTGATCTGTACCCTTCACTATCAAGGCACTCCTTTTCCTGCCCCTTCCCCGCTGGCATCCTGACTGCTCTCCCCTCCTACACATTCAAATATTTCTGCTACACCTTCTGCCCCATCCTCACCTCTGACTTGCCTTTCTATATCTTTTGCCTCCATGCGGAGCTTACCTCCTTTTCCCTTCTGGCCCCTGCTTAGTTAGTGCTTCTTTATTTGATCTCCCACTTCCTCTCACCTCTCTCTCCTTGCATCACAGCTCATCCCTTCTACTGTGACCTATTCCCACTAACTCTCAACTCTCATATCTTTCTTCTCCGGTCCTATCCAAACTCCCCTCAGTTCCACTACCTGTTGCTTGCTATTTCTCTTGACTTGCATATGAGGTCTCTCCCTTCCAACACTGAGGATATTTTCTTACTCAACCTCTGTTTTCTCTAAACTCTCCACTTCACTGATCCTTGGTTGGCACGCCACTTCAGTGCCCCATCATGTTCTTCTGTTCTTCCACTGCCCGCCTCCTTCCTCTCCACTTCACTGATCCTTGGTTGGCACGCCACTTCAGTGCCCCATCATGTTCTTCTGTTCTTCCACAGCCCGCCTCCTTCCACTCCCCTTCACTGAACCTTGGTTGGCACGCCACTTCAGTGCCCCATCATGTTCTTCTGTTGTTCCACAGCCCGCCTCCTTCCTCTCCAATTCACTGAACCTTGGTTGGCATGCCACTTTAGTGCCCCATCATGTTCTTCTGTTTTTCCACAGCCCGCCTCCTTCTTCTCCACTTCACTGATCCTTGGTTGGCCCACCACTTCAGTGCCCCATCATGTTCTTCTTTTCTTCCACAGCCGCCTCCTCCCTCTCCACTTCACTTATCCTTGGTTGGCACGCCACTTCAGTGCCCCATCATGTTCTTTTGTTCTTCCACAGCCCGCCTCCTTCCTCTCCACTTCACTTATCCTTGGTTGGCACGCCACTTCAATGCCACATCATGTTCTTTTGTTCTTCCACAGCCCGCCTCCTTCCTCTCCACTTCACTTATCCTTGGTTGGCACGCCACTTCAATGCCACATCATGTTCTTCTGTTCTTTCATAACCCGCCTCCATCCTCTCCACTTAACTTTCCCTTGGTTGGCACGCCACGTCAGTTCCCCATCATGTTCTTCTGTTCTTCCACAGCCCGCCTCCTTCTTCTCCACTTCACTGATCCTTGGTTGGCCCACCACTTCAGTGCCCCATCATGTTCTTCTGTTCTTCCACAGCCCACCTCGTCCCTCTCCACTTCACTTATCCTTGGTTGGCACGCCACTTCAGTGCCCCATCATGTTCTTTTGTTCTTCCACAGCCCGCCTCCTTCCTCTCCACTTCACTAATCCTTGGTTGGCACGCCACTTCAATGCCACATCATGTTCTTCTGTTCTTTCACAACCCGCCTCCATCCTCTCCACTTAACTTTTCCTTGGTTGGCACGCCACTTCAGTTCCCCATCATGTTCTTCGATTATTCCACAGCCGCCTCCTTCCTCTCCACTTCACTGAACCTTGGTTGACACACCACTCCAGTGCCTCATCATGTTCTTCTGTTCTTCCAACAGCCCGCCTCATTCCTCTCAACCTCACTTATCCTTGGTTGGCACGCCTCTACAGTGCCCCATCATGTTCTTTTGTTCTTCCACTGCCCGCCTCCGTCCTGTCCACTTCACTGAACCTTGGTTGACACACCACTCCAGTGCCTCATCATGTTCTTCTGTTCTTCCAACAGCCCGCCTCATTCCTCTCAACCTCACTTATCCTTGGTTGGCACGCCACTTCAGTGCCCCATCATGTTCTTCGATTCTTCCACAGCCGCCTCCTTCCTCTCCACTTCACTGAACCTTGGTTGGCACGCCAGGTTAGTGCCCCATCATGTTATTCTATTCTTCCGCAGCCCGCCTTGTAGAGGAGGAGCCAAGTACCCCTACTCCACCTACCCCGCCTACATTACCTGAGAAGTATGAACCAAAGTATATGACGTATACTACACCAATCAGAAAGTAAGAAGAAGAGCAACGACTCTGTGCAGTACCCATAAGAATGCCTATACCTAAGAGAATATGGGAAGTAAAGTATCCATTAAGGAAACCATACCTACATCCAAGACAATATGATGTCATTTGAATACGATTCCTGATGAAACAAAGAAACTGAATGACCAGGATGAATGGTGACATCATACGAAACTGAATCTATTCCATAGATAAAAGATAATCAGACCTGAGAGGCAGACGATTTATGAAGAATGAAGTAATACTAAGGATAAGTGACATTTTGGGATCAAGATGAAGAAACTTATGCCACAAACGTGATGAAGGTATTTAGTTAGTTTAAACATGTACAGATGCAATGAAACGCAAGCAGCAAAGCAATTATGAAGCTAGCTAAATGCTTATAGTAAATAGATCATGGCAAGCGCCAACATATACATATATACCTCATAGATACATATGGATTGAATAAAGAATGAAGTTTCCACTACGTATATAGCAGTCTTGAACAACGAGGAAGGCCTCAAATTCAGTGTCACAGTTACAAAAGCAATTGAATTAAACAGAATATATTTCAGCTAAGGAGTTGGATGAGCCAAAGAGCCAAGGTCTTATCAGAACTGGAATTGGCTGACATAGATACAATTAACGTGAAAGAACAGAAGGTCCTGTTCAAGAAGGTCAAGTATAAACAAAAACTTCAGAGGACTATTGGAAAATACAGTTAAATACACGAGAAAGGCTCAATTCATGGTGTCCAGTCACGTGATGGAAGAAAGTTGGACGCACGAGAAGATCACTCCTACGCACGGAAGCCAGACAGTACCCATACTCCTTATAACATCCTACAGAAGAGTACAGACTCAAGGCCAACTTCAGACACTAATTGACACTGAACCGTTGAGGTGATGATGGAGTGTCCTTTTAATTGGTGGGAAGCAGGTATTGAGACAAGCTCATCCGCACCTGGTTGTTCAGTCTGCATGCTGCTCACGTAGGTGGAAAGTTATTGACGGGGGTTAGAAGCCAACCAATTGTAGGGGACCACGTAGTTGGGGGTCCTACATTCTGTGTAGCCAATGGGACGTCGTACATTTAGTGACGTTCATAGTGGCCGTTTTGAAGGGAGGGCTTAGTTGCCCCACCTGATGTTAAGTATCCAATACTTTCTCTCTGTTACTCTATACAGATATTACACCTATACTTAGTAGTTCACTTAGAGCCAATCCCGCTTCCCGATAGGTTTTAGAAGCTTGTCACGTAGGATGACATTGGTAATGACGCATGTCTACACGTCATTACTGACACATTTGGTCAATAAAAATATGTTTTTCTTAAAAGAAGAGCGAGTTGAGTCTCGAGCGATTGCTGATGTTCGTTGTACTCCCTGTTTTACTTACTTACATTAAAACAGACAAACTTTTTGCCAAGCTATTTATGTCATCTGAATTATTGATGTTTGATTAAAATCTGCATCCCCATCCATCTCAAGGGTATTGCTACTCATTTTAAAGGGCTGGAAGTCCCCAGTTCAGCCTCCTTCCTCTCCACTTCACTGAACCCTGGTTGGCTTGCTAGAACTCCATCCCACATTTCCTTTCTCTCCCCTCTCATTTCCTCACTAGGCACTCCCTATTTTATTACAACAGGGTTCTCTCCTTCTTCCCCTCTCTCACTACACAGCTGCCTCCCTGTGCGTCTCCCCTCTCCCCTTCTTCCTCCAGACCCTGGGTCAGCCTTAACCACTTACCTCCTCTTAGAATCAACTCTTTCATGCCTATACTGTAGTTCACTCACTCTGCTGTTTCTTCTACCTTCCACTGATCCTCATTACAGTAGAATCTGAGCGTCATGCTCTTTCTCCATCACCTTTGCTGCATTCCCCCTCCACCAATACTAGTATACTACTATTCCCTCTTTTCCCTTCTTGAATTGCTCTAGTATCATTGTTTCATCTCCAAGAAAATGAGTTCTACTGCAATACTTAAGAAGACCTTTGCTTAGGAGCAAGCCAAAATTATTTAATGCAGATTCCTTTATTAGCATCTCCTCCAGGGTGACCATCACAGACAGCCACATGTTCTTACATAATCCAGTGCATGAGAATCTCTAATGCACACTACTCTTCTACCTTCATGTTGCATAGATATTACACCTTGGAGGTGAAAGGTGGCATGTCACTCTGGACATCCCTATGAATGAGGCTGGTTAGTAACATTTACAAAAATGGCACTGGCATGGTACAGGGCAGCCACAAAAATGTCCTTGTATTCGAATTCTTTCATCCTGTCCTCATCAACACCACTGCTTCGCCTTCAGATCTTCACACTCCTATTAATCCTCACCCTCATCCTTCTAGCATCCAACCAAGGATCCACATTCTTCGTCCTCCCATTGTGGTACCTACCACCTCCGGACATAGATCAGTACTTAATACTCTTATCCCGTCCACTGTCAAACCAGCTCAGCCAGACCTTTCTTGCAGAAAGGTACTTTGTTTGCTCGGCAAGCTACCAATCATGCTGACAAAATTCTCGGCCCCATTACAGACTCTGAAATTGATTTCTTTAGGCTTGTTGGAGACATGATTTTGTGAGAACTACACTGCTGTAGTTGAAACACTTAGCCGTGCTAATGATGAGATTCGGCCAAAGGCCATGGCTATTGGGCCCCAAAGAAACTATAGCGTCACAAAACCCTTGATATTCTGTGAAAAAGCTTTAGTTAAGTGAGAGTTAAGGTGATCAGATTTAACGTAAAAAACATAGCAACAAAACCTTTGAAATTCAGTGAAAAACCTTTGTTAAGAGAGAGTCAAAGTGATCAAATTAAACGCAACAAAACCCTTAAAATTCAGCACTCGCATTTAAAGCAAGTCTACCTTAACTTTGCTCTTACTGTTGCAAAGCATTTGACCACAATGATGGCATCACAGATGACATCACTGATGACATTGCTGAAGAAGGTTGCCGAAGGCCATGGTTAGTGGGCCCCAAAGAAACCTATTGGTGCAACATGTACAGCGGCCAAGGCCGAGGGCCATGTCTAGTGGGCCTCAAAGAAACTATAGTATAACACAACCCTTTAAATTCTGTGATGCCGTCATCATGGTCATACGCTGCGCAACAGGGGGCACAAAGTACGGTGGTCATGCTACAAATGCTGAATTTCAAGGGTTTTGTTGAGTTCAATCTGATCACCTTAACTCTCTCTTAACCAAGAATTGTTATGTTATGTTATGTTAGGGAAATGTCTAAAGCATACAGTCACCCTAAGGTAACTTGGTGCTAGAGAGCAGACATACAGCCATAACCAAAACCTCTCCGCATAAAACAGGAATGTCTTTACAGCTTTTCTAAAGGCAAGATGGTTGGGTAGTTTTTTTATGGGCAGCGGAAGCTCATTCCATAGTATAGCTGCAGGTATGGAAAAAGCACGTCTTCCAATCCGGCATACGACGACCGACAGGATGGCACAACAAGCAGGTCAGAAGATGCGGAACGCAAACAGTGGTTGGGATGGTAGCAGAGAAACTTTGCTCAGAGAAATTCTGCACCCTGGTCATGCAGCGCACGAAGACGATACATAGAACTTTGAACCTAATGCGTTGAATCACCGGGAGCGAGTGAAGGGCCTGTAATACCGGGGAGATGTGGGCGGGCCTGTTACTACACGAGCAGCACATTTTTGTTGGTGTTGACGTCACTGAATCAGCCCCTTAGGGTGAGCGCAAGATAGAGAGAATTACAGTAGTCCAGCCAGGATAGTACCATAGCTGCCACCACCGGCGGACGAAGAGGAGCAGAGATCATGGGAAGCACTTTCTTGAGTATTTTGAGCTGAAGGTGACCGACTTGGCAAACGGCTGCTACTTGGCTGTCCATGGATAGAGAAGCCGGCTGGACTACACCCAGGTTTTTCACCTTCCCTGGGGCAGAAAGGGAACCAAGAGAGAAAGGCCAGAAAGAGGATACCCAGAGTGAGTGGTCGGGAGAGCAACCTAACACCAACACCTCTATCTTGTCGCCGTTCAGTTTAAGCCAGTTGTGATTCATCCAAACCCTACGGCTGCCAGGAACCCCCTTAGGCACAACGACATCTCAGCCTGATCAAGATCTAAACGGATCAGGATCAGAGTGTCATCAACATAAGAGTAGCACGTGACGCCGAAGGAGCAGATGAGACATACAAGTGCCCAGATGTAAATATTAAATAGAAACGAAGACCAGGAGGACCCCTGCGGCACTCCACAAGTGAGATGACAGGAGGCAGACAGAAAGGGGGGCATAGAGAGAGTCGAGTACGGTCCGCCAGGAATGAAGTGAACCAGGCCAATACCTACCCAGATATACCCATCTGGGCAAGACGAAACAGCAGGATGGGGTGGGCGACACTGTCGAAGGCCGCTGACAGATCCACGAAAATCAGGGCACCCACACCACCTGCGTCCACCAGCCTGGCCATATCGTCCTGGACAGAGACCAGAATACTCTCGGTGCCTCTGCCAAGTCTAAAGCCAGACTGAACCGGCTCCAGAGGAAGATTCAAGAAACGTAGAAAGTAAGGGTGACACCAGGGACTCCAGAAGCTTCATGAGGAAAGGGAGAAGGGAGATAGGGTGAAAATTAGCCCGAACAGTGGGGTCCAGTGATGGCTTCTTCAAGAGAGGGATAGCCCTAGCTGCTTTTAACTCTTGTGGGACCAGCCCTGAATGACAAGAATTGTTTATAGCAACCGTGATCAACCTGCAAGAATATCTGGAGAGATCTTTTTCATAATAGCCAAAACGACTGCATCAGAGGGGGATCACGACTTGATCTTCTGAATGGCAGCCCGTATCGTTTCTTCGAAGAACCTCGGAAAAGACGACCACCGAATTGTTCACGGAATATATATATATAGAGAGAGCGAGAGAGAGAGAGAGAGAGAGAGAAAGAGAGAGAGAGAGCGATAGGGGCAGGTGAGCAAGGAAGTTGTAAATAGAAAAATTTGAAAATATTTCACCTTTAACTTGAACTGTCTATGAAAATTCAAAAAATGTGGACACATACGCATGCATGCAAAGACTAATGACCTCTAGACGTCCAGAGACATAAGATTTATGGGGCAAATATCAGAAAAGGTTTCTACTACAATGTTCAAGATGTTTAGCAATCGCTTAGACTTTCTAGGGAACTGATGCATGCAACACATTTAAAAAATCTAATCAGGGTTTTGTTTTCAATTTTTAAAGCTGACATACGTTTTGTGCAGGCGCAGTAGAGTCAGAAAATGCACAATCAGGTCTGGAAACGAACATACATGCTCAAACACGTATGCACATAAGGGCAACAGGCACTTATGTCCAGGCATGAGCTCATCGTCACACGAAATTATACAAAGGTTGGAGTGTGTTTTGGGTGTGCAGTGAGAATGGTTTGTAGCCAGGCTAGGGGGATCTACGGCCAAAGCATGTGCACATAAGACCGTGTGTACATAAGACCGAAGTTGCAGAGGGCTGCTTGGAAAAGCCTGCCCATGCACCCTCTTCCTACTGTGTGCCCCATGCCATGGCTCTCTCTGCCTGCGTTCACCCGTTCCCTCCACTTACTTACCCAGCACCCGACTGTGCTCTGCGGTCCACAGAGAGAGAGAGAGAAAGAAAGAGAGAGAGAGAGATAGGAATGGTTGTAGTTATTTCCGTAAGGCCATGAACTAGGTGGAATGCAGCTATGCCTACCTACCTACCTGCCTGTAACTAACTAATTAAATATCAGCCAGCCATACACGTCTGGACCTTCTGCATAAGGGGAGGCAATAGGCATATCTCAATCAGGGTGTCCGGACATTTCATCGAAAAAAATTCGTCGACAGGACATTTGGTCGACGTAATTTCGTCGAAAACCAAATGGTCGAATTTTTTTTTATTTATATATATATATTTTTAAGGTTGTAGTTTAGGGGAAAAAAGGGTTTTTTAGAAAAAAAGGGGGTTAGGGGAGGACTCCACCCAAAAAAAAAAAAAAGGGGTCAAAATAAAAAAATAAAAATTCGACCATTTGGTTTTCGACCAAATTGGTTCGACCATTTGTCCAGTCAACCAATTTTTTTCGATCAAATGTCTGGTAACCCTCAATCAGAGGTTGGGACGCCTATAGCAAGGAGATATAACCTAGTGTATACATTAACAGATTTGTAAGATTTTCCCCAGAGGTCTAAGCTAAAACATAGATTGTGAAGATTAGCACATGATAATGATACAAAACAAGAGTGGTTAAACTTGAGATGACAAGGAGGTCAGAAATGCATAAAAAACCTATACCCCCTTTACTGATTTCTCTCAGTCTGCTAGTCAGATTGTTGATGCTGTAAGAGGTGCATGGCCTGATAAACCTCCACTCGCCATCTACATCTGCCGGCATCTACCACCAACTGCTACCACAATGACATGCAGATTACACTAACAGCACACAGACAGGTGAGCGCCAGCTGATTGACAACATCCAACTACAGCCTGTTGTCACGACCGGTACACACCTTGCAACCAACAACATTAATGCAACGGCTCCAGCCTGCTCATGACCACAATCCAGCGAAAACCTGAGCACGCCTGGCACACAACAAGCAAAGATAACTCCCAGCCATCCTTGCACAGCCAATCTAATAGCAACGTCTGCTCTCTCTGCTACTAGTGATCCACACATAAGTCTTTGCTTTTGTTTGCAGGATCCAAAGTGGCAAGAGGGCTTCCAGAATGAAAAGACTGCTCTATTGCAAGACCCAATCATACTGTATAACATGCTTGCGCCAGCAATGCCATCCCTGACTTTCTCCCTGAGTCTGATGGTCATGTGTTGGTGTAGAGCCCGAGATCACTGTGTCTATGGGCTTAAACCGCACCTTACTCAGGAGGCCCAACGAGGCCAGAACATGCCTGGTGTTGCTTGGATTTCTTTCCTAAGGGCTGGAGTAGTTTCTTTTACGGTAGACTCATGAGTGCTTTGCATATGACTGGCCTCCATCTGTAATGGCACTGGCAACTTAAAAACAAGCATTGGGAATGCCAATAGTTTGGGCTTTTGTGCAGGCATGTGAAAGACACTTGGGAGGCACTGCCGTGGTGGTATTAACTGGCCATTGATGGTAGCAGGTGTACAATAGTGTGAGCATCTGGGCATCTAATAGATGTGCCTGGCAAATGCCTAATATGTATGGACAAGTCAAAAAGGTTGGCTTTGCCAATACTTGTTTTTAGCAGGACTTCAGTGAAGGAAATGCATAGTGCTTATAAATCAAGTGGCTGAAGGAAGACCTGTTTAAGAGTAGTGGGTTTACAACTCCAATGAAGTCATTAACTCTCAGAAGACTGTTTTGAAATAACACTGGCAGGCACTTTGAGCGCAAAGTTTGACTGTAGGGCTTGATTAAAGCAAGCTCAAAGAGTTCCCATGAAGAGGTGTTTTGGGTGGGGTGGGAGGTGGAATTGGGTGGGAATGGCCATAGGGATTAGCATGGTCATGGGCATTCAATGGGCGGGCAAATAGCCAAACAACAGATACAAGCTTTGTATCCTTTCCCATGTGCCGTTTCTCCTTAGCTTTACTCTAATGCAATAGTGTCGGCTTAAAGGTGGCGCAAGCATCACCTTATATAACAAACAAATGATATCTTGCAATGCTACCCAGATTATTTCAAAATTGTCTTAAAAATTTCTGCCTTTCGTTGCTTGGTTTTGTCAAATGTCTGATAGATCCATATAGAATATGGGTGTGAACTTGGGAATTTCAGAAAATAAAGTGTGTGGCTTGTAAAGAGTAGGCAGAATTTGAAATATCGCTTTCATAGTTTGGATGAGCAGTTGAAGCAGGAGCAAAATAGTCGTGTTAAGTCCTCTGTCACCCTATTGTGAATTCAATTCACCATTGCTTTCTGGGAGGATTTTCTGCACTAACCCTGAGCTCCCTCTCTTGGACTGCATCATTGTTCTACATTGATCGATGATAGGCTATAACTACGATTTCTCATCATAGTTGCTACCTAGACATCCCTATACAGTACGTGATGCAAGTGGCTCTAGTGAAGACATGTGAACCGTGTATTTCACAATAGAGGGTTCTTTTTATAGCCCGGTTACAGTAATTCTGTTCCCTGGCACCTTTCGTGTCCCATTGTGTGAGCTGGGAGGACCAGCCCTTTTAGTGTCTCAGGATGTGTGCATGTCCCACACACAATGGGGCACACGCATGGGTCTGCAGACACATGCTGAACTGTGTATCCTGCCACAGAAATACAAACGACTGTGAGCAGAATGTCCTGCGCTAATGCCTTTATTTTTAGCGTTCTCTTATTCTCAGAGAAGTGTCTAGGAAGCTTCAGTGGGCCCTGCCCAGACCATCATACAGGCTATTTTTAATTCCCAGCGGTGAGGGGTCGTATGGATTCCCAGAAAAATTAAAATGATGAGTTAGTGAAATAGATAACGGCTCTGACTGGGTCTGGCCTCGCGCACCGGCTTTGTGAACTTATCCACTCAACTCTTTGTCATTTGGAGTGTGCCACCCTTCATGTAATACTTTTCCTTCATCAAACAGGCTATATGCTTCCTAATAATCTAACTTTGATCAGTTTGTTTATTTATTTATTTATTTATTTATTTGTATTGCACCGAAGCCAGCAGGCATCAGGACGCATTCCATAGACGCAAGGAACGAGGACGCACCAGCTGCGGGACAACATTTAACATACATGATTCAGACACGAGATGTCTTCCAGGAAAGCTCCTTTCTCCCCAAGATATGGAACCAGCTGAGGGGTATCCAAAGCAAAGTTAACAACAGCATGGAGACTGGTGCAACCATAACTGTGTGCGTGCGCGTGCGCGGGTGTGATGAATGCTCTCCTGAAAGGCTGAATGAGTACATTCTTGTTGAACGAATGTCTGTAAAGATCTTATTACATTTCTTCGGATGAATGTGACAGCATTTCACAACTAGGAGTCTACACGTTGCAACTGTGTGCAAAGTCACAATACATGCTGCCTTGACTGTTTACACACACACCACCAGTGATGTCATCAACAACATAATGTTAGGCATGCCCAACTGGCAATTGTTCAACAAGCATGCCCCATGATAAGTAGCCCTGCCAACAGTATGTAACAGAGCATGGCTTGGTCTTACCAGCCACGGTTGGGTACTATACCCATGCAATGTCATGTAGTCATGCATACTAACCATGCCCAAGTAATATGGTCAGAGGCCATAATAGGGTGGCAATGTGCACAGGGCATAGTGTCTGACTATCGCCCAAGCACAGCTCTCCTGGATCAGTATGCTCAGTGCATGACCTAGGCAATGCCCTTTTGATAATCCACAAAAGACATGGCCTGCATCCATGGCCCATGCACACACCCATCCATACAGAGCCCACAGTGCATTGCCTGTACTCATTGTCTGCGACCAATTATCCTGTACCTTGGCGACACAATGACAATGCCCCTTTTGAGTCTCCGCTTCTCAAATACCAGAAGGGCATGGCTCTCAATCATGCCAAATGAGCCCTGCCCATTGAACAAGTCCTGTGGTCCTGTCCTGATTACCATGCACCAGGGCAGGACCCTTACCACAGTATAACTGCAGACCATGACCTGCAACATTTAGCTCTCCAGATGTTTTGGACTACAACTCCCATGATCCCTCACCATTGACTGAAACAGCTAGAGCATCTGGAGAGCCAGAGGTTGCAGCCCCCTGCATAGGGAATAGTCTGTGACAGGCCATGTTGGCTCTGCACCCTTGTCATGGCCTGCATGTATGCTCCTGAGCAAACTCTGTGGCTTTACTGTGCAGCCGGGCCAGCATGGTGGCTCAGTGTGTGGGTAGAGGACCAAGCTCGGGGTGTTAGGATAGCGTAGGGGCCATCAAGGCCCTTGGAACCTGGGCTTGTTGGGATCAGCATGGATTGGAGGCAGTGGGTACCTCATGGTGTGCCAGTGCGGTTTATTAGGTGGATTATTTGAATGGTGTCTGTGGCTTCGAGTGAGACATGGTCCCAGCTGGTGATTGGTTTATTTTTGTGAAACTAGAAAGAGAACATGTTTTTTTCCTTTTTGACAATGTCTGCCAACTTTAGCATTGAACACCGTTCTGTGGTGGCCAATGTGATGTTTTATGGCCAGGATGTTTCATTCACACTCTTCCTACATTGGTGTTAATATGTCATGCCATCAGTGATGTCATCTGTAAAATATTTCCTTGATGTCATGTGTGGGGTCATGAGCAATGCAGGGTGAGGTAGCGAAGACACTTTTATTGACACATTTCAGTTGTTTTCCGATTTTAGAATTAAAACCATGTTGTTTTGACTGCATTCTTTTTTATTTCATGGAATTTTTAACTTTATTTCAAATTAATTTACACTATTATTTTATCTCAGTAACACGCCTATAAACTTATTTTTTTCAATTAATTTTAAAAATGTTGTAATGATTTATTTTGACAATAGTACAGTGCCCGCAGGTACATGGCTTGCACCCATGTCTTAGGTGTAGTGCTTACTGACTGCATGCTCCTCATGCAGTTTCTCCACTTGAAATACTCATGGCCTGCAGCTCTGCCCTGCTGTCACAGCTCTGCCCCAGGCACAGGGATATTTTGTGGCGTTGCGGTGGAACGCTGCTGCCGAAACCGGCAATCAACATGAAGATTTTTCACAGAACTGTGAATCCTGAATTATAAATCATGTCTGCTGCAACTATACTGTATAGAAGAGTAGTACCTCCGATACCTACAAAGAGGGTAATGGCAACAGGTAACTACCACTTTAAATTATAACCAATTAGGGAACTCACGAGATTCTGAGCATGGCGGTACGGAAATAAGGGTGCCGGTAGCAACGTACCAGCACCCTTTCCGGACCGCCATACTACGAGACTGCTGGTAGGGGCCAAGGATCCCCGGTTTTTCAGGCCCCTACTGGCATGTCTCTCACTGAAGCATTGGAACTGTTAGCAATGGTAACCGTTACGGCCGCCGCTTGTCATATCCTGGCAGGTTTTACCGGCAGCCCCGTAATGAGCCCCATGTTGGTTAGCCTTGAAAAAGACTGCACAGGTCGAAACACGTGCCGGCTTCGTCTTCAGACAACTTCTGATAAATCTAAATTATAAATTACCAATCAGACCAAAAGGAATACATTGTCACAATGCAAATTCTTATGAAACAAGAATCTTCTACTCTGGAACAGAGCAGGGCATGCGCATATATGCACAATATCTAAGGATACGAATACATGTAGTGCATGGCTTGTAGCCATTGTGTTTTGGGCATGTAAGAGTCAGTGCCCAAAAGACATAGCCTATGCCCTTACCCTGCAGACACTACTTCCAGGACATGGCCATCGGTCCAGCGTTAGGCACTTTCCACAGTGGAAAACGTTGGGGTTGGAATCCTTGCTTTGGGACATCAGGAGCTCTGTCCCACTGGAATCCTTGAAACGGTTGCAGGAAGAATAACATTGCAGGGATTCAGTTAACAGATCAGCGCGTGGGGTCCTCCTTTTTCCTACAAGCTCCTACCTTATTTTGCACCTTCCCACAGTGCTTTTCCCAATTTATTTAAATGTAAGTAGTGTTCGCTAGCATTGCAAATTGTATCGACTCAATGGAATGTACATCCCTTAGTAGACCAGCATTGTTTTTGCTGCGTTCCTGAGCTAGTTGCAAGGCTTTGAGCCATCCTACGTGGCCATGGACCTCGATGTCTGTCCACCTCATGTGTGTGGTGGTTACACAGGACGCATTCCCGTGTTATTTTTTATTTTATTGGTAATTCAAGTAATGACAATCGTTACATAAATCCAAAAGGCATATGCTAAGGTTTAATTCAAGTGCGTCACACGTTCAGTGGCAATGCTAAGGTAACTTCTCTGAAGAGATTTGGGGTTAAGTCGTGGAAAGAGGAGCAGTGGGTGAGGAAACCAGGATTTCAATATTAGGAATCCATCCAAGATGTGAGAATGTATCGGGTCTGTCCCGTCTAGCTCTGTATCTTCCTATTATCTCTGCTCATTCCCATCTATACGTCTCTGCAAGAATGTACTTGCAATTGCGTGACACCACTTTTCTTTCCACCTCTTCTGCGCTACCCTAACCGAAGAGGCAAGCACACTCATCGCCGTTGTCCAGTTCTTCAAAGATATTGGAGTATTCGTTTTCCATTCGTCATAAAATGATTTTCTTGCTGTCCCTATTTCCTCTTGTCATCCAGGCCCAGTACATGATGTTCTTAGAAGACTGCACCCCATCCTAAGTAAACACGATTTTGGGTCCATTTGCATAGATCTTCCAACTGTCTACACACTATTTGCATACACTGCTTGTGTCCACAGACGGTGCTAAGCTTGCAATGTGTCTCCGTCATGCTGTAGTCATCTCTAGGGCCACAGCATGCCGTAGGAGCCTGCTATATATCTCTCCATTTTCTTCTTTTGGAACAGTGTTCGTGAGCAGTGCCCACGCCCAGATCACGGTAGCAAATGCCACGCACTGACCATATTACACATTTTTGTGAACATTCATAGGGCCAACAGTCAAGAGATGTATCAATTTTCTTTTTTTATTATTTAAAAAAGCTGCTGGCTGGATTTTCGATTTACACTAAGGGCCTCATCACGAGACTGCCAATAGTATTTCCGCTCCGAGAAAGAATTAAAATCAAAATCCTCCCAATTACCCATCGCTACCTGTCAAACAATGCCCCTTGATGCCTAGCTCAGAGACTCAACATATGCACGCCCACTAGACCTTTCATATCCACTGCCTCATCACCCTAAGATTCACACGCTAAAGAGCTGGGGATCCAGCTTCCCGGCGGTGGCAGCCCCCCTCTGGAACAATCTACCACTTTCCCTTCGATCTGAACCCTCCTACATAACTGTTCAACTCACCTAATGCTGTATGTACCCGTCACATTTATCATGACTGTAACCAGTGCCCAGATGCCTAAGGGCTTTGCGCGCTTCTACAAATGTAAAAATAAAATAAAATTAAACTCATCTTCAGAGTCTATAGGACTCCATGGAGTTTTCGGCAGAATTACCTCCGCGATTCGGGAATGCGGAGGGAATGTGGTGGTAAAGGAATTACCGCTTTAATCTTGCCAATTTTACCCACACCACTGACCTTGTAATGAGGTCCTAAATCACAAAGTGGAGCAAGCTTTCATCAAACATCCAAATTTGGGGCAATTCCGCCAAGCTGCTTTTGCTGTAAGAGAGAACATGGATTTCTTTTTTATTGAGGAGTTGTAACACACTGCATTGTGAGAATGTTGCTTCAGAGTGCCGACGGTGTTTGAGTGGGAAATGAAAAATGTGGGACATCTCCCTCCCTCCCTCCCTCCCTATAGTTTATGCTCCATTTGAAGCAAGGTCTGCAACTTTTCGCTCTCCTGATGTTTTGGACTACAGTTCCCATGATCCCTTACCTTTCACAATGCTTGACAGGACTGATGGGAGTTGAAGTCTGAAACATTTACAGATACAAATGCTTCAAGCCCATGCAGTTTGATGGATTGTCACAAACATCGATAAAATGAATGAAGGTGACTACGGATATTTGGAAAAGTTCACACAGTTTTGTTAAATGCCATCCAAGTTATTAGCGTTGAAATAACTCCCAGTGGGAAGGTCAACTAAGTCATAACTACAGAGGTTCTACTTCCTCCTCTGTACTACTTATTATTATTTGCATATTCTTCTTACACTAACAATAGTGGTTTAATACCCCATCCTCCAAGGAGTGATGACGCATACAAAAGACATAAAGGGTGATGTATTTATGGTCCAGCAATTTTTTTTCCTCGCATTTTCAGATCATCAGCCATGATATTGAATGAGTGGTTCAGAAATGATATTAGACTCCACAATCGATATGGTCACTATTGGACCATAATGCATGGTCAGCCATTATTTGCAGTGCTTTATGCGTACCCCTTCTGACATGACTGTGCAAACATACAGCGACAACCTCCGAAAATGATTTGGTCTAGCTGAGCACACATCGAATCTCCTGCACTAGCGCTCTATCCCAATCCACCAAGAGCGCCCGCCCACGTGCCTGACCTCGGGGCTGCTTACTGGGGCGCAGCCAACCCTCCAAGACCTAACCTGGCAGAATGCACACACGCCTCTAAGAATCTCACATACCTGGACCTCTGGTCCAAGAGGGCGTTCCAACCACAAAGTGCACTGAGGCCATACAAATGGGGAAAAGCGCTATACAAATGACAAATACAATTACACTAGGGAGTCACAGGATCAAGTCATGTCAGAGACGACTCAAACCTCCATCCTTCCAAGGGCAAATAAAATCAGTACTCTACAGTTGAATGAAAGTAATTCAGCTTAAGACACTGTAAAACCTGCGTTTGCAAGTTACTTTTACCTTCATTAATAAAAAAAAATGTTCCAGTAGCTTGGCATTCTAAACTGTTGACCACAGCTTTGGATCGTTTTCATCTAATTCAATTTTGAAAAACGAGGTCTGCCCAGTATGGTAAAGTAGTAAATGGCTACTGTGGCCAGTGTTCTATCATCTGGCAATGAGCACATGGAACGGAACACCACTGGCCGCCTGGTAACTTTTCCGAGTCAGCTTGAGGCGCTTTGCCCAACCACCTGCGGTAGCAAATATAATTCAGCGGTCACCGCAGTGATGGTGCCAACGAGTAAACTCGGCCATGGCCGAGGTAACGGAAGATCCCCTTGGGGGTTACATCAGGCCCACGTCAAATGTACCACACGTCTTTGGTAAATGCAAGGGTCGATTGTACATCTTTTAGGAAATATAAGCTTTGCACAACTGAGAGAAAAATTGTCATTTGAGTTGACTTTTGGATTATGTGCCATTTGGGTTGTGCATTTCTGCAGTGGGCTGTGGCGAGAAGCACACATTGAATTATGGATGTATCATATTGTGTCGGCTGTTCATTATTTACTGGTTTCAATAAAGTAGCTAGGCTATGAGTTCAAAATCCCTTTATCAATCAGAAAACAAAAATCCATTGGAATTGTCCATTGATGGCCCCCCCTGGACATGCTAAGGATACATGAGGAGGGGGGGAGTTTATGGCTGGGAAGAACTAGAGTGCTTACCTTGTATATCCGATGTCCAGCCTACTGTTAACACTACAGCGACTACATGGGGACCGAGTTATTAAAAAAAAAACACACACACTGCTGTCATACAGTTAAGCCACAAATTGCACATAAATCATGTCTGAGATGAGAATACAATGGTGTGTGGCTGGAAAAAACTACTATATCCTCGACTGTTAGAGAAAACGCAAGACGCTAAAAGAGGCACGATAGGCAACCTTAATTGCCCCAGCTTGGCCACCCTTATGCCAGCCAGCACAACCGGTCTTCCAGCATAGGAAATGCAAATGTTCCACAACTACCCCTTTAGTCGACCATTTGCATGAAAGCCCTTGGACAGCTCTGTCCCACCAGAAGACCAAACCCACAATAACCCTATGTCTAATCATAAGTAAACCGATAGGGGGCGTATTCTCTATAAGCAAGAGAATCCAGCGCCGCTTCACTTCGACAGATCCTGTAGATTCACTACAATGAGCGGTGACATGCACAGGAATCCAGATTTAAGGTTCTGGTGCCTGTCACCGCTGCATTCTGGGAATTTGTCTTGCCCCCTACATCCCCCTTTGAAATATGTGATGTCTCTCAATTCCAATAGATTCCCACAGACTGCTTTCTTATGGCAGTTTTTTTTTTAAAGCGGGCACAGTCCTCAGGAATCCAGAGCACTCATCTCCGTGAGTAGTCGCTCCGATTTGCCGCAAAGTGCAGGACCCCTTGCAGGGAACTCTGGTTCTGACCTTCCTGAAATATGTAGTAAATTGAAGGAAAATGTGGGGCACTGTCCACCTTTTCCTCTATGTCTGCCTGCTTTTGTGTAAATGATAAATGGATCACATGGCACCCACCAAGCACCTGCTCTAAGTCTGGGGCAGCAAAATCCAGGATCCAAGATGAGTAGTATCAAGGCCCACAACACGCACCCACAGAGAAATGGAGGGAAAAATCCACAAACAGACCCACTGTAAAAAGTTCCCCCAATGAGAAAATACACTAAGCAACATGAGATAGCTAAAGTCCTCAAGATACGTGGAATCCACAGGCTATCCTGACTTTTCCCTCAAGGTAATAAGACAGCAATACCTTTTTTGCCAGAAGTATCGTAATAAGCAAACAGAAAAGGCTGTGCAAATGTGCTCCGTCCACTTGAAGGTGGAACTTCTATTTATTCAATTGTTTTATTTTATTATTTAAAGCGCTGACCTAGCTTGAGAGCAGCAGAGCAGTTTACAGAGTTTGGGTAGCCAGCATTTGGGCTGCCATCTTTTAACAGTAGCGTAGTGCTGTGAGGTCTGCGCGTCAGTATGTGCGTCCATTGGAATTAGTCCTTGGTCAGGTGTTGTTGAAAGAGCCATGTTTTGAGATATTTGCAGAATTGAAGAATTGTGTGGGCATTCCTAACCGACACCGAGATTGAGTTCCAGAGAGTGGGTGCATGAGAATAGAAGGAATGTTTGCGGGTCATCTCTTTGCAGACGAGTTGTGAGTCAAGCCGGTTGGTCTATTTTCTGCACAAGGAGCTTGTTCCACCAGATATTTGGAGTTTAGATGCCAGGTACGCAGGTGTGCTACCTCTGGCCAACACTACCAGGCTGCCAGGCACTGTCGGGCAATGGATGGTACCAAACTGCCAAGTGTTAGCACCCCCACTGTTTGGTAGCCCATGCAGTCCATGCCTTTAATTTGGGCAATAGTATTTCAAGACACAGGAAAGATGTTATTTAAATCGGTAATAGCAGAAGTATTCCGTGGGTGCTGGTTTCATCTGGCATCAATTAATTGATTCTGGCTGGGTAATTCTCAGCCAGACTATCCTGCCAGGCTGTGGAAGTGGATGCCCTTCCTAATGATACAGCATTGGACCAGTGCTGGTCGCATCATTCCTCAGCGACACAGAGGCCATGTTCATAGAGAAAGCAAGCAACATTATTGTCCCAAATAAATGGCATGCCCATCTCCTCACTGACCCCACAGTGTATGTTTCGAGGTGCCAGGCTTCACCATGGCCTCAAATGATGATTTATTTGATCCCAATACTGTTATTCACTCAAATGAGGTACACTTGGCATCTCAGAGTGCACTTCATGACATGGCAGATCTGATATTAGCATCAAGTGGGTACGAGTAATCAATCAGTTTGCTCGAAACTCAGCCTTTACCTGCCGACATGACTTCACCTTCAGAGCAAGCCATTGGCTGCTCACACCCAACTCTACCCTCACACTCTGCTCTACACCTGAATCAAACTACCCCCTCAATAAAATCATGCTACCCTACTGCCTGACATCTTGCAGCCAGCTGAGAGCACCACTTTCTCCAGACGCCACTCCTTAATTACTCCATGGTCCACCCCAGAAATGGTAGCAAGGCATCATGCAGATCTCTAGCCATCATTTCCATGGTGGCCACCTCAGTTGTAGTTTTTTCACTAAAAACATTAAAAACAGTCCAAAATCCTCCCACAGGCTTTTTGTTCCTACAAATGTGTTGTCCCATAACACCCCACATGTATCCCCACATGTAACTAATGACAGAAATGGCCTGCAAGTCTTTTTTCAGACTGTGAGTCCGTGCCCACCTGGACATGAGGCTGCGGTCCCCCAGAGGGGCACACCCCACAGTTTGAATACCGCTGCCTTAACCAAAGCAGGCCCACCACTTAAGAATTGAGTACATGGGTGTACATAAAGCAAGTTTATTGTATAATTATCCGGTTAGCAGTTAGATGATTTTGCAGGACTAAACTAATCCAAGTCTCAACAAACCACATCAGTTCCTATCTTATTGTCATGAGGACAGGACGATGGAAGTGTTGGACACGGTGGAAGCTCCATTGATACACCCTTCACGGCGCTCTGTGCAGCGTTCTAGCTGTTACGCTCTGTGCTCTTCATATTGAGGTTAGCCACGTCCCCTCCTTGCATTGCAACTGTTTCCTGTTCTTCGCTACACTGGTGCCGTTGGTTCCTGTGCCTTCTGTGTATTTTCCTCCCGACTGGAATGCTATCTTCTATAGCGTCCTTGTTCCTGTTCCTTAGTTTTCTGCCTTTTTGCGGTGCTACTCTCAGCATCTTTTTCTTTCTGTTTATTTCCTCTGTTTCTTTGCCTGCGTTCGGGCTTTCACTTTCTGGTAACTCCGCCTCCTTTTTCTCAGCATTTTCGGACTGCTTTTCCTCCGGGGCATCTTACTTTCTCGCTGCTATTTTTTCACAGCTCCTTCTAGCCTTTTGTTTCTACTTTCTTTTTCTCCTTAACGTTTGGGTGAGTTCATCTGTATTCTGCCTTTCCCTTTTTTCTATACTTATGGTCCTCTTCTCTGTTTCTACTCATTCTTGTCTTTGCTGCATCACGTCTAGTTTCACGGCTTCTGTTTTAGTTTCTTTGGTTCTTCTCCAGTTTTCCCTTACACCCTACCGCAGCCTATCCTGAATTGGATGGATGAAAGGACTTGTTTTTCCGGCCTTCTTCTGTCGGATACTGAAGCTGGACCTGTTACCTTGCATTTACCGGATCCCCTGCTGCGGACCCCCTTGTCCTTATTTCCTCGTGGCGCTTACTCTGGCGCTCCTCAGTGACTGTATTCTTCCCGGAACTGAAAGATCTTTGGACTTCCATCCAGCCTTGTGCACATTCAAGTAATTCAGGGGTTTTTTCTGCCGCTGGCTTTTTCCCCTCCACAGGCTGTGCAGGGTATCCTCCGCCTTGGTTGCTGTCTGCCTTCTTACACAACCACTGTGGCAAGTTCTCGGAACAGACCGTATCTCTTCTCAAAAAAAAGGACTCCGGACCGGACTACGCCATCTGCTGAGGCTGAAATATCTTCCTGCGAATCAGACCCCGAATCCCAGGTGAGCCCTACTCGTGACAGTTTGCAACGCCCAGTTATGGCCACAGCAGAGCAGGTCCAGGAGTTGATAAATGCAGTACAGAGCCTCTCCCTGGAGATGCAGGGAGTGAAGGCTGAAAATGCAGTACTCCGACAGATGGTGACCACCAGAGATGCCCATCTGTCCGACCTACCGCCTTTTTCTCTTGGGGTGGGAAAATTTGATGGAGCACCCAAGAAAGTTAAGGAGTTTTTGGATGCCTGCATGGTCTATTTCACATTCCGGCCAACTACGTATGCCTCAGACCGCACTCGAGTGGGATTTCTCATATCGAACATGATTGGGAATGCCCTAGCATGGGCTACTCCGTTGGTCACGTCCAACAATCCGTTCCTGCAAGATTATAACGCCTTCACTAACCTGTTACGACAGTCTTTTGAACGCCAGGAGATTGGCTTCTCGGCGGGTGAAGCTATGTTTGACATCAAGCAAGGATCTGCGGACCTAATGTCCTATATCTCAGCATTTAAGAGACTGGCAGCTGAAGTGGGTTGGCCCGAGACCGTGCAATATACTGCATTCAGAATAGGTCTACATGAAGATCTAAAAGATGAGTTGGCAAGGGCTCCTAGACCTGCTACGCTAGCTGAGTTATTCTCTCTGGTCCTTCAAATGGACTATCGTATTATGGAACGAAAGACAGAGAAAAGGAAGGGTCGATCCCTGATATCCCCAGTTCCTGGACCCCCATCCTCGACACCTCAAACACCCCACCGGGTAGGGGAAGAACCAATGCAAATCAGCACGACCAGGGGTCCCCTTTCCTCCATGGAAAGAAGCAGAAGAAAAGAAAGAGGCCTTTGCATGTATTGTGCATCAGACGCCCACCTTCTTAGGGACGGCCCAGAGGTACCCCCACGACGTCGGGGAAACGACAGACCCCGGTTTTAGAAGGAGCCGCTTACCGGGGTGTTGTGGAAGGCTCACCTTGTGCTCAAACTTCAGGAGAAGATCCACATCTTATGGTTTTACAACTCACTCTGCAGTGGAAGGATCAACCTAAGAAGAAGGCCCTAGCCCTCATTGACAGCGGAGCAGCTGGTAATTTCCTCGACGTAAACTGGGCCACACAAGAAGGTATCTGCCTAGTGAATAAAGAGGAGAAACAAAAGGTGGAAGGAGTAGACGGACGCCCCTTGAGTTCTGGACCCATTGTACAAGCAGCTACCAACATCCAAGTATGTATTTCACATCACAAGGAAACCCTCGAATTTGATGTTATAAGAGCAGCACATTTTCCTGTAATTCTAGGGATCCCTTGGCTACGCCGACACAATCCAACGATAAACTGGTCCCTCAACACCATAAAATTTGATTCTGAGTTTTGTGTCCAACATTGTTGTCTCCGTTGTCAAACAAAAAGAGTTGCTGTCTCGTGCCCCTCTGTGGCTTCTGAACCTCTTCAGGTCCATCATATCCATTCAGTATTTCAGGAGTATGCTGACGTATTTGAAGATCGATTACCTAAGGATCTACCCCCACACCGTCCTGAAGACTGTGTCATTGACCTGATACCGGAGACATCAGTCCCCTTTGGGCGCATGTTCTCCTTGACCATACCGGAAAAGCAAGCCCTAAGAACCTATTTAGATCAAAACCTGCAAAACGGATTGATCCGGCCTTCTAAATCCCCAGCCGGGGCTTCTTTGTTTTTTATCGCCAAGAAGGATACCAGCGAGCTGCGTCCTTGCATCGATTATAGAGGACTAAACAAGATCACTGTGAGAGATCGCTACCCAATGCCTTTGATCAAGGACATACTGGAAGCAGTCGAAGGGGCACGCCTGTTTAGTAAACTAGACCTAAGAGGCGCCTATCACCTCTTAAGGGTAAAGAAAGGGGACGAGTGGAAAACGGCTTTCCGTACTCCTTTTGGACTGTTTGAATACAGAGTTATGCCATTTGGTCTAGTCAATGCCCCGGCAGCCTTCCAGAGGTTTATGGACCATCTATTTGGTGACTTATTGTTTGTTTCAGTAATTGTTTACTTGGACGACCTTTTGGTTTTTTCTCGTCATCCTCATCAACATCAGGAACATCTCACCGAGGTTATGAAGCGATTGAGGCGCCATCAACTCTTTGCAAAACCAGAAAAATGTCTTATTGCTGTGTCTTCTTACCCTATTTAGGATTTATCCTATCCGAACAGGGCATTGAAATGGATCAGAAGAAGGTCACGGCTATTCTCGAATGGCCCTCTCCTTCCACTGTAAAAGAAGTACAAGCCTTCTTGGGTCTCTCCAACTTTTATAGAAGGTTCATTCTCAACTTCTCTGAACAAGTACTCCCCATCACTACTCCTGAAAAAAGACGTTCCCTTCAGTTGGAATCACACTGCGGAACAAGCGTTTCAAGGATTGAAGAAAGCCTTTTGTTCCGCACCCATTCTAAAACAACCTGATCAAAGAAAACCCTTCATTGTTGAAACGGACGCTTCAGCTGGGGTTTTGGGGGCGGTGCTCAAACAAGAGCATAACGGGGTGGAACACCCTATTGCCTATCTCTCGCGCACACTAAACCCCAGTGAGTACAATTACTCAGTAATTGAGAAAGAGCTGCTGGCCATTAAACAGGCATGCTCGGAATGGAGACATCTGCTTCAAGGGTCAAGACACCCATTTGAAATCCGTACAGACCACAGCAATCTTAAGGTATTACAGCAAATGGAGTGCACGAACTCCAGACAAGCCCGATGGGCTTATTTCTTTGCTCAATATGATTTTTACATTACCTACCTTCCGGGTAGCAAGAACATATTGGCAGACTGCTTATCTAGGAGTCCCTCTTCTTTCACCAGTCCGCCTTTTAAGGGAGAAGGAATGTTCCCAGAAGTCCAATTTGTCCA
Source organism: Ambystoma mexicanum (assembly GCF_040938575.1). Lineage (NCBI taxonomy): Eukaryota > Metazoa > Chordata > Amphibia > Caudata > Ambystomatidae > Ambystoma > Ambystoma mexicanum. The sequence goes on along the minus strand of NC_090923.1, from coordinate 337,339,283 downwards.
TTCACTTTCAAAGTTTCTTCAGAAAGTAAAAGAAGCCCCAGTAGAGGCTCTCAAGCCTCTTCCCAGATGGGTAAGAAACAAACTAACCAAGAAAGAAGGAATGTGGTTCCATCAAGGAAGACTCTTTGTACCCGATGCCAAACTACAAGAACGAGTCCTTCATTGGGGTCACAATTCTCGGATCGCAGGTCACAAGGGCTTCGCGGCCACATCAGACCTGATCAGACGGATGTTTTGGTGGCCATCCATGCTCTCTGACATCAAACAATTTGTTAGCTCTTGTCCTATCTGTGCCAGAAGTAAGACAATCTTTTCCAAACCGGCGGGGCTACTACTACCACCCAGACTACCAACTACTCCGTGGTCACATGTCTCCACAGATTTTGTAACAGATCTTCCGTTATCACAAGGATACACTGCAATTATGGTTACGGTTGACAGCTTCAGCAAGATGGGCCACTTTACCCCTCTGAAGGGAGTACCTTCGGCTCCGGAAATGGCGCAGGTGTTTCTCAGAGACATAATTAGACTCCATGGTATTCCGACTACCATCCTATCTGACCGAGGCTCACAATTCACTTCAACATTCTGGAAGACATTATGTGACCTACTAGGGATTGAAAGGGCTCTCACCTCTGGATACCATCCACAGTCGAATGGACAGACAGAGCGACTCAATGCCACCATGGAGCAGTACCTCCGTTGCTTTGTCAATGATCAACAAGACGACTGGGTGTCACTCCTCCCCTTAGCCGAATTCTCTTATAATAATACAGTACACTCAGCCATCAAGATGTCACCCTTCTTCTGCATTTATGGGAAACATCCCCGATCCTTTCCGCTGGATTAGATCCAACCTTCAAACTTACCAACGGTGGATTCTCTGTTGGAAAGCATCCACAAGACCCAAAGGACGGCTGCAAGTAATCGACAAGAAAGTCGTGCCCGATATAAACACCAGGCCGACCTACACCGCACCCAAGATCCTAACTGGCAAGTCGGAGATAGAGTCTGGCTCTCTACTAAGTACCTACCCAGATGGACTCATCCATCAAAATTGGCCCCCAAATATCTAGGTCCATATTCTATCACTGCTCGGATTAATCCAGTGGCTTTTCAACTAAAACTTCCTCATGAACTCAGCCAAATCCACCCAGTATTTCACTCTTCTTTGTTGAAGTCATTTATCCCTGATCTTCACCACCGGAAGAAAAGGTTCCAGATAAGGAGCAGGGAACCTGACCCAGAAGTCTATGAAGTAGACAAGATCCTGGACTCCAGGTATTACAGAGGCAGACTTCAGTACTTCCGGTGGAAAGGATACTCTCCGACTGAAGATTCCTGGGAACCCGTGACCAGTATTTCCGCTCCCAGATGTGTACGGCAGTTTCATGCCCTTCATCCCGGTAAACCCGGGGTAAGTGCCCCTAGAAGGGGGCATACTGTCATGAGGACAGGACGATGGAAGTGTTGGACACGGTGGAAGTGCCATTGATACACCCTTCACGGCGCTCTGTGCAGCGTTCTAGCTGTTACGTTCTGTGCTCTTCATATTGAGGTTAGCCACGCCCCCTCCTTGCGTTGCAACTGTTTCCTGTTCTTCGCTACACTGGTGCCGTTGGTTCCCGTGCCTTCTGTGTATTTTCCTCCCGACTGGAATGCTATCTTCTATAGCGTCCTTGTTCCTGTTCCTTAGTTTTCCGCCTTTTTGCGGTGCTGCTCTCGGCATCTTTTTCTTTCTGTTTATTTCCTCTGTTTCTCTGCCTGCATTCGGGCTTTCACTTTCTGGTAACTCCGCCTCCTTTTTCTCGGCATTTTCGGACTGCTTTTCCTCCGGGGCATCTTACTTTCTCACTGCTATTTTTTCACAGCTCCTTCTAGCCTTTTGTTTCTACTTTCTTTTTTTCCTTAACGTTTGGGTGAGTTCATCTGTATTCTGCCTTTCCCTTTTTTCTATACTTATGGTCCTCTTCTCTGTTTCTACTCATTCTTGTCTTTGCTGCATCACGTCTAGTTTCACGGCTTCTGTTTTAGTTTCTTTGGTTCTTCTCCAGTTTTCCCTTACACCCTACCGCAGCCTATCCTGAATTGGATGGATGAAAGGACTTGTTTTTCCGGCCTTCTTCTGTCGGATACTGAAGCTGGACCTGTTACCTTGCATTTACCGGATCCCCTGCTGCGGACCCCCTTGTCCTTATTTCCTCGTGGCGCTTACTCTAGCGCTCCTCAGTGACTGTATTTTTCCCGGAACTGAAAGATCTTTGGACTTCCATCCAGCCTTGTGCACATTCAAGTAATTTAGGGGTTTTTTCTGCCGCTGGCTTTTTCCCCTCCACAGGCTGTGCAGGGAATCCTCCGCCTTGGTTGCTGTCTGCCTTCTTACACAACCACTGTGGCGAGTTCTCGGAACAGACCGTATCTCTTCTAAAAAAAAAGGACTCCGGACCGGACTACGCCATCTGCTGAGGCTGAAATATCTTCCTGCGAATCAGACCCCGAATCCCATGTGAGCCCTACACGTGACACTTATATACATTTTGCAACAGTTAAAACACTCCCAGATACTTTATTAAAATCCACCTCCACATATGATTGGACAAACACTTCTTCAACACAACCTCATCTTTTCACAATTGCTACGTTTCCATTGGCAAGTTTTAATTTATTTGTCATCTTCAGATCATATGTAGAACACACCTCTTCTTAGGATTCGTCTTTAGTAGGTCATGAGGTCTGCACATAGTTACTCATTGGTATTGAAACACGATTCATTAATAGCAGTAACTGCCATAAGCTTTTTAGCCTTAACTTTTAATTTGCACATGATTTTTATTTTTTTTTAATTTTTTTTTATTGATTTATTCAAACCAAACAACAATACAAACCAAACACGCAGTGAATATATCAACAGTTAAATTGTTCATTGCTTAACTTCGGTCACTGTTCCCCTCATCCCATCCCCCCCTTACGAGCCTATTTATTCCACACACTCTGTATCTGCCTCACGCGGTGGGGGTCTCACTTTCCGTGGATTCTGTCAGATCTTGTGTTATTCCAAACAATTCCGCTATTAATGATTTCCATGCCATCAGGGTTCCCACCTCCTCGTCTCCCCCTACGCTGCTTGCCTCTTGCCATACCATGGTTTCTGCCTCCGCCCATTTCTGCAACTCTTTCCACCACACCTCCACCCGTGGCCTGTGACATGTCTTCCATCCCATGGCAATCCTTCTTTTTGCGAGCACATTTGCTAGATCTTTCAATTTACTAACATGCTTAAGTTTCTGCGATCTGGGGAACCCTCCCAGCAAGCAGGCACAGGCTGTATCGATGATGATCGTGACCCCCTTTTCTGCTAATTTCTGTGCTACTTCACCCCAGAAACGCTCAATTACTGCGCATGACCAAAACATGTGTACCATGTCAGCCTTTTCTTTGTCACATTTGGGACATGCCTGTCGTCCAGCATTTTCTTTAATTTGCACATGGTTTGCGTAAATATTTCAAGCTATATGAAGAAGGCTCGGTAAATAATTTTTCTTTGAGTTAGCAATACTATCTCATTCACAGGTCACTGTTCCATTGAAACTTCCCAATCTACAAAACTGCCACTCTATCTCACAATTGAAACTCCTGGGTAGCCTTAGACACTGGCTTACGTGGCGTTTTACTGCTGACCAAAATAAATAACAAAACTCCTTCTGTCACGCTCTCAGGCATCAGGAGATTACATCTACTATCTACGATACTTAACGTAATATAAAAACTCATGGCTATTTTCTGCAGCTGTGCTGACCGCAATGGTTTGTGAAGTTTCTTATTCCCCTACCCCCTGGCTCCTAAAACCTCACAGAACCAGTTTCAAAGTTCACTTTGCAAAACAGCACTCGACTACCATGTTTTGATTAATTTGTGAAAATCCCACTGTATTGTGATTCACAAATTCCCCATGTATTTGTATTAATGTGCATGCATGTTTTTACATTTGGTGGGTTTGACATTTTAAGTTTCTACACGCATGCAAGCTAATATGTATCAATTTCTAGACAAACAGTAACGCTAAAGTAACATATTGCATCCATAATGAACAACACTTTGATACTAATGATATTGGAACATTACGCCTAGTTTGCCGCCACCCCGTTATTTATACGGCACACACACCATGATCCCTCGTAAACATGAGCGCCTTTCCTGACCACCCCAAGACATCTCTGACTGGACAGTTGTAATAATTATGGAATGCCACTTTCTTCCTTTAAAATTCGCAATTTAATGATGAGGTTTAAGTCAGGCTAGACTTAACGTTTTACCCTATAACAGTGCCATCAATGGCTTCCTTGCCAGGAGAATCCATTGACAAGATTATGGCTTCATTATAATTATGGCAGTGCAGGTAAACATGTTGGTAGGGCAGAGGCAATTCTGTTACTGCACCATTATTACTGCATTACCCTACCACCATACTACGAGGTAGGCAGTGAAGTGAAGGATTTACCTCCAGCAAAAATCTTGAGGTGAATCTGCCACTTTACTGCCAGAAATCTGTAAAAATCGGTGGAATCACTGCTATAGTTAATTCCGCTAAAATCTCCATGGAGTTCTATGGATTACTAAAATGGGGACTTGTACCACCCTGCCACAATTTGCAATCCCATGGTAAATCAGCAGGATCAAGTGATGTAACACTAATCAAGTTTGGCAGTAATTCGGTGGATACATGCCGAAATACTGCCAAACTCATAATGAGGCCTTACATATCTTCTAGGTGGAGCTGGGTTCCTGCAGACTAGCCCATCAGGGGTTTCTGTTCCTCAGTGCGCTAATGATACTCAGTTATTCTCAGCGGTGTCATTTTCAGCAGATTCCTTTTCCGGTGAATTTCTTAGCTGCAATTGAGGCATGGATGGCCTCAGTCTCATTAAAATTCAACCCACAAAAAATAAGTTGATGTTGCTTCATGTGGAAAGGTTATCTTTGTCATCGTTTGACCTGAAATTAGCACCTCAAGCAAAATCGGTAGGGTTTCTGTTAAGACTCTTGGCCTTTAATTAATTACATATTCGGAATAATGCGCAGGCAGCAAACTATCAGCTACACCTTTAAAAAAAAAGGAAAGCCATGTATCCCTGCTAATAGCTTTTCCCCAGTTGTGCGGACAATGGCGATTGCCCATGTTGATGGAGGATCCCAACACAGACTTTGCCTTCTTTAAGAAGATATGCTTAGTTGACAACCACATGTGTAAACGTTTGCAAGAAGCTCCTTTCATTGTGCTTTGGGGGCAGGCTGGTTGTGGCTGGGAAGGGGGATTTGTACAGCAAAAATATTAGACCATTCTTAATGGAACATTTGAATCTGCAAACTTAAAAAGATTCAGCTATGCTATACTATGCTGGTCTAACGTTTAAAAAGCACCAATTGGTGTAGCCGCTAATTTAATAGTGTGTAAGAGGACAGGGGATCATGTTTCATGTAGCCCCACTACACTGGTTCCCCTTGGAATTTTGTTTTGTGTTCAAAATAGCTTGCGTGAGTTGCCAAGTTTGGAAACTCAGTGAACTTGTATATTTGGCAAAAAACTGGGTCTGTCTGGTCGGGAACGTAGGACACATAGTGCTGAAGTTATTATGCTGTAAATTCCTTGGGGGTGGGTCGGAAAAAGCTATTTTATTTTGTTCAATTTGCTTCGAGTTGCCCTTCTTCCTACCCCAGTTTTTTATATTTCTTATTAATTAGGGTTGGCTGTTTTAATTCTGTGCTTCTTCAGTTTAATTCTTGTTTTGTAGGGGTTTTAACCTGTTATCCCGTATTTTTTAAGATAATGATTGTTAAAATAAACATCAAGGCCTCATTACCGTTACCACCTCTCGGTCCTGTTGCATTACCACAGGATCATGAGTGGTGGTATGTGGGTGTAAATCACCATTTTTGGAGTCCATAGGACTCCATGGCTATTTTTAGCAGACATACCATGAGCTCTAGTAATTCTGTGTGGTAAATCTGCCGATTATTGAAGGTAAAGTGGAGAATTCACATCCTGCTTTTTTACCACACTGCTGAACTCGTAATGAGGCCCTAATGAATATATTAATATAATTGACCTGCATGAATCAGCAAAGGCCAGCCATACAGTATGTCGTATTCCTGAACAGGGTGACTCCATGATGTGTTATCTTTCTGGAGGCAAGATTCGGCAACTACTGTTAGATTTACTCACTGAGCTGGATATAAGAGGGCTGTGCAGAGGAAGGGATAGTCCCCCGTGGTCTAGGTGTGACAGGTTGACTTCTGCCCTACAGGAGAACAAGAATGAGTAGAGGCTAAAGTGCCCGCTCAGCCCTCACACTTCTACAAACCAAGAGCCAACACAATCAGAAAGGTTAAACAGGCCCATTTAAGAGATACACCTCCTTCGCCTGATAATGTGGGTCGTGGGAAGTCTATACGCTCAAGAGGGGTCTGAATGTGGTTCAGTAGCAACCCAAACAGAAAAGTATAACAGTCCAAAATAAAGGAATGTCCAATCAAGGTTCCATAAAATATATACTTTAATCAAACACACCATGTACAATAATAACTGTAAAACTCACCCCTGTGGAACAAACACAGAATATGCAAAGATAGAAAAGATGCAGAAGGGAGAGTAAAGGCAATTAAAAGACCACCATGTTCATAAGGATACTTATTGTGGTTGCAAAAAAGATTAAAGTGGCCTATCCAGGTTCTAGGGTCCAAAGATGGAACAGCGGGGCAGAAATTAGTAAATAATACCTTTGCAAAGTTCTTAGTGGTTCATCTTGGTTCAAGGATGCAGCGTCATGATGATTTAGCTGCAGGCTGGTGTTGAGTCGGGGTCGAACAGAAGGTAGCTGCTTGTCTTGTAGCATCTACTCAATCTTTGCGGATCGGGCTTTCACTAGGTTTGGTTCGGCGGTCTAGGATCGACAGTGGTCAAGCTGGTACCAGGAAGCGCAGGCAATTGATTTGATGACCAGTCTCAGATGCCGCTGTTCGGGTGACACGAGTGTCGGTTCGATTAACTTACAGGAGCGCCGATTAAAAAGCTGGTGCTTCGAACTCTGACTGGATGTCATTGCCTCATTCGAGCCTAGGCAATGGCGCGCTTCAGCTGGCACCATGAGGCAGTGAACGGAGTCGAATAGCAAATAGAGGTTCAGAGAACAATGACTGCCGAAGACATCTTTGCGGGGTCCTGGAGGTTTGCTCAGTGTCAACATGTTCAAGTCATGGCTCGAAGTGGGTCAGCATCAAAAACATAGGGATCTTTTCTGTTTGGGCTTTCAGAAGTTATGACTCCCACTCCAGGGTCTCAAAGGCCAAGGTTAGTCTTTTTGGTGGGCTTTCAAACTCAGGGGAGGTTGGCACACAACGTCAGGGATCCTGCAACACTGTAAGGTCCTAGGCAACAGGGTGGCTGGCAGAGATGCAGGTCTTAGGTCCAGCAACAGACTTCACCCCCACTGGTCCCTGGGGATGGTTAGGGGACAGTGCTTGCCTCTGCCTTAGAAAACCTGCCTTCACCTCACAACTCGAGAACTTTAGAAAGGACTGCTCTTGCAGAGTTGACCTCCACAGATGATTCAAAGAAGTGGTGGGAGACCCATTCTTTTAAAGGTAAAGGTCCACAGGTTATCTGCTTTAGGGGCCCAATCCCTGCTCTATGAGTGGACCTTGCCCATCTTACATCACAGCAGAAGTGCTTTGTGCTACAGGAAGTGGAGGGACAGGAACGAGTGAGAGAGATGCAGAGAGAAACAAGATGGCAGAATCCTTCCCCACCTGTACAGATATCTCCTAGGCTGCACTAACCTAGCCTCATGCCCTTCTCAATAGAATCCGAAGTCTTTAGAAATGCAGCACCCTAGTGGGAGGCCTAACTCTTTGTGAATGGGTGTGCCCTTGGATTCCTGCCCTCAGGCCAGCTTCTTGTGGAGTGGCTGTCCTTGGGAGAAGGGTGTTACCTGCCCTTACAAAGGAACAAAGAGAGGCAGCCCGCCAAGGCTACATTCCTGCCAGTGGGAAGGGGAGCCTTGTCTGGAAGGAATACACATAACCCTTCCACAGCGGAACTGGGCCCACAGGGCTGTAAAAGGTGTGATATTAATTTAATGTGGCTGGGATAACTATGAGAGATGCTGACCACCATACCCTAGCTCAGGTATGGCTTATATTTACAGTTTAACATGCCACCGGGACAGTCTCCTCAGAGTTATTCAGTTTTTGGAACAGGGGTGCATATCTTAAAAGCAACCCCTGTACTGCAGAGACCTTGCTGTCACTGAAGCTGTCAAGAGGGTACATGTGACCTCTGATCCTGTTATTGGGGAGAACCCCCAGGTATGCCAGAGTGATAATGGATGTTCACGGACTTGGAGGGCCCAACTCCCTCCCCCAGAATACACAGAGAACTCAGTCAACGGCAAGTACAAACTGCGGTTTATTACAGCCAAAACCAACAGGGATCGATGTAAGAAATCAGAAAGATTCCAGCATGTCACACAGTAAATGGTGCGCAGGCCATTTTTGTCTAACAAACACGTCACTGCTCCATCATTACTTGGGCCTCGCTCCAGAAACCTATTGCGGTGTGGGCCTGGCTGTCCGGAGCATAGTAACCTATATGAGTACCTATACATGTTATTCTACTGGCTCTCCCATGTCAGGTGGCTGAACTGTTCGATCCCCAATACACTAACTATAACATTGTTGTAGAGTTACAGCCTTACCATTGGTTCTTGCCCGTTGCTACCCACCCCTAGGGTACTAAACTGTGATTGGCTAGAGCTGATGTCCTCAGGCCTGGGACCCGAAGAGGTTCTCAGCTCACTGTGCACTTTTTCAAGGTGATGGGAACGACTATGTGTCTGTCTTGTAACTTGTGTGCACCACCATTGCCTTTTGAGAATATTCTCCTGCTCGGCGCAACACTTGTTGCATACTTGTTGCAGTTTGTGTCTGGCTGCCTGGGATCGGCTCTCCTTTCTCACCACCGATCACTGTCTATTGTCTGCCGTAGCTGTATCACGTGTTTGGAGATCATGAAATTGAGCTCCGGATCTCCGAATTATGAGGATTGATTCCCTTTGTCGTCTGAGGATTGGAATGTCTTCCGTATCTCTTGACCTTGGCTGCTGGTCCTGTCTCACACGTCTTGCTCTCTGTCCAACCTGAATCAGCTCAATTCGTCCCTTGCTCAGTGGTCTGTGGCATGCTGTATTTTTCCTAAACCTTATAATGCGATTTCTACATTGCGCACACTATACTATATTCTCCATAGGTTAGTCACACTTGGCTCGGCCAGGGCCCATAGGTGCTCCTGCAGTTCCATAGGGTTATTTCGCGTAAAGCATCTGCAAGCTTTGCTCAGGATCTCTTGTGCCTTGCGGTTTCTGTGTTTCTGCATTTGATTAGTGGCAAAAATAATATAAGCAATGACAGTATGTACATGTATCTGTCCTCTAACTATAGAACTGTACGCTCGTGTTCCTCATGTATTCGAGTGTGTGTTTGTGTAACGAAGTGTGGATGGCACGTGTGCTTCATGTCTAAGGCTGCTATGTTGTGGTGTCTCTAATGAAGTCAGCAACATGGCTTCTTGGTGCTTTAGTCCAGGCTGTCCATATAGATGTCTCTGACCATGGTCTGCGGCTTTTCATCCACACATGGATAGATTTATACCGTACCGGGTATGTATGGCTGGCTCAGAGGATACCTCTTAACATATTTATCGATCATTGTTGCACTTGGGATCCATCCGAAATAGAAAGGGTGATTGCAGTGTTTTCCGGCCTTCCGTCTTGTCATGAAATTGATGGAAGTGGGGGTGGGGGGTGGCAAGATCCCGACTCCCTCTTCACTGTTATGTGCCACTGGTGGAGCATGTGCTACAAATCAGGTACACACTATGCTTTGGGCATGGACCTTATGAAAAGGGAGATGTGAATACACACACATTGTCAATAATTAATAAAAATCAAAAAGACCAGGGCTTCTACACCTTTGCATGAGGGCAATTCCTCACAATAGCAGCCTTAAACTTCTGTTTTTGTGAATAATCCCAAAGCCTTAAAGAGACCAAAGCTGGCAAAACCGAGTCTATGGGGTGACACTCACTGCATAAAACAATACTTTAAGACATTACGTTAAGGGGGAAATGCTTGCCCAGAGATGTGTCTGCTCACGAAGGAACAACCTGCTGACCCGCTCTGCACAGCACATTAAAGACTGACCACACCACACCTCTCTGTAGTGCTCCAAAGAGCACATCCAGTCTGTTAAAAGTGATTCCACGTCTAGCATGATAATAGCAGTTAATAATTTCCAAAGCATTCCACCGTATCGTTTCCCAAAACATTCACTCCCAAATATCTTGCTTGTCATTGCTATAATGCTTAATTGTTTAGTATATATTCAGGATGGTTTATATTTTCTTTATTATTATCTTTTTATTAATTTAAAACATCAAATTAAAAACAGTATGTGTTTCCTATTATTACAAATACAGTAGTCTCAGCTTGTATTAATATCAAATTCTCTTGTCAAGTATGAGACAGTGATGTATATGGCACTGGACAGGACAAAGACACACCCCTGAAATGAAAAGAGTATTTAAAGTCAAGATGGTTTTTAGTGTGCTGTTATATTCTACTTCTTAAATCTGAGTTTTTTTTCTTAACTGTATTTTCATTTTTATGCGGATTATCCTACTAATGATTATTGTTTCTTTATTGTGTGCAGCTACAATGCTTTTCAATTATACTTGCCACATCCCATCAAAGGAAGAGCTTTGCCCTGGGCTAGCTAGCCCATGGACATAATGGTAGATTGTTGGTGCCATTGATGCCTCCTAATTCAGGATTGAATTGGACAAATGTGAAGGTCGACATAATATTCTACCCATATTCTGGGAACATGGATTCATCAAATACATCCTAGCTGAATATGGGTAGCCAAATTAATGGGCACAGCGAACACAGGATTAGCAAACGCGTGGTCCACTTATTATAGCCACTGCTCATGGCACAGAACCAGAGGAGCAGGGTGCGGCGAAGATGAGCAGGTTCAAAGATGGGGGAGTGGATTTGGTGACATGGAGGATTTGTGGGAATTAGATGGGGTTAGAGGGACTGGTGATGGGGTGGGGTGAGGAGTGCAGTCAGGGAGGAATGAGGCCGCTTTGGTCACTGGGCGGGCCTGGTGGACAGAGTCCCCATTCAACATATAGACGGTAGTGGGGTGGGGTAGGGAGGAGGGTATGGTGGTGAAACCCCCCATCTGCTTCATATTTTGCCCCAGACAACTCCAGGTGTCTAGGAACAGCCTTACCATCCCACTCACCCGCCTTACTGTTGGTGTTACGCAAGGGTCAGCACTAGGTCTGCTTCTCTTCTCTCGCTATACCACTGATCTTGGCATGTTGATCTCCTCCTACGGCTTCTCCTATCAACTAAGTGCTGATGACACTGAGATCTTCTTCTGCTTTCCCTCCTTATCTGACGAGCTATGATACAAAATATCGAACTGTCTCTCCGTCATCAAAAGGTGGCATCTCACTTGCTCATGCTCAAATTCACTAAGACTGAAATTCTCTACATGCTAACAGGCTATCTCTTTCTCTCCCACTCTTCTATTCATCTCTCCTGACCACCTTCCCTACGCTGCTTCTGCTTGAGCTCCTGGTGTCGTCTTCTAACCATCTCACAACTTCTTGCTCTTTATCTCCAAATCTGCCACTGCGGACAGAGTTAATCTCCTCAACATTCTCCCCTTCAACACCACTACGCACCTAATCTCCTCTTTAGTACTCTCTTGGTCTGACTATTGTGCCTGTCTCTTCTATGGCCTTCCCAACTATGTTTTTTCACCTCTCGACAAAGTCCTCAACTTTGATGTCCGTGCACTCTTCAACCATCCCCGCTTCACCACCACCTCCCCAGCCCGTCGTCAGTTAGACTGCTAATCTTTCAGACAGAGGGCAAAGTATAAACCTGTTCTCATCATCTTCAAAACTATACACAGACTTGCCCCACCCGACTGTTCGGCACATCTTACTCCCTCCTCTTCCCTACCGCTCTACGACAATCCCATCATCCTAAACTTAGCACTTCCTCCACTATCCCATTCCTATATTATGCTATACTGTCCTCATCACTGGTTCATCTTTCAACCACCCCTGCATCATCTGGTCTTACATCCACATCCTCTCACACATTGTTAAGGACGCTGGTACTCCGCTCTGTAAATCCAAATTGTTGTAAGCTTTTTTGTGCCAAAAATGCATTGCTTTTTATGTAATTTCGATAAACAATTATTGGAGTGTCAGGGATCTGACCAGCTGTGATTCGATCAAATCAAGTAGAACCAGACATATTAATCCGTTCTAGGCTAAATGATGCAGAAAATGTTTTGCAGTGACTTTCTGCAAGGTCACTGCCAAACTAGAGTGCAATCAAGTGAGTTAGGAGCACCAAGTGATAAGGTAGGATATTTCTGAATTCCTGATCCAATAACATTCTCACTCGTATGATTCCAAGAACAGATCGGCAGTTATGCATCTGTTGCACGGTTGATTTACTTTTAATCTGTTATGCTTCGATCAGCTTGGTAAATCTCCGTATTTGGAGGCGAGGCATTCAAGGTTTTGCAAAGAGGAAAGCGTCAAACCTTTTCTTCCCTGCAGGGGAATCCAACACTCTGGTGTAGCCAGGATGCTGAAAAGGCATACAATTCTGGGAAGTAAAATGAAACTAGCATGTTCAACTTACTAACTGTACATGGATGTGAGGGATACCTTGGCAAAATTAGTCCGCTGGTTTCAGCAACGGTGATTCATGTGCTCATGAGACTTGTGTTAATCGTGGCTTCTCGCCTTAGATGGCATGTTCAATTTTGTCCATACAGGTTTTCTCAAAACTTCAACACAAGTCATTGTTAAATGTACATTTGTGTTTTATTCACATGTTATAAGACAGCAATTGCAAACCCACTTTCCAAGCACAATGTTCCTTCAGCCAATTAAAGTTCAAATGCTCTTTTTTTCCTGTTCTTTGAGAGTGAACTGTCCGGTGGGTTTTTGTTTACCTATAATTTCACTCTGCAACATCTGAAGAAAAAGTCTGTATGACTTTGAAAGCTAATGCATTGTTCCACGCCTGCACAATGTTTTCAGTTAGTCCAATAAAAGCTATCATAATAACCCGCATCTATCATAGTAACCTTTATGTTGGAAGTTAGGTTTATGTCAAAAACTGAAACTTTTTCAGACTATGCATATGGGTTTATGATCTGTGATTGTACTCCGATTGTACTTTGAGGGTATATTTCTGATTACTCATAACATGAGGAGCCTCAATATGTTGCTCTCTATTTCGTATCCTGATCTACAGCTCCTATATGTTAAACTTGAAACCCCTACTCGAGAGGCGAATAGGAGAAGACTGTAGGTTTCCTTTAATAACGCATCTACTTCCGACGATCAAATCAGGTTACAGATTTTCTTTCATGCTTCATTTTCCAAGTCGAAACAATACTTTACTATCCCTGGGGGTATAATTACTCCTAGATGCAATCCGGATGTGCGGAGATCTGGAAAGTGTTGCCTCCATAACTAAGATTCTGACGCAGTCGGTGTTGCAGACTCGTATGCAGTAATTATTTGAAATCTAATAACACGCGAAATGACAGAGCCTGCGTGTCATCATAATGGTGTTGTGTTTCATGGAGGAGGATGGGACCCTTTCGGAGGCACTGATGTGCATTAAAGTGATTGACCTGCATGAGCTATAAACCTATGAAAGTGCCATGCAATTGGAAATAATAGCACAGCAGACATTTAGCGCATCTGTCAAAGGAATTTGAATTAAATTAGCGTTCATGTATATTTACAGTGTCTTACATTACTTAATGCAATAATGTTCAGCATAATAAAATAACAGTTAGACAGGGTGGCATCTATATAAACATCTAATGCTCTTCATGGACTTTAGCTAAGATATCCCTATATCTCTCAAGCGAATATATCCCACCATGAGGCAGTTGGAACCAGCCATTATTAGAGATTAATCATTGTCATTCCTGATATCAAGATTGCATGTAACTTTATGTCTCTGTCAACCAGTACAATGTCCTTCTGGCGCCATTTTTCTTTTTGCAATTAGCTTTTTTCCCAAAACCTTTTCAGTGAAAAAAGGGTAATAGCCTATAAAGGGTAGGAGGGTATGGATAGGGATTAAATAATAGGGAAGGGAGTCTTGGTGGGGGTAACTCCCCCCCAAACCCCAAAAAACTCAGATTTTTTGATGATTTCTTTTTTAAAGAAAACATTTTGGGGAAAAACTCCTTGAAAATAAACTGGTGGCAAAAGAACATAGAACCCTGTCAACCTACAGAGAAAGAAAGAGGTTGTATGGTGAACCTTTTCATATTTTGGCATTGGCCTTGATCTACACCACATGGCTGGCACTGCTCTCTATGTGGTATGACCCTATATGCTTGTACAGCGGGCATACCACCTGTGCACCAAAGGTGCAACAGTTTACTGTAAGCCTCTTTATGTTAGTTTGAATCACATAATGGCCATTGGCATTATGCCCATCTCCTCCTGGGCTCCTCATTTGCCCAAACCCCATTACTGACTCTGTGCCAGCAGCCAGACCTTCTCAGATGTAATCCCTCATTCATAATTGCACTAGCCCACCTAACCCCTCCAATAAGGTTAGATGTAGAGTTGTCCCTAGTTACAAAAAAATGATTTTTTTACTAAGCTTTCTATACTCCCACACTCCGGATCTTAAAAGAATTCCTTTCCCTTGCTTTAACCTTTACCATCCCCCATCAGTAACGAAACGTGCTACCTCTTCTTCGTACTGCAAATGGTCTCGGTCCATTTCAGAATCTTGCCTGTGTCCTTCTTACTCAGTCCCCTGTTCTTGGTTGGATCCTGATAGCCACTTAGCATCAATGAACACCTCAATCATTTTGGCATCAGATGAAGTAGCACCCCTTGAAAGGTTTAAATGTATTAGATCTCCCAAGACGCCCATGCCAGGTACATTAATGCTGTCAGACAACGCCAGACAACTCTAATGGAAATGGCATCCACCCACGACTGAGCCTGATACATTTAACAAACTTAACAAAATCCGTCTAGAACTTTCCTCATGCTCTCCTTCGCTCTGGTCTTCAATCCTTGGGCCCATTGTCCACCTCCCAAACGAATCCCTTGCTAACCAATGCAAAAGAATCAGGCTCTCCCAAGGATATCTGTCCTGAGAGCGCCTATAAACAGATTCTGCTATTTGCACCGGATGATGGTTGCATTTTGTACTCTTCTCACACGGATGGTCATTTCCATAGGACCTGGCATGTGCTTCAGTTCTCGCACTTCTGAAGAAACCATCTCTACATCAAACAGATTTACCTCATGTTGTGATTACCCTTCTTTGCTGTCTCCTTGAGTCTGCAGTTGATTCTCAACGGCAGACGTTGGTTGAGAATGCCAGGATCCTGGGTGAGAGCTCTTGTCCAGGGGGCTAGAATTCTCCTCGGAATGGGAACTGAGCTACTCATCGTCTCCACGATGTATGATCTCAGGAAAATGGTAGATGGCAGCAGCGTCGGTGCTGTTCTCCTGTTAGATCTTTTTGCAGCTTTCAACACCGTTGATAATTGCATTCTCCAGCACCGCTTGGCTGTTTTGGAATCCAAAACTGAGCTTTGAATTGCATCAAATCCTCTCTTTCTAGGTTCGAGTCCTCTGAATACCTGGTCACCTGTGGGGTACTACAGGGCTCTGAACTTTCGCTGCTTCCTTTTTAAATCAACTTCAAACCTTTGGCTATGCTGGTCCTCTCAACTGGATTTACACATTTTGTTTTAGCTGGAGTCCAATCCAAGCACTCTTAAAAACGCCATCATTTCATGCATGGCCCCAGGTAGACCTTTGGTGGATGACAAAAGCCCAAAGTTTAACATGGTAAAACTGGATTCTTGCTATGTGGCCATTACTCAAATCTCTGGATCAGTAATTTCCGTCCCACTGCTGTAAATTTGCAATCTGGGTGTCATTAGGGATGACCATCTTTCCATGAAAGCCCAGATCATCAAAACAGTAGAATCCTCCTTTTTTTATTTAGGCAGCTCTATATGCCTGCATTGCCTCACAGGTCGACTTCTGTCGTTCCGCCTATATGGGCACTGCTAATTATCTGATCACTCATCTTCAACATATTCAAAATTGTGCTGCCTAACATCCTTTGAAACTTCCCTACCATGTGTATCCCTTGATCTAAGACATCTTAATTGAGTTCCAGTGTGGACCGTATTTCCTTTAAGGTGCTGTGCATTGTTCACAAGGTCCCACATCAGAGGTCCCCACTTTCTTCTTTTCAAATATATCCCATACACCCCACTCAAGCCCCCCACTCTTCCCTGCTCCATCTTCACCATCAGCCTCCTTTTGCATAAAACAATGGTGTAGCTCTTCCTTTTCTGTGCTGGCCTGAACACTCTTGGACAGTCTCCCGCTACGATCTTGTGAATTTCAGGAAACAACTTAAATCCCACCTATTTAATCCATAACCATGGGTTCCTCCCGCGGTCCTCAGTGCTATATAGCGTCATAATGCTGAATCAGCGGTGTACATTTCCAGGTAGTAACATAGGCTGTGTAGGCTGAGAAGGTAACTGCGGCCCATGTCAAGAAGGAGAGACACGGCTGGAATATGCAGGTTTACTCCCAGAAGAGCTCAGCTTCATGCCAAGAGGAGTTCTGCCTCGCACACCATTATAACTATCCCCACTGGGTGCCAGGAGTCCTGGTCCAGAGCTTTGCTTTCAGAGGGGCCACGCTTCCAAGCCCAACCCATTACTAGATGCCCATATTCGCTCCCAGCTTTCAGGACTTGGGGTGGGCAAAGTAGAAGGGTAGGTAGAATGGTTTTGCTGCCCTGTTTTCTTGTGCATGTTCTCAACATGCCCAGACTCGCAATGGTACTCTGGCACCATGGAAGGCTTACATTCCCGACCACTGCTGAGCCAAAAACATGCTCATGTTCCTAGAAATCTTGCAAATAAGGCAATACTAGGCGCTATGAGTACTGCAGTGATGTACTGGTACAGTACAAACACTTTTAAACAAAAAGAGAAAAGAGAAAAACCATCGAACCTTTTGCCAAAATGAAAACTGAAATGGTTGCTCATTTTTCAGGGAGTCGTGAACATGGCAAACATACATTTCCAAAATACAACCACTCTTCAATGTTATTAAAAAAAGCACGTTCACTTCTGTTTCATCTCCATTATATCCAGTGTGAGACCCTTCAGGGTTAATCTCTGGGTGCACCTGTGTGCAGAGTGTTGCCTTGCAGCCTGAAAGCTTCCCTCCATTCTACTCAGTCAGGTGGGCTAGCCTTAAAGAGGCATAAAGCACTGCACAAGCAACCGCGCGTGCATAGCCTCATGGTAACAGTCAAAGCATCGCAACGTGTCAGAATGCTGCAAACTACCACTGCATAAAGAAGGAAGGAAATCGCCCCCGCCTCTTTGTAGCACAACCACCTCTGTGTGTCACACAGTCAAACGAGCAGAGCCTGCATTACGAGCTCGGGCTATATGCTCTAGCTAGCAATCATTATGCACTTCGATAGCCTACTCCCAAGATAGGCATTACCCAGTAGCACCGTGAACTAAAATAAAGTCTAGCGTGACATGGCACAGAACCAACTCCTAATCTGAACCTTTTTGACATCAAGGTGGCAGGCTTTTTCAATGCTACCGTAATAGTTTCACCACTCGATTCCCTTCCCTTACCCTCTGTTGCCTACAACATTCTTCTTCATTCACAGTCGGTGCCCAGGCTCGGACTAGCCTATAGGGCAATAGGCCCATGGCCGAATCAAAAACACAAAATGCTGGTGTGGGCCAGTTTGTTTGGTCAAAGTGGGCCACTTTTTTGACCAATGTGGGCCAGTTTGATGAGTTACTTCACTATGCGGCTAGTAGTGTTGACCAGTGTTGGTGAATATATATTCTGTAAAATGTACAATTTGCATCACATTTTATCAAACAACGCGCCCTTGAGTACTATTCAAACAGTGTCATAAAAGGAGTGACTAGCCCTTTGCATCTGTGGCCCACTTTCTCATTGGGGCCCGAGACAATTTTATGGCCCAGTCCGACCCTGTCGGTGGCACTCTTCACTCAGGCCTGGCAGTCACAGAATTAACCTGGAATTTGCACAGGCATCTCTATACGTCGTACCCCTGGTCAAACAAGCCACCAAACTTCCAGGATAATCTGCCTTGGAAACACTCCTCCCATTTGCAGAAATATGGTCCACCTAACAGGACTGGCATCCAACCCCAGCGATCACAAGGTATTCTCACCCTCCACCCCCATGCTTTCCTCCCTCCCTGTGTTTGTGGCATCTATTGTCTGCTTTTGTATCCTCTTTTCTTGCCCGTGCTCATGTTTTTTCCTCCAGCAGACTGGGGTCTGGATACCCCTAGGGCACATGAAGCCACTGCTTGGACAAGCCTAGGCCTTCTGAAACTGCTACCGTGGGGATTTGCGGCAGAATCAAAGCATACTAGCATAGCATAACCCCTCCAAAACAGGCAGAGAAGCACTACAGCGACCTCGCAAGGGCGCAGGCTACACACTCAAGTCAATAGCTAGCTAGTGCTTAGCCAACTGAGCTATCTAATCACCTATTCTCCTAAGAAGCACCACATGCATTGTCATTTTACTAGATCTTTGCAAAGTACCACAAGGACAGTCAGGCCTAAAATAGTCTTTTCTGTGCTGTTTATGTGCAAAGACAGCCTGCCAGCAGCTGCTCTCTAGTATTTAATGTGTCGCAACATCTGTTTTTCATAACTCTGTCCTCTTCTAGCAGCAAAAGACAGAGATGAAAGTGCTAATACCTGGTGGGCTCGGGATGAGAGCTCTGGGAGGTGACCCTGAGGCGAAGTATGTGTCTCGAGGCAGTGAGGAATCGCAACAGGTAGAGTGTTGTGCCCTGGACGTCGTGCACTCTCATATTTCACTGACTACTCCCTCGGGGTGGCAGCCTTCCGTGCCATGCACTCGTAGAATGTTACTACGTCAGATGTCTCGTTTTCCCATATATGTTCCTCAAATTATGTTTTTTTTTACGCCTGCCACCTTTTGTGGCCTTTATTTCCAGATATTTGATGATGGAAATGTGTGCTTTTCAAGTGCCGACCCCGTGCAAAGGAAAGGCAATGGATCAGTCCAAGCCTGGATTCTTCCATGAGATAATGGACTGTTGTATCTCTGTTATTGCCTTCATTTGTGAGCTTTCATTGTATAATGAAAAGTGAATGAGGGCTGGGTTCAAACCCCAATCACTCCTCGGGACACTGCCTCGGACAGATCCACCCCCTTAAACCCAGCAATGGGCATTGCCCCACACCAGCCTCCTTCAAACGGCTACCGCTCAACTCCAAACGTTCCAGCCTGTAATGCTGTATTTGCTGTCCAGATACAGTCTTATGGTGTGAAGAAGATGTGCTCTAGACCACCCTGTGTAATGTCCCCAATCACTACCTACTTTGATGCAAGCAATAAAAGAACATCGACTGGTTATTCCACCTCAGGGCTGGGAGAAGAGCTCTGGTGGCGTTGTCTTGGGAACAAGGGAATGCTGTGCAACATGGGTTTGATGCCGAGTCTGGTTCTGTGGAGTCAGGCATTAGGCACAATATAAAAAGGCAATCATTTTTAGACTTTAAATATAAGGTTTTCTCTTCAGATCATGTAATCTCATTCAGCTTTCCTAACAGCCTATCTTGTCGTTTAACTCTTCTCTTGTGAAAGTCAATCCCATCACTTGTCTTCGCGTCTCGACACAGGGTTTGGTATTGTCTCGTTCTCTTGCTGTGCTGGGGGCACTTCTTTGGCTTCAAATTCTTCAATACATTTATCAGCTTTATCCTTGACCCAGAGGTGCCAACACAAAGGTTATTCTCTTTCTTTTTTCATACTTTCTTCAAGAAACCCAATTCTCTTTAGCTTCAGAAGTGTTGGATTCTCAGTTGAACTCTTCTTGTAACTCAGTGTTCGTCCAATGGCGTAGCAGAGGCCACCGCAGCCCCTGCATTGCTGGGGGCCCTGCTGTCACATGTCCTGGGAGGTGGGCTCCTCGGACATCAAAAATAAATTGTTTCTTTTTGAAGTCACTCTGCCTTCATAAAGAAATTGTTTCCGTTTGGACATAATGTCTGAGTGACTTTAAAAAGAAACAATTTGTTTTTGAAGTCCGATGGCTCCCCCAGATCCTATGACATGGAAGCCTCCAGGCTGTCGGCCTCCATGTTATGGAGTGGTGGGAGAGCCCTATGACTTCAAAAATAAATTGTTTCCGTTTGGAAATAATTTCTTTATGAAGGCAGAGTGACATGGAGGCCTCCAGATCCTCTGTACATGACGGGATCAAGTGTTCCTGGCTGCTGCAGAGAGCTGCAGGCTTAATTCCTTGGACCAACGGATTCAAAAAGATAAGAAAGTATATTTTGTTTAAATGTGCCTGCGTGCATGTAAATGTGTATGTATATGTATATAATGTAATGTGTGTGAGTGCATGGTGTATGGGTGGCTGCCTGGGTGTGCCTGTGTGAGTTTATGGTGAAAGGATTCACATGTAAAATGTACGGGTTCCTGGGTGTACATCAGTGTATGGTGAATGGTGCGAGCACTTGTGTTTAAAGGGATGGTCTAGTAAAAAATGTTATTCAAAAAATAGATAGGCAACATAAAAAGAAAATACTAGCATTCTCTGTTTTAAAACTTCCTATGTAAAATTTTGAGCTATTCAAGCTCAAAATTCGCAAAAGCAAGCACATGGGCGCATCCATTTTGTGAAATGGAGGCCCTCCTGTGCTGGCTTTTGCTTTTGCGGCACTAATGAAGGAAAAGCCAGCCAGCTGTAGTAAGCAAAAGCTACCGCTGGGTGGCTTTCCCTTCATTAGTGCTGTAGGCGGAGGACGGGGACCGGAGACCAGAGCAGGAAAGCTGCAGCTGAATCTCGGTAAGTGCTATTTATTTTTTTTTTTAAAAAAAATAAGCACTAGCTGCGTTTTTTTTTCTAAGTTTTCCGGGCTGGAGGAGCCCGGAAAACTTAGAAATAAAAACGCATCTTTAAAAACGTTGTATTTATGTTTGTGGTTGCTTTTGAAGCGACCGCAAACATAAATACAACGTTATTGTGTTGGAAATAGCTGCGGTTTTTCTTTCCAAGTTTCTCAGGCTCCTCCGGGGAGCCCGAGAGCCCCAAATTGGAAAGTAGATTCAGGCAGAAACAACGCGGCATTGCGGAAAACAACTGCGTTGTTTCTGCCTGAATCTGCTTTCCCATTTGGGGCTCTCGGGCTCCCCACGGGGAGCCCGAGAGCCCCAAATGGGAAAGTAGATTCAGGCAGAAACAACGCAGCATTGCGGAAAACAACCGCGTTGTTTCTGCCTGAATCTGCTTTCCCATTTGGGGCTCCCCATGGGGAGCCCGAGAGCCCCAAATGGGAAAGCAGATTTAGGCAGACACAACGCAGCATTTAGCATTTCCCTTTTGGGTCTCTCGGGCTCCCCACGGGGAGCCGAGAGCCCCAAATGGGAAATCAGCTGTAGGTAGAAACACTACGCGGCATGTAAACATAACCGCGTTGTGTTTCTGCCTGCTGTGGCTTTCACTTTGGGTCTCCGGTGCTCCCCTGGAACAGAAACACACGCGGTCGTGTTGAAAAACGCTGCGGTTTTTCTTTCCAAGTTTCTCAGGCTCCTCCAAGCCAGAGGAGCCTGAGAAACTTTGAAAGAAAAACCGCAGCATTTTCCAACACAATAACGTTGTATTTATGTTTGCCTACAGCACTAATGAAGGGAAAGCCACCCAGCGGTAGCTTTTGTTTACTACAGCTGGCTGGCTTTTCCTTCATTAGTGCTGCAAAAGCAAAAGCCAGCACAGGAGGGCCTCCATTTCACAAAATGGATGCGCCCATGTGCTTGCTTTTGCGAATTTTGAGCTTGAATAGCTCAAAGTTTTACATAGGAAGTTTTAAAACAGAGAATGCTAGTATTTTTTTTTTATGTTGCCTATCTATTTTTGAAATAAAAAATTTTACTAGACCATCCCTTTAATGCCAGGATTACTTACTGGCAATCTTCATTACTCCCAGCCTACTCTTCCTCATCCCAGTACTTGTGTGTGAGGAACTTTGCCTCATATCCAAGTACTGTCATGAGGAAGAGGGACATGGAGGTAATACCTGGCATAGTTACCCATAAACTTCATTACTCCTAGTCCCACTCTTCCTCATCCCAGTACTTTCCTTTGAGGCCAAGTACTTTTATTACGCCTGTCAGCAATTCTTAGGGTCACGTACTTGTCAACACTTCTCAGGCTTCTCAGCAACCCTCAATGGTTAGGCGCTTTTCCAATGCTCTCAGTACCTGAGATAAGCTGTCTTCTGTTGAACATCAAAAAGAGTGCCTGCTTACCCCTACTCTTCCTCTCCTTGACAGTATCTTACTCTGGTAATTGGTATATATCGTCTGCCATTTTGTTTTCACTCTCCTCCCTGCAGTGTTCCCAGACCTCTGGTAGCTCCTTGTGGAAACACTGTACTTCATTTGATTAAAGGGATGGGTTGGTCACGCCCACACTCATTCTCTTGTGATTGTGTTTGATCCCCTGCATGTGGGTGTGGATCTGGTAAATCTCGCATTGCAGGTATGCAGATCCAGTTTCCACAGTTTCTCCTCATCACACAAAATACCCTCTTGCCATGTGTTCCCTACTTGTGACTGTATTTTCCCTTAGCCTGTGAATTCCCTAACACTGCCTTAAATGTAAAACACAAATAGTGCAGCCCAGCCCCTCAGCATCTTAAACACTGTCTTTAAAGGGTTCCATGTGTTAATATCCCCGCAAAAATATCGCGATACAAAATCTCACCATATTTTTGCGGCGATATTGAGGCATGCAACCTGCGGGGGACACCCCCGCAACCCTGCCATTAATTTTAAATGTGCGGCGGACACCCCCGCAAACCCCGCTCCCACAAATTACCACCCCCTCCCAAAATATCGCCTATGGCGTTCCAGATGACCATATATACAGCAATATTTTTGGTGGGGATAATATTACCTGATACCCTTTGAAGGGAGGGCACAGGTACATGTATTACCTTGCTAGGCCATTGTTGCCATGATATCTCACAGCGCACACAATATTATGTACTTTTCAATGTAATGGTCGATTAGTTGATCAGTAATAAAGAACATTGGACTTGATGCCTACTTTCTGCAACATTCAAACAATTGTCATGAGGCGGGTGCACAAATCATGTGCTGTACCAGCGCATAGGTAGGGTCAACTATGAGTGTTATTTCAGGTTCCGTTCCCTTCCGGGGATAGTGCCAGGTGATCTTGGGAACCTCTGGTGCTCTTAATGCAATGTAATGTAATGAGGAGTCTCGGGAGGAAAGCTCAGGGGCAACACGCTCGCCTTGGAAACAAGACAATCTGGAGCAACATAGGTTCGATCCTCGGGTCCACGCTTAGAAACCTCTGGGCATTAAGCGCGTTATAAATAACCAATTCCAATTACAATGGTGTAGCTGGGAATGGTGCTTTTGAAGGTTACGGGCATTCTGGTGGAGTATCTGGAAACGGGGAATCTGGCTTTCTAATACTGGCGTAGCTGTGCCTCACCTTTTAAGATGGAGCTTGCCAGGACACAAGTGGTGTATCCCCCACCCTTAAATGGCTTCAGGCCCCTAACAAGCAGTGCAGTGCACAGGGTCCCCTACACTCATGGCACAAAGATGGGAGTACTATGATTTATACTCAGCAGTTCCGATTTGCATCTGGTTTGGTCTGTCTTGAGCTGCTGTGTGCCGCCTCCCTTAGTTGGTTTTCTCTGAGATTTGGTCCTAGTTCCTGTCTTTGGTGCTCTCTTGTTCTCACACCTTTCCTCACATACTTTAGCCGCCTTCTGTTCTCATCTCAGCCTTCTACCTACCCTTTGCCATGGACATCTGCAAAGTTTCTCTCTGGTGTCACATCCGTCCAGTAACTTCTGTGTGCATCTAACCAGAAATTTCCACTGAGCGTTTCTCCAGCATCTCTTGTTTTCCAAGAGGTGTCTCTATTTCTGCCCCTTTTGAATATCTCTTGTCAACCTCAAGATGTTTTTTTTAGTGTGCTATCGCTTTTTCCTTTTAGGAGTTGTGTCCACACATTAGCTCCTTGTTCTACCAAGACGGATCATTCTTACTTGTGTTCCAACTCCATGTCGGAAGGAACAAAGTATATGTCGTGTCCACACCATGACAAGTGCAATGTAACCTTTTACAGGGTGCAAAATATGCACTCGCCACTAGCCATTTGCAACTGATATTTGACTCTTGGCGAGTAAGAAATAGTGCGGTATGTGTATGTAATGCATTGAGGTGTCAAGTGACTTTTCTATGGATGGCTAGCAGTTTGCAACTTGAATTTGTTCCCACATGTGTGAAAATTACACATTGCTCTTTTTGTATGTGTGACATCCTTGTTAAGGTGGTCCCAATCAATAATCAATAACAAAAAATCTCAAGAAACTCGAGTAACTACAATTGCACGTGAACACCCAGCTTCAAACATAAATGGCCGGGAAAACACAAAAAAATAATTCTCAATCATTATAATACAAACACAAGCTTTTAAATGGAAAACACATCATAGATGGTGATAGTTAGTGACAAAATATCTTTATTCACTTGTTCTATTGGTTAGTAAGATATAACACTTATAGATTCTGTAGGCAAAGGCTACTACTATTGGATATTCTTTAACTGATGGCTCCTCCTATGTCTGTCCTACTAACAATGTTACACCACATTCTAATACTTCATTGCTTGCCACTATGCTACGGTAGACAACCTGGTGTACGAGGCTCTAATTGTCTCTAATTGGTCAGTAGTTTTCTCATCCGACCTTGGGCACTTTAATGTGATGCCAGTGCGCGTGGTGAGGAAGGAGAGATGAAAGGGCTGCTATGATCCAATTTGAAGAAGTTACTCCCTTCTCATTCCCAGGCCTGAGACCTTATCTGCCAATTTGTTTACAGGCTTGGCGTGTCGCCCCTGTATCTGGATGCACCAAGGAAATAGCAGGTGTGCTGTCGAGCTGAGCCAGTAATAAATTATCACTGTTCTGATTACTTGGTAGAGGCAGTGTTCAGAACTAATTTTCATATAGTTATTGAGTTTCCCTCCTATCCTAGCCCGTGTATGCTGTGCTGTGCGTTTATTAATTAGGAGACCATCTGGCATGGTAGCTATTTGCACCTGGAGATCCAGGCTATCTGTACTTTGTCACTGCTACCAATAGAAACTAATTAACTTTATAGTTGCATGCTTTGTGCTTATAGAGAATGTTCTCTATTGGGGTCCCCTTGCTTACTGACCTTGACGCCTGAGTGTCTGTCTGAACATTGTGAGGATTGAAATTATGTGCAAAGCAGTTTTGATACCAGGATTTAGTATTTCAGAATAATGGCCCTTCAACATTCTGTCTAAAATGGCAGTACTCTGGTTCAATCTCTGCCATGTTAATGTTCTTCTTGTCTTGTGCATTGCATGCTGCCAAACATTATTCCCTGCCCTTGTATTTTGCAACGTGTCCCTACCTACGTCTGTCATGACCCTTGCCCCGGCCCTAATAGGCGAGACATTTGGGCTGCGCCACAAACTTCCATCATGGCCTTATAGGCCTCACCATTTCACCCAAAGCTCTCATGGAGCTGGTCCTGGTGCCTTTGGCGGCAGGCTCATGCGTGAAGCAAAAGAACTTGATAACTGGCCTTGTCAATAGCCTTCGGCACAACATGGACACCCCCGCATAGCTCAGTCCTAGAACCGAGCTATGCGGTCTAGTCTTTTAGGTGTGGCCAGACCTAGGCGTACCTGGGATACCTGGGGGCTATATAAGGCACGCCCAGCCTGAGAAACACGCTTCGCGTTACTGTGCACTTGGCAACGTGACGCTAACCATGTTCAGCTCGGATCTTCACAAGCATTCCGGAGCCGGTTACCTGCTAGAACAAGAACACTGTTGGTCTACACTTACCTGTAAGTGAATCCTGCTCCTGTCCTCCGCTCCTGGGTCCTGAGAATCTTCCATCTCGACGACGTTTGCTTAATCTTGAAGAAGCCGCAACCTGGGAAGAAAGAGAACGAAAAACAGCATTAGTAAGCGTTTATTCTCCAATACTGGAAATAGCCAAAATATCGAATGCTTACCTGGGTTTAAATCGCCCTCGGCCCACGTCCACTCCAGGCCATAAGTACGACCTGCAAGAGAGAAGGGACACTGATTAGCACACAAAAGATCAAGAAGGCGGTGCAGGCTACGCTTTACACACCGCGCTCCATCTTCTCAGCAGCATCCTTTCTGGGAAATCGCAGCGGCCTGCAAGAGATAAAAAACAGGTCAGCATAAGAAAAGGCACATAGCGCTGTGCATCGCCCTTTCCCTCACCATCTCGTGCGCAGCCTCAAGCAGCATGGCACCACTAGAACTCTTCTTGCACCTAAGGAAGCAGGAGAGACAATAATAGGGGAAATTGCAAAGTAAAGGACAAAACTGCCAAACCAGCAGTCTTAGCTGGACAAACTGTAGTCGCAGCAGGTCTGGACTCAGAGGGCCCGCACCAGTGAAGCAACTAGGTTGCAACGCACCCATCCAACAATGCACCCCTGCAAAGAGAAGCAGGACAGGGAGCGCATCATACAATAAAGCAAGGTGAGGAGAGCACTAGGGGAGAAGTTGAGTCCACAAGGGAGGTGGGCTCCAGGCAGGAAGAGACAATAAGATAAACCCAAATTCCTGTGTTTTCAGACCCGATCCTTGCCCGAACAAGAGTCCAAGGGAGAGGTCAGAGGTCAGAAGTGGTCCAACCAGACTGAGTGGCGTCCCCGTGGATATCTGGTGAGCGTTACATAACGCAAAGCCTCACAAACTATAATCCACCTGGGCGTCATGGAAAAGTCAGAAACCGACCAATTGGCTCAGGTGTTGGGGCAGTTACATGCTGGGGTGCATTCAGCCAGACAGGAGACCAACGCCCTGCGGAGGGAATTGATAGTGGCTAAGGAACACACTGATGACCTGAGTAGGCAACTCCTCCCGTCACAGGCAGGACAAGCCCCATTGCCTGGGAACATCTCATCTATGTCAGTGCCATCAACCAATCCGGTACAGATAACCCTTCCAGGAGCAGTTCCTTTAGCCCCACCTGAGCGCTTCACAGGAAACCCCAGGAAGTATGCAACATTTATGAACCAATGTCGCCTCCATTTTCTTTGTAGGCCTGGGGCCTTCCCTAATGACCAGTCACGGGTTGCTTTTGTGCTTTCTTATTTGAGTGGCAGTGCTGCAGACTGGTCTGTACCTTTTGTTAGTCAGGATGATCCACTGCTACGTGCCTTCGGGAGCTTCTAAAAGGAGATGGAAAGGAGATGGAAAAACTCTTTGCTATCGTACCCGTGGACAGGCACTAGACAACAAGCTTTTGTCCCTTCGTCAAGGAAACCAAGACCTATTAACATATATAGCGACTTTCAACATGCTCGTGGTTGAAACAGATTGGCCTGTGGAGAAGAGAACTACGCTATTCCACCAGGGGTAACGGGGAGAGCTAAAAGATGTTCTTGCCCAAGTGGTTGATCCACCAAAAGACTGTGCAGAGTTTATTAACCTTGTGGTTCAGCTTGATCACATGTTGCAAGACCGAAGGGCAGATCGGGGTAGACTGGACACTCGCCCTATGTACGTGCCCCATGAGTAATGGACAATTCGGTGGAACCAATGCAGCTAGGAGGGGTAAGGCCCCCTTTAACCAAAGCCGAAAGAGACAAGAGAAGGGAGCAGCAGCTATGCCTATATTGTGGAAAATCAGGCCATTTCCTCAAAGAGTGTCCAGTGAAACCACCGAGGAGAATCGTAGGAGTCACTGACAAAGAAAATACGAATGAGGAGCCGAAAAACTACCAAGCCTGGCAAATGTAGGGGTCCATTTGTCGAGCGAAGAAAGTGAACTACAGACCTCCCATTTTGCGTTGCCCGTGATCCTAATCACCTACCAGCAACTGTCTAGGATGCATACTGTAGAAGCATACATTGACAGCGGAGCAGTTTGGAATTATATGGACCAGGATCTCGCAGCAAAGATGGGGCTTCCTCTATGCCCTAAATCGACCGCTGAAACAGTCACCACCGTTGATGGTACGGAAATAGCTTCCGGTCCAGTATCTCAATGCACTACAGTCTTAAACCTTTTGTGTCAGGATGGTCACCAGGAATCTATTGCCTTCGACCTCATCAAGGCGCCCTATACCAGGACTTTCAAGATGTGTTTCAGAAGGAACAAGCTAACACCTTGCCACTGCACAGGCCATATGATTGCCAGATCGACTTGGTACCTGGTGCACAAATCCCTTGTGGTCGAATCTATGCATTTACTGAACCTGAGAACCAGCATTTGAAGTCCTATTTAGATCAATGCTAATGGTTTCATCCGCCCTTCGAAGTCACTAGCAGCATCTCCCCTATTCTTCGTGCCGAAGAAGATAGGAGATTTGAGGACTTGCATCGACTACCGTGCATTGAACCAAATCACCATTAAAAATCGCTACCCCCTGCTGCTTATTCCGGAACTGTTAGATCAAGTCAAAGACGCCCGAATCTACACTAAATTGGACCTTAGAGAGGCGTACCATCTTGTTCGAGTGAAAAAGGGGGACGAATGGAAGAAAGCTTTTCGTACCAAATATGGTCTTTACGAATACCAGGTAATGCCATTTGGATTTTGCAACGCTCCCGCTGCATTTCAATACTTCATGAACGATGTCTTAAGCGAACTAGATGTCTGTGCCCTAGTCTATATTGATGATATTCTCGTATACTCGGCTTCAAAACAAGACCATGTCCAGCATGCCCGTTCTGTTCTTATGAAACTCCGCCAACATCACCGCTATGCCAAACTCGAGAAATGCTCATTTCACATCACTGAGGTAGAGTTCCTCGGTTTCACCCTCACCCCAAAAAGAATCCGAATGGATGTGCACAAGGTCGATGCCATTCTGAACTGGCCATCACCAAGTTCATTCAAAGGAATCCAGTGCATGTTGGGTTTTGCAAATTTCTACCGCCGATTTATCCCAGGATTTTCTCAAATAGTGCATCCGATCACATCACTATTAAGGAAAAGCAACAAAAAATTCCAATGTATGGAAGAAGCAGAAAAGGCCTTGCAAAAACTGAAGGTGAGGTTCACTTCCGCCCCAATCCTACGACATCCTCGCCCAGACCTTCCATGTGTGGTGGAAACAGACGCCTCAAGCATGGCAAAGGGTGCTGTCCTCTCTGAAATGGACCCAAAAACTGGTCAGCTGCATCCCGTAGCCTTCTGGTCGCGGAAATTCTCACCACCTGAACTCAATTACGCTATCACGGATAAGGAGCTCCTAGCCATCAAATCAGCCTTTAAGGCCTGGTGACACTATCTCCTAGGTGCCAGGCATACCTTCACCATGTTAACTGACCATCGCAATCTACAATATCTAAAAACAGCAAAGGCTCAATCCTCACGACAGCTATGCTGGGCTTTTCTTCGCAGAGTATGATTACATAATCACGTTTTGGCCCGACGTTAAAAACGGAAAAGCCGATGCCCTTTCCCGTATGGCTATTAATGAACAGATGTACACGACCCCCGATCCAGTGGCCATCATTCCAAGCGACAAGCTCCTGGGCATTACAACAA
This sequence comes from Ambystoma mexicanum, assembly GCF_040938575.1. Lineage (NCBI taxonomy): Eukaryota > Metazoa > Chordata > Amphibia > Caudata > Ambystomatidae > Ambystoma > Ambystoma mexicanum. The sequence continues at coordinate 337,309,437 of NC_090923.1, read as the reverse complement.
TGACTCAGAATGAACTACAACAAGAGATCCGACATCTGATGAGTCCCGAGCTGTTACAAGAGTGGAATACACGGGGAGGACACTATACAATCAAGGACCAACTTCCGTATTTCAGGAACTGTTTATTCTTGCCCAAAAAGAAACTACAGGAACAGGTCATCTCAGGGTATCATGACTCTTTGATTGAGGGTCACCCTGGGATAGCTAAGACTCTAGCCAAGGTAAAACGAAACTGCTGGTGGCCCACATGGCGTAAGGACACCATTCAATTCATCCTCTCCTGCGGCGTATGTGTGCAAAATAAGTCATCAAAACAAAAACCAGCTGGGTTCCTTAGGCCATTGAAAATTCCACCAGTGCCCTGGCATACATTATCTCTTGACTTTATCACCGATTTACCACCCAGTCAAGGATATAATACCATTCTAGTGGTTGTAGACTTATTTTAAAAAATGGCACACTTCCTGCGTTTTAAAGGTCTCCCAAATGCATCTAGCCTGGCAAAGGTATTCCTTGAACATATCGTACGACTTTGTGGGTTTCCTTCGGTACTAATCTCAGACCGAGGTACCCAATTCGTATATAACTTCTGGAGGAAATGCTGTTCCATGGCTCAAATCGATATCTGACTATCCACTAGCCACCACCCCCAAACGGATGGCCAAACAGAAAGAACAAACCAAACACTCGAACAGTACCTACACTGTATGCTACACCAAGTGGAAGGAAGTTGGAAAGACTTGCTGTGGATAGCTGAATATGCCTATAATAACTCATTGCACAGCAGTACGGGAGAGACTCCTTTTTACACCATATATGGCAGACATCCACGCGCCTCCGAACTGGACGTTCCCACTACTCTGGAAATGCCAGCCATTAAGACTTTGCTCGCCATAATTTCCCAGACCTTCACAAAGGCAGTTGAACATTTACATCAGGCTAAAGATCGCCAAAAGAAATACGCTGACCAGCGTCGTGAAAGGGCTCCCAACTACCTGGTTGGAGATGAAGTCTGGTTGGCTTCAAAGCATGTGCCTATAAAAGGAACCTGGACATTCTACCCATAATATTTAGGTGTTTTCACCATGGAATCTATTATAAACCCAGTAGCAGTTAAACTGGCCGTACATTCCAACATGCACATTCACCCAGTGTTCCATGTGTCTCTTTTGAAACCTGTCCAACCTGGAACTCGAGTTACAATACTACCCAAACTAGTCATGGTCAATGGAGAACCGGAATTCGAGATCAAGAACATCATGGACTCAAAATATGTAAGATCAAAACTATATTATCTAGTGGACTGGAAGGGGTATGGTTCGCAGGACAGGACATGGGAACCTTGTGAATATATCCATGCACCACGTTTGATACAGCGGTTCCATCACAACCATCCCACCAGGCCAGGACCAGACGGAAGAACTACTCTGAGATGGGCTTTGGGGGGGAGTACTGTCATGACCCCTGCCCCTGGCCCTAATAGGCAAGCCATTTGGGCTGTGCCACAAACTTCCATTACGGCCTTAAAGGCCTCACCATCTCGCCCAAAGCTCTCTTGGGCCAGGCTCATGTGTGAAGCAAAATAACTTGAGAACTTTGCTTGGCAATAGCCTTTGGCACAACATGGACGCCCCCGCATAGCTCAGTCCTAGAACCGAGCTATGCAGTCTAGTCTTTTAGGTATGGTCAGACCGAGGGGTACCTGGGATACCTGGGGGGTATATAAACCACACTCAGCCTGAGAAACACGCTTTGCGTTACTCTGCACTTGGCAGCGTGCCGCTCACCACGTTCAGCTCGGATCTTCACCAGCATTCCGGAGACGGTTACCTGCAAGAACAAGAACACTGCTAGTCTACACTTACCTGTAAGTGAATCCTGCTCCTGTCCTCCGCTCCTGGGTCATGAGAATCTTCCATCTCGGTGACGTTCCCTCGATCTTGAAGAAGCCGCAACCTGGGAAGAAAGAGAACGAAAAACAGCATCACTAAGCGTTTATTCTCCAATACTGGAAATAGCCAAACTATCGAACGCTTACCTGGGTTTAAATCGCCATAAGAACGACCTGCAAGAGAGAAGAGACACTGATTAGCACACGAAAGATCAAGAAGGCGGCGCAGGCTACGCTTTACTCACCGCGCTCCATTTTCTCAGCAGCATCCTTTCAGGGAAATCGCAGCAGCCTGCAAGGAAGAGAGAACAAACAGGTCAGCATAAGAAAAGGCACATAGCGCCGCGCATCGCGCTTTCACTCATCATCTCGTGTGCAGCCCCAAGCAGCCCGGCACCACTAGAACTCTTCTTGCACCTAAGGAAGAAGGAGAGACATTAATAGGGGAAATTGCAAAGTAAAGGACAAAACTGCCAAACCAGCAGTCTTTCCTGGACGAACTGAAGTCGCAGCAGGTCTGCATTCAGAGGGCCCGCACTAGTGAAGCAAGACTTGAGGTGCTTCCAGAACCGGAGATGGTTCTCCTCAAGTTTCAGAGTGGCAGGGAGGCTGTTCCAGAGGGAGGCCCCAGCCGAAGACTGAGATCTAACCCCAGCTCGTTTCTTTGAAAAACGACTGACCCTGAGGGAGTTAGAGGAGCGAAGAGCTCGAAAGGGGAGGTATTTGCAGAGAGATCGCTGAAGGCTTCTGCTCCTCGTGGGCTGGTATAGAATTGCAACAACTTACTCTGATCCTTGTGCACATTGCCCCTTCCCTGGCAGTGAGGAGGTCAAGGTCATATCTGTTATGGAGCGTCATCAATCTGATAGCTCTCAACACCTCCTTAATTGCGGTAAGCCCTTTTGTAGTGGTCGCAGTAACTTCCATCTTGTTATCTGCAACCACTTGACATTTACCTGTGCTTGTATGCCAGGGGCAAAGAGAGAAGTAAAAAACATTGATGCTTTACTGAACAGCCTATGTTCAAATGGTATGTCATCCAGTGACTGCGCTTTTCTGCGAAAAGTAGTTCTCTCTTTTTGTGTGCTGTAACATTAGAGAATGTTTATTCCTTTGTTTATTATCTATCAGGGGGTATTTGCCTATCTGCACCACGTTACTATGGGACACTATCAGTGCCTCTGCATGCAACACTGCCAGTGTGCATATGCCACCCCAATCTGGTGGGAGTTGCATCTTAGCCTTTGGATCACAGGCCCAATAGTGGTCCATCAGTACAGCTGTGCCTAATTTCTTACCTGGCAAATCTGTGATGCGACCACATCCTTCTTTCTCTCTTACCTTATGTTATGTTATGTTATGTTATGTTATAAAAACTTGTTAAAGCGCACATACACCCAAAGGCATCTTGCCGCTGGCTACTGAAGAGGAGTCAAAGTCCAGAGCGGCCGACAACACCATAAGAGTGAGACGGCCTAAAACAGAGTGGTTTTCAGCAACCGGCGGAAGGTAGGGTGGTCTTCGGTTGCACAGAGAGCAGTAGGCAACTTGTTCCAAGCTATAGCAGCCGCCACCGAAAAGGCACGGCCTCCCATACGTGACAGGCGATAGCGGGGAGCAATGAGAAGACATGCAGCCTGAGAGCGCAGCAGACGGGAAGGAGTTTAATGAACAAACTTTGCCTGGAGATACTCAGCACCCAAACCATAAAAGGCACGATGCACCAGACACAATGCTTTAAACAGGATCTGGCTGGCCACAGGAAGCCAGTGTAGTTTCTTGAGCAGAGGGGAATTATGAGATCCAAAGGGAGGGCGGAGTATAGAGCGAACGGCAGCATTTTGCAGCAGTTGAAGCCTTTGGAGCAGGTAGTGAGGCTGGGCCAAATAAAGAGAATTGCAGTAGTCAAGAGTGCTGAGAACCAAGGCTGCCACTACCGGAGCCTGGCATTCAGCAGGAATAAAGGGCAAGACTTTCCACAGAATGCAGAGTTTAAAGTGCCCAGCACTACATACACTAGCCACCTGATTGTCAAGAGACAGAGAGGCAGAGATTTTGACACCGAGATTACGTACCGATTGATCCGGAAGAGGAAGAGGGCCAAGGCTCGATGGCCAGAATTGCGAGGTCCAAAAGAGAAGAGGGGACAAAGTACCCACAACCAGAACTCGGTCTTACTGCCATTTAATTTAAGCCAATTAGTCATCATCTAGTGCCGCAAATCCTCCAACCAGAGCCCTGAGGAACGCCACAGAGAAGTGTAGCTTACTTAGATTGGAATGGGGGAAGAGAAATAGACTGAGAGCGATCAGACAGAAATGATGTGAACCAATCAAGGACCCGGCCAGAAAGACCAGCGTTGGAAAGACGAGAGAGCAAGATGGAATGGTCGACGGTGTCGAAAGCAGCCGACAAATCCAAAAGTAGGACTGCTCCGACACCACCCTTGTCCACCAAACATACCAGGTCATCAAGTACCAAGTTCAAGACAGATTCAGTGCCCCTCCCGGGGCAGAAACCAGACTGAAAAGGATCGAGGAAATGGGAGCACTCAAGAAAGTTAGAGAGAAGAAGGGACACCAAAGCCTCGATCAACTTCATGAGGAAAGGAAGAAGTGAGATAGGACGATAATTGGACAGAACATCAGGATCAAGAGACAGCTTCTTAAGAAGAGGGACAACCAGGGCGTGCTTAAGGGAAGGAGGAATAAGCCCTGTGGAGAAGGAAGTATTAACAGCAGTGGTGATATGGTCAATGAGGTCAGCAGATACCTCCTTTAAAAGAATAAGAGGTATAGCATTGTTAGGAGATGCAGACTTTAGTCTAGAAATGGCTGACAATACGTCAGAATTAGAGAACTGCAGAAACAAGGACCAGGAAGCAGTTGGTGAGGGTGAGGGAGTGACCATTTTAGGGGCTGTGAGCGACGGCAAACCAGCCTTTATATGGTCGCGGATGGTAGAGATTTTTTCAAGAAAGAAATCAGAAAGAGAGTCGCACAGGCCTTGCAAAGGAGGGACCGAGGCCTTCCCATTCTCAGAGGAAGAAAGAGATTGGACAAGATCAAAGAGGACCTTAGGTTTATTAAAAGCTGATTGAACTTTCTGGCTGTAATAGAGCTTCTTAGTAGTAATCATAGCCTTATGATAGGCCGAGAGAGAGCAGTGAAATAGGTTCTTAGCAGAGGGAGAGTAATCTAGGTGCCATTTTCTCTCTGCCTGGCGACTGTGCAATTTTAGTACTGAAAGATCAGCAGTAAACCAAGGTTCAGGGGTACGGCTTTTGGGTTTACAAAGTTTAATAGAGCTAGCAAGTCAGCCGAGGCTAAGAAGGCGGCTTCAAGCTTAGGTAGAGAACAGTCCATAGCATTGCCAGAGTTAGCAAGCAGAGCAGAGGTCAAATCTAGGCTGGATACTCTCAACCAGCTGCGTTTAAAAACAGAGGGTTTGACAGAACGGGGAGGGGAAGCCTGAAGAAGATAGGAAAATGCTATCAAAAAGTGGTCAGACCAGACCGTAGGACTGACAGAAATAGAAGACAGAGCAGCTATGGGGGCAAAAACTAAGTCAAGGGTGTTTCCCCGAATATGGGTAGGTGCAGAGATCAACTGGGGAAGACCCATGTCTTGCATGGAAGATAAGAAATTGGTAGCCGGACACCTAGAGGCAGTGTTCAAGGGGAGATTGAAATCTCCAGCATTAAGGAGACCAGGATATTTGACTTGAAGCTCAAGCACAAGATTAGGAAATTGTTAGCAAAAGTGGGCATCATACCCAGGTGGGCGGTAAACCAGCAGGATAAACAGAGTGCACACAGGAGAAACCAGAATGCGACATAGACATCATTCAATTTTTAGATTGTGATCAGGAATAGAATAGGAAGCTTTGAATTTAGTTTTAAAAATAAGGGCTATTCCACCAGCAGGGTGAGCACAGGGACGCTCGACATGTATAATATCATATTCAAAGGGAAGGACCTGAATAATAGCAGGGCCAGAAGACTCCGTAAGCCATGTTTCAGTTAATGGCAATAGGTCAAATTGGTTCTTAGAAATAAGATCATGGCATTCCAGTGCATGAGCCGGCAGCGAGCGAGTATTGAACAGGGCACAGCGAATTGCCGACGTAGAGATGTTTTTAGAGATGGAAGATGTAGCCTTAAAGCCAGTATGCCAAAGAGTCTTTGTAGGGGCAAGAGTGATCAACAGATTTCGATCATAAGGGAGAGGACACGGAGCTACATGGGCAGAGGGGTCCTGGGCGTCCTATGATGTCCGTGCACGGACGGGCACAGACGGGCTTGCCTTTAGCACGCCTTTGGTGCGCAGACGGCGCGCCCGCTGTGCGGGCGAGTGCCGAAGCACATATATGCCAGAGCACATCTGACAGTGAGGCAAGCGACGCCCACTGCAGAAAGTAAAAGAGGACTAGCCGCTTGCCGGCAATGTCCCGAGAATACAATTAAAATGCTCGAAGTAGCACTGAAGTAATACACAGTATTTCACTTCCAACACGTAATAAATCACTTTTAAAAGTTAACACTGTAATTATCAGCAGTTATTGTTAAAAACAGTAATCCCCCCTCAGTAACGTAAGAAGGCTTAGAGGAAGTCAGACAGACAACCTCACCTCACCCACCTTCATAGTATCATTGTTTCTGAAACACAAGGAAGCATTAACCATCTTTTTAATGTCTTTTGGCCCTCTTGTGTCCTCTATCCAAGTCAACAAATTGTCATTTTTTGTCCATTCATCAAGACATTCATTGTTGGCATTTATCCAAACTCCCTCCCATACCCTTATCAGAGCATTGCCTCTACATACCATCATCCCTTCTACCCATCCTTCAGGAGTATTCACTTCCCCTATTATGTGAAACTGTGGTCTATACCAACAAAAGGGTATTTCCTTCCTTTGTGTATCTGTGCACTTCAACAGTGGATGTTTGTTCATTATTACCTCACCTCTGTGTAGCCCCTATATTGTATATTTCATGACCATTTTATTGTTCCTCTCACTTTCATTTGTTTAATAAAGTTATCTTCATAAAGCAAGTCTGCTTTTCTAACTCATGTTATATAAGCCCTTCTGCCCAGAAATTGTCCTCTCGTTTTGCACATTGCAAGATGCCTTAGCAAGTATGCTCTTTTTACTGGTATCTCTTTGGCCATGAACATTTTGGAGGTGCTCAAAGTGTGCAGCATGAGAGAGCACACAAAGCAGTTCTCATCCGATTTCTCTCTCCACACCTTTTGTCATGTGTGTATACCATACATTGTTCATCTTTTCATTATAACTTTCAAAATGATGTCTCAAGAAGTGTCCTGGCAAGTGTCATCAGGGATGACAATTGCCAATGTCATCCCTGATGTTTGATTTTCCAACTCATAAATCCACTTCCCTGCTTCTGCTGTGAGTGATGTTAATTTAGTCATTAACTTGTCTGTCTGCAGCCATGGTATATACTGAGCCAGCCCCCTCCCTTTCTGGACCAAAGGTAATTGCATCATTGCTGCTTTCCATACAGGCGCAAACGCACCCTTCATTCCTTTTACTGTTATTGCTATACGATTTGCTCGAGGGCCTGACAAGTTCCTTAATCTATTTTCATATGGCGATTTCTTTCCTGAGTTTACTGGAAGAAGCTCCCGGAGTGATGGGCCCCTGTTCTGTTGTAACTCTCTATCTCGCAGATCTATTAGTGGATAATCTTCTGGTGTTCGGGGCATACATACTTGAGTCATTTGTGTTGCCTCTTTATCGTCCTCTTCCCAAATTTCTTCCTCCCCCTCACTTTCTTCTGTCACCCTATTACAAACACTGCTAATATCTTCCCTAACGTACATTCCTCTTTCAATCTCCCCTATTATGTGTCTGCTAATGCTGTCATAAACCTCCCTTGTGTTCTCTTCTCCTTCCCTGTCCTCTGTCACCCTTGTGCAAATGCTAGTGTTGGGGAGAACCCCAGGTATGCCAGAGGGACACTGCAAGTCCACGGACTTGGAGGGCCCAACTCCCTCCCCCCAGGATACACGATGGACTCAGTCAACGGCAAGTTCAAATTGATCAGCACAGGAACAGAGAAAATCCATGCACATCTCGCTCTTTCTCGGCTCGCAGGTCGGTTTTGGTACCCAATTTTGTCAGCAAGACATCACAACCGGGGACCTTCTCCAGAAAACCTATCAGACCAGTTATTTACATGTAAGCATCTGCAACTCCGCTCAGGATCGCTTGTTTCTGCATTGCTGCATTTGACTAATGGCAAAAATAATAAAAGCACTGACAGTATGTATATCTGTCCTCTAACTATAGAACAGTATGCTTGTGTTCTTCATGTATTTAGGTGTGTGTTTGTGTCCCAAAGTGCGGATGGCACGTATGCTTCATGTCGAACGCTGCTATGTCGTGGTGTCTCTAATGACATCATCAATATGGCTTCTTGATTTTCAGTCCAAGCTGTCCATACGGGTATCCTTAATCACGACCTGTGGCTCTTCATCCACACATGGATAGGTCTGTATGTTCCTTGGCTGTTAGGCCTGGCTGTGGGAATACCACTCAACATATTTATCAATCATGGATCCATTGGGGATTCGTCAGAAATACAATGGGTGAATGCAGTGTTTTCTGGCCTTCTTCCTTGTCATTAATTTAGTAGGAGGGGGAGGAGGTGTTAGGTTTCCCCATCCCTCTTCAGTAGCATTAACCGCTCTCCTGTACTCCACTCTCCTTTTCTCTTGCCTGTCTTCTCTTTCCAATGCCTTTACATTGTCATTTCCAGTATTTTCTCCATTTTAAATACTATTTGATCTCCCGTTCAATTGTCTGAGGTAATTACTGGTTCTTGTCCCCCTTTTCTCATAGCTTGCACCCTTTTCAATTCTTCTTTCACTTCTGCCAACTGCGCTTCTACACTGCACAGCGCATCACTTTCTGCTTGTAACATGCGTCTTGTAACTCCCTTCATTCCTTGTATGCTAACATCATCTTGTTCCTTGGGATTGAGAGTTTAGGATTTGTATAGCCTGCTGCTGCTTGTAACGCATATATCCCTGCCACAGTCGAAAATACAATGCTTTGCGCATTAAAGGGAGGTGCAGTTGGTTGCACATTCCCTTCGTCGCATGAGTTACCGGTATGCTCTTTTTTTAACCCGCTCCTGAAACATTTCTCACAGCTCAAGTATGCTTAAATTGTTGCGCAAATTTGGCCACTGATATGTGATATGAATGTATTTTTGCACGTGTTGATGAAAGCTTTTCGAATGTGTCTCTTTGTGAGGCCAAGGCTGTAACATTTTGGCAGCTGTCTCTGGACCAATTGCACATGGTATTTGACCATGTTCTTCTTATATTGGGGGAGTGACTTATACAGATGAGTGAACGGGTGTCTAGCATTATAAGAATATAAACAATTTAGCTTATCATAAAAATCAGCAATCGCCACTCCAGTACACTTTCGCCTCCTTCCCTTGTTCACACCCCTCCCCTTTAGTTACCTACAATGTTAACACAACAACCTGTCCCTTCTGACTTTCATTAAATGAAAATATATGAGCATCCGTGGTGCCACCCTATCAGGGTCGCATGAACCCAGGCATTATTTCTAGATTAGAGTTTGCATTTGAGACTGCTGGCAGATTCCCTCTCCATCTGCCCTCCATTTCTCGGTTTGCCCCCAGACGCCCAGTTTCCGCCTCCCTGCCACAGAAGCACCTCCTTACCATTTCCCCTCCTCTGAAGCTGCACTCTGTATGCCATGTCCTGAACCGGCACTGAATAGCACATGTCATGACAATGGAAGAGGGACTCAATTTTTCCCTGGCAGCCATTTTTTCTTTTCTTTAATCTGAATCAACAGGCTGTGAGCTTGCTGCTTTCTGTGTCTGCACCATTATTTTGCCCCAGCGTGCTTATAGTTATATTGCCCATGGTAATGGCTCTCTCCAGTGTTAAAGGCCCACACTTTGATCAGCCCTTTAATGTAGGCCGCACGCCAATACCTCCAGGTACGTCCCTCAAAATACGGCTTTATAGCTGAATTTAAACCACCTACCAGTGGGTGGAACACATATAGTTGCAAATTGAAGTGCAAAGCTATTAACACCTTACCCGTTATTTGATCCTGGACACTATTACTACTCAAGACAGGGCACTCGTCTCACTTGTTCAATGTGTACTTGGTACCCCTCTGCGCTGTGATAGTCAACATTTATTTTTATTTATTTATTTATTGCATTTATTTAGTGCCCAATCCAAGGGCTATCACGTCACTTTTGTAGGGGAATAAAAATTCTGCAAAGCAGGATATAATTGAAACTGACAGGTAATAAATAGAACGTCGTGCTTTTGGTGATCTCAATTAGGAGCGGCTGCCTTTCAAATGTAATCAAGAGGAATATCAAAAAAGTTAATTACATTTTACGGCAATAAAAAAGTAATCTCTATGACGTCAATTGAAATAATATGCAGCTATTAGCTTGAGATGTGACACCTGAATGTTATTTGGTGGAGAAGATAAGGAAAGTAATGAAATATGGAGGGGGGGTAGGGGGGAGGGTCGGCACGGCCACGTGTTGCTGTCATGTGCTTCTCTGTACGCATGGCTTCATGGGGAATAAGCATGCTCAATTTAAAGGCTATGTATGCCATGGAAATAGGACTTGGTGTCTGTTCCTGGCGTCCTTATTCAATTGCCCTGCAGAGCTAGCAGGACATGTACCGGAAGGTAACACAAAGAAAGTTTGAAACGCATTGCAGGAAAAGGCATCTCAAAACAAAATGGAACCACTGTATGTCGAATTTCTGTAAACAATTGCATTCTCCCTCTCAGCGCCCTCCCAAGTCTTTCTACCTAAGCACTCCACCTCCTAATTAGTGTACCTGCTGTGTGGAAGTACCGTCCGAGCCATACAGTCCTTGCCGAAGCTCCACCCCTTGGTTGTACTCCTCCCATTCTATTGGCCGCGCTACTCTCATCAGCAGGTTGTGACTGAACAAGACTTCTCGCCATGTAATAGGCAATTGCATTCAGGTCATAAACGAATGCACTGCAATGGGTACCACACAGTGGTAGAAGTGTACCAAAAAAGTAGTGGAACTGTGACCCAAGTGGGGGAAAGCTTAGGCAGTAACATGTAACACATTTTTCAAGGGTTGCAGCCATGCTGGCTGACAGCCAATTGGGTGGAAACAGATTCCATTTTATCTGTAACTGCTATTGGGTGGGGAAGTGGAGAAGTGTGCTTTATATTTTTTAATGTTCTACCTCTTAAGAAAAGGGTAAACACATATTTCGTGCAGCTCGGATTATGCTGTATCCATCCAAGCCCAGACAATGCAGAAAAAGGTCTAACAATTGCGCTTTCCTCTGCACACGTTGTGAAAAGGGAGAGAGCCTGGACATTTGCCCAAATATGAGAGTTCACCCCTTTTATGATACTGACATGCAATCACGACCCGCGCCACGCATTATGCAAAGAACAGTTCACACGTGCTCCAATCTGGAACGCCTTGTGCAAAATTCATGGAACCCCAAAGGGGACCGGACAGGCCGGAGCAGGGTAAATGGGGTGTGTGGAGGGGGCAATCGGTCAGGGAAGTGGAGAGATGGTGAGCGATGAGGTGATAGAGGAGGGGGTGGTTGGGGATCTGGGGTTGTCGTCCCCTGTATAAGGTGAACTAGGGCTTCAAATGGACGGAGGTTCTGGGGGTGTTGGGGGATGGGTAGGAAGGCGGTGGAACGTGGCGCGTAACACCGGTTGTGTAACGCAAGAGTCTGGTAGGCAGGGGAGTTGGACGAATTGCAAGAAGGCATCATAGGGCCATAATCACACATAGATGTGCCTTCCCACACTCTCAAGTACAGGTTTACATAGTTGCTCAATGGGTGGAAAATGCCTCTCAGCAGGCGGTTCAAGTCAAGAGGCCCATTAAGCAGTGGAAATACACCACTATGCAATTGCCCGTGTCTACGTGCACGGGCGAATGCAAAAAGCGTGGTCAGAATTGCTCCAGGCGTAGAGGTGCAGCAGCACTGCAGGAGGAGGCAGCAGGAACATGCAAATGCAGACTTTGGAAAGTGTATCAGGTCTGATTTAGCAGGTACAATGGGTGCAGTAATGTTCATGTCAGTCCAGCTCAACTATTCCCTAAAAACTACATTTACACCGAAACGTCAATTATCAAATGCATCATTTTAACGACTGATAAAATGTATTCTGTTATGTTATGTTGTTACTTGGGCATTCGTGAAGCGCTACACTGCCAGGTGCCTTGCTGCACATACATGTGTTTCTAGTGTAGCCTTAAATAGCAGGCATTGTTTATTTTATTTTTTTACATTTGTAGAGCGCACTACAGCCCATGGGCATAGAGGCGCTGTAAACGGAGTGTAAGAAGGATTATTTAAAGGCTACAGAAGAGCCGCTTATCAGAAGTAGTCTTAAGAGATACAAGGTTACATATACATCAATTAGCAAAAATTACTTACAGATTACTAGAGTTGCAAACACAAAACATGCAGCTTTACACATGGCATGGTTTTGATGGCCTTACGAAAGGCAGCGTGACAGAGGGACAGAGTAATTGCAACATTGAGCCAGTCCGAAACCAGTCCAATTCCTGATATACCTCATCAGATGTGGAGCCTGCTGCGCAATGCAAAGACAGTAACTCATACTTTCATACTACGCGCATCATTCAAGCAAACATATCAAAAGCTGGGACAATCTCCCCCATGGGCTTAATTGTAGGGAGGGACTAGGGTGTGCCCCCACCCCCCTAACTTGTGTGGCACACCATTTTGTCCCACTCATTTGGCAGGGCCCCCTTTCAATTAGATGTCATGTCCTCGCCACTCTGCTCTTCCCTCTGATTCCCGTGTGGTTGTGTAACCCCATGGGGTTTCTCCCAGGCAGACTTGTGTATTGCGTGCCTGCACACGTCTAGCTAAGCTCACATGTATTTCTGAATGCGAGGAGCTCGATGGCAATTCATGCGATGCATTTCACGGCGCAGCCGTGCATGAACTCTCTGTTTGCTAAGCGCTGCTATCATCTGCCCACGGCCTGATCGATTGTCCTTGCTTTTGCAGAAGAAGAGAAAGCAGAGCTCCCGTAACGATGACGACGAAGATGCCATCAGTGTCTGCAGCCTTGATACAAGTGATGTAAGTCACACACGTCTCTCTTTGATGATGGGGGTTGATGGAGCGTTTGTATTAATCTGATATTTTGATGTAGCGCACACCGTGTCTGTCTACTTCTTCCAAGCGCTCTCAGGAATTAGGTTATTGTATTTCATTAAGAGTCAGAGCAGTAGGCTAAACGCACCGTTACACGATGGCATTTCAGAAAAAGTAGGTTTTCAGTTCTTTGCAGCGCTTGTTGGCATCAGGGCAAATGGATAAGAGGGGGAACTCATGAGGGGGCGCCTGGGGTATGATCTTATTTGCTGTGTTTTTGCTGCTGAAGAACCCAATGCATGTTCTTTGCCATCTTTACAAACATAACGTTGAACCTGCTGGCTGCGCAATGATGGCGCTATTAGATTCCATTCATTAGTGCCCAGAGCAAAATCCGAGTGGTTGTAAATGTTAAACTTCTGGACCTTCCAGCACTCAAGCAAAGTGTCCTCACGTCAATGAAAAGGATGAGCATTTATAGTATATTCCTAACAAAATAATTTTCCTTACCCCTCATTGTCCAGTGCCATGGCAGGGATTAGGGGTGTCCAGGCTAATTGCCATTTTTGTGTCTATCTCTGTTATGATCGAGCCACATTTGATGTTTTATGGTGAGACTTGCACCAACAAGTGCTACCTTAGGTGGAGGCACTCTAGCCCCTGCTTACAATTACCCCCCAGTGGTATCACAGGCCCTGACTGTGTCATCTTACCCCAGTCTCTCAGATGTCACTCCTTCTGATAAGCTCAAACCATTAGGATAAGTGAATTAGAGTGTTGGTGAAGCAGGGGTGCCTTCCGGACAGAGAGAAGAAGATATTGAAAAGTCCATGCATGAACAGAGCCTACCCTGCAAGCACCCCCCTAGTGGTCCACATGAAAGAACCATCCCATTCTGAGGAGCAGGTGCTACTCCCTGCACGGAAGCTTGAGCTAAACCACCAAACCCTCACTCGTTAAATGCAGTAAAGTAGAGCAGGCCAACAGATAAATATGGCTTCCAAAAGAGGGACAGAAATAACAAATAGAAATCCTTTCTCATGCAACCGCCTGACCAATCCCACCCTCGAATTCCGTCTGCATCCTTGCCACGCATTGATCTTATGAGCTCAAGCTCTACCTATCCCCCACATTCCCATCAGTTCCTCAAGAGGAGCCTCTCACTTAGCACTCTTAGTGCAACGTTCAAAGTTCTGTAAAGATATTTCACAAATGTTCTGCCCTGACTGCCAGGCGGCTGCCGTAAGTACTCCCGGGACAGTTCATGAACACAGCTGGGGACATCTATATGGCGGCACTTTACTAGAGAGGTGATCGAGGAGCTAGATCTCCGGCTGACTTTGGAACCTGGAGACATGGGTTAATCTAATCATGACTTGACTACTTGACCACAGCCCCTCCGTCAAGCAGAAAATCAACCAGAGGAAATTAATACTACCCCCCTGTGCTGATGTGAGTAGGCAAGCCCAGTTACATCAGTGCCACTGGCACAGTATGAAGGGTAGTGCTTTTCCAGGAGAACCGTAGGCGGTTTTCCAGAAAATCCACGTGGTATTTCTATCAATTTTCACCCTCTCATTGAAGGTGGGAATGGATAGTGCATAGCAGTGATGCATACCACAAATAGGCATTGGCCCTCATTACGACCCTGGCGGAGTGGGTTTCCGCCAGCGGTATTCGTGGCGGACCCGTCCGCCCTACTACGAGTTCCCGTAGCGCCATGGAGCTTTTCTCCGCCTGGTTTTACCGGGCGGAGAAATCCATGGCGCTAAGGGACCTCGTTGTTAATTACGCCACCGTACTTTACGGTGGCGTAATTAACGCCTTCCCCACTCCCATTATACCCTATGGGGCAAGAATGGGAATGGGGAAGGGCAAAATGGGGATTGGGGATTTACCGCTCCGCCAAGGTCGGCATGGGGTGGAAAATCCGCCAACCCCCATGGCGCTATCGGCAGCTTTCCGCCGTGCTCCGCGGTGCATTTAGCACCGCGAATTCCGCCAGGGTCGTAATGAGGGCCATTATATTTAATGGTACAAAAGGGCCGTGGTCCTTTAAAATACACATGGGGAAAGGGTTGACAGAATGGCCATCCGAGATGCCAGTTTTACATCCACTTCCAATATCCCCATTCCTATGGGTTTTTTCCTGTACCGAAAGGAAGTGCTTGTGCTTACCTCCTGTACCGGTAAAAAAATCTGAAAAAACTTTGGGGGACTTTCTACAGTTTGTACCTCCTTTTGTACCAATGGAGGTAAAAATGAGTGGATTTGTCAAGCAAAATACTGCTTTTTAACATGGTGAAATTCCCTCTGCTTACCTTCAGAGTTAAATACCCCCAGGACTGTAATGCTGTAAGGAGCTGGGTGGTGAAACAGATCCTATATGGCAAATACTTTAGCAAAAAAGCAGAGCAAACGAATTTAGCACCAATTTTGCTGTTCAGATAATACGGAATGGAGCAAACAGGTTTAACGCCAATCCTTATTATCTAAAACCATATTTCGCTAGGGCAACATTGAAGCAGGCTGTTTAATTTACTTCCTTTGCTGCATAACAGGACAAGAAATGTAGTAAACACCATTCGTTTTATGCTGTGCTGCACACATAGTACAAAAAAAGAGATTCATGTTTGCCCTAGTGCAAACATTTTTGGATAACATGGATTGCAACAAACTGGTTTGCTCCATTTTGTATTATCAAAGCATTTTCTGAATTCTTTTCGCTGCTGCAAATGTTAGATAATCTGGCCGCAGGGCTCGAATGAAGTCCAAAATGTTGTTTGATTCTGCACAATTTTCGTAGTCTCCACATGCTTTACATTTTGTTATGTTATGTTATGTTATGTTATTTTGCATTTATATAGCGCCTTATATGCCATTGGTATGGTCTGAAGGCGCTGGTAGGTTGAAAGCCCTTGGGAACTGAAGTTCAGGTCAGTAGAGAGAGTAGAAGGAGTGCAAAGGTGCGTGTGCACACCGGGTATGTGTGCAGCTGGTGCGGAAATCGAGTGGTAGCTGCTTCTTAGCTGTAGGTGTGGTGGTTGAGAGGTCAGGAGTATGTGTTCACTCCGCTCGGTTTTACCCAGAACGAGTGCGGCTGCATTAGGCCTGAGGAGAACGCCTGGCTGGGGGGTGTGGAACCAGCAATGATTACTTAGAGTGATGTGGAGTGAGCGGGAGATGTAGATATGAGAACAGTTATACCGAATGGTGTCATAGTATCTCTGTGTATTGTGTGCCAGATAAAATGTTCTGAGTGCTGTCTGGTGCCGCCCCAATTATTTTATGATGCGCCTCTTTGCATCACCTCCGGCAATCTGTTCTGAACAGCACTGCCCACACTATGCTGTTCTGTAGGCATCGCCTCATGTTCGATATGTTTGTTCTCTGTAAAGGGCTCTGCTGCTCATTGTAACTAGGCCTGTGCTACATGCGAAGGTGCTTACGGATGCTCCTCCTATCTCTGCACTCAGGTCTAGCCCCAACATTAGAAGGCTTAGCTGGTGCAGGTCAAAGTGTGTGTTGTATTCATGGGCCTGGAGCTGTAATGTGTCTGACTCTGGCCTGATGTGCGTTAAACAATAGTTTTTCAGTGTAAACCTTTCACTCTTAGCCTTTTAGGTGGATTTTATGGTATCACACGAAAATATTGTTATCAAAATTACATACCGCCGAAAATGCTGAACATTTCAATCATTCGTTTTTCATTATAGCTAACAAGGGAAGTAGGGGTTGCGGGGGTGTCTGCCTCACCCTTGTTCGCTATAATGGAATCGTGGGTAGTGGGGTAGTTCCCCGCATCCAAAACAACAAAGTTTAACAACAACAAAAATGAAAGAAAAGGACACTGCAGCGCCGTTTCCCATGCACGGAAGTGAAGGGAACTGGCGTTGCAGGGACTCAGCGAAGTGTACCGCCAAAAAGGTAAGTAACGGGGTGGAAGGAGGGGGGTCTCCAAAGGCTATTTCACTGTGGGGGACTTATTTCGGATGCGCACATTTAGAATTTGACATTTTTGTCTTCGAAATATTCGTATTCGAAATAATCACATACATCCGATTTAATACATTTAAAAACTGAGCTTTGAATACTGTGCACTGGTTCATTCTTTCCCCGCCTCCAGCCTCCCTCCACCCACACACATTGAGCCTCTGCAGGCGGCCCAACTCTTGTTCCAGCCAAAAGGGAATTTATAGAGCACGTATGTAAGTCTCTTACACGCACTCGATACACCTGCATCTTGCCTGCGAGATAATCTTGCGTCAGAATTCAAAAGAAGAACAGCTCCTTAAGTAAAGCTAGTGGAAGTAACATGAAATGGTGCGAAGGAAGTGTGCGTGTGCTGTGCATCCCCTGGACAGGAAAGCGGTGTTCGGATGGCAGGGGGTTTACCGGGAGTGATTTTACTTGTTTTAATTTTCATTCTGTTTGGAAATTCCGGTAGCTCAGTTATAAATGTGTTCTGCTGGATCCAGTTGTGGCATTTATGTTTTGAAACATCAGCTCATATATTACCAGTGGAAAAAAAGGAAAATGCTTAATGTAACCAGTAGCATTTTCCTTATTTTTCACTGGTAATATATAAGCTGATGTTTCAAAACATAAATGCCACAACGGGATCCAGCAGAACACATTTATAACTGAGCCACCGGAATTTCCAACTAGTGGAAAAATAAGGAAAATGCTACTGGTTACATTAGTAACAGCCGTAAAACCAAGATCGAACAATAAACACTTCCAAGGTGCACCTGGAATTTCCTTGATGAAGCAATTCCATGGAGATAGAGTGGTCTGAAATTTGGGATCAACTTGCCCCTAAGCATCAGACTACATACTTAGCCTATTAACTTGTGTACATTGCTAAAGTCTCTCCCTTTTCCTGCAATCCTTCCCGTAAACTGTTCAATGCTCAGTCATGATCAGTCACTTAGGAAAGAAGTACAGAGAATGCTCAGACATGATCAGTCACTTGGGAAGGAAGCACAGAGAATCCAAATACTTCCCTTGGGAAAGGAAACTCCTCAATGCTCAGACATTATCAGTCACTTGGGAAGGAAGCACAGAGAATTCAAATACTTCCCCTGGGAAAGGAAACTCCTCAATGCTCAGACATGATCAGTCACTTGGGAAAGGAAGCACAGAGAATTGAAATACTTCCCTTGGCAAAGGAAACTCCTCAATGCTCAGGCATGATCAGTCACTTGGGAAGGATGCACAGAGAATTGAAATACTTCCCTTGGGAAAGGAAACTCCTCAATGGTCAAACATGATCAGTCACTTGGGAAGGAAACACAGAGAATTCAAATACTTCCCTTGGGAAAGGAAACTCCTCAATGCTCAGACATGATCAGTCACTTGGGAAGGAAGCACAGAGAATTCAAATACTTCCCTTGGGAAAGGAAATTCCTCAACGCTCAGACATGATCAGTCACTTGTGAAGGAAGCACAGAGAATCGAAATACTTCCCTCGGGAAAGCCGACATTGGTTGCTGCAAATCTTGTGCTTTCCCCCTATCCCGTCCCTGAGCCCACTGCCCACATGGAAGGCAATGGAATCGGCTCCCAAGAAAACATATAAAGGCAGCTCAGTAGACGAGCAAAACCCCAAGCCCCCACGACTGGATCTAGCAGAAAACATTTGCAACCAGTCAAGTTAAATTTCTACCGGCAACAGCTATAATGTTCGGCAACAGCTACAATGTTCGGTCTCCAATCACATGCTCGCCGTTCAGAAGTAGAGTCCAACAACAGTCAAAGCAGCAAGGGCTGCTTTGCTGGCAGGAAACCTGCCCATAGTTCATAAGAGAGTTCACCCTGAGTAGCATGTCTACATATGAGGTGTCAAGGAACCCCTGGTGCAGCCAGAGCAATGGAAGCGCCAGCAGTAGACTTTCTGTGCGATTCCTAGAAACACCTATTTCTTTGTATGTGCTGACGTCTGCGTCTGCTGGTGGAACACATGGAAAACTAATCGTGGATGTGATATTATTTGCCAGTGTTGTACGTTTTAAAAAGGACAAAGCGAAAGACACATACCTCGATCCAGACACACTAATGCGAATGGAGTAAGGTCAATTCTCAAAAATGGATTCAAACTAATGTGTTCTTGGCTACATAGAATCCACTGCATAAAACATTATCATTTCATTTTTGGGTGACATCTCGTCTTCTGCTAAAGGGTGGGTTTAACATCTTACAATACAGCAGGGGCAGCAAAATGGTAAAGACCCAAACACGCATTCTAGTTACCCGCGATGCTCTGTGAACGCATTGCTGGTGATGACGTGCATAGGAGTGCGTAAGTCCACAAGCCAGCAGGTAGGGTAGGGACCCAGGAGGAGATGGCGATTGTGCGGTCCTCATGAGCAGAAGGGAACAGGAAAATCCAGGAGGCGTGGCCTCGCCTCTCCCTTGTGATATGCTGTATTGTGCAGTCACAAGGCAACATCACACAGAAGGTGCGGCAAGGCACCAGCGGGCAGTGGAAAGGAATGGAGCATGATGAGTCTGATGACGCTCAGCCCGTGCTTTCTCAGCAGAGGATGTGTCAGGTCAGTCTATGCGGCTGCTCCTATGCGACTATGAAGCACTTCAAGACCTTCCTCTTCCCCTCTGCCTTTGCCACTCCTCTCCCCTTCTGATCTGTTTTTCTCTCTCGGCACCGTGCACCTGGCCACCCTCTGTTCCTCTCGGGCCCAGGTACCTGCTCCCCATGCCTCCCTCCTTTCACTGGGATCTGTATCTGTACCCATGCAGTCCCTCATTTTTCTCTGCACTTATCAGATATACTCTCTCTGACTAATCAAGCATTTGCCACTTGATGGCTGCACTACCTATTTATTGTACTTATTTTTGATTCTGTTTCTCTCCTTTGTTCCGCACTTTCCAGCTCTCCCCCTCCCACGCACTTTCCCCTTTTCCCCCTTTCCATGCACTTTCGCGTTCTTATTGTCACTGGGCCTAGTAAGATCGTTATTTTTGTTGTCCCCTTTTCCCCTCTCTTTGCTTGGTCGCGCTCTGAAACACTTTTGTATGAGCGCGATGTAAATAAAATATCATATTATATCATATCATGCTCTCTCGCTAAAACACCTGTACTCAGATTGCATATAGTTTGCCCTGATGCAAACCTCACATTGTGGGGTTTTCTGCTGCAGGGGCAACAGAATGGTATTACAGAAGGGGCCACAATGGCCATTCTGCAATGCCAAATACCTGCTCACTATCTTTGCGGTTACGCTTCGAGTAGGGAGAATTGCCTCATTTGTATGCGGGCGTGGTGATCGGCAAGGCGAAGCCATTGTTGCCGATGTCACTGTACAGGGTTCTCAAATAGCAACGGCGGAAGGGAAATATCATGAACAACTGTACAATGTAGGTGACCCGAAGAACTGAGAACCTGGAGGGATGAAGCGTTCTCCTAAGTCAAAAGGATGCCCGTGGGGTAAAAACAATGGGCCTCATTCCGAGTATGGCGGTAAGGGATAGCGGCCACCGGTAACGAGACCGGTGGCGGTGATCCCTTACCGCCATACTCCGAGTTCCCTTTGCGCCCTCGCCCTTAACGCCTGCTTTGAGCAGGTGTTAAAGTCGAGGGCGCAAAGGGGCCTCCAAGCCAATAACGGTGACCGTAATGAACGGTCACCGTTATTTGCATCTTCCCCATTCCCTTTGAGCCCTATGGGGGCTCATTTAGGAATGGGGAAGAGCCTTGGTGTATGGGGAATTACCGCCCCGCCAACCTTGGAATGGGGCGGTAATTCCGCCATCCACCAAGGCGCTGCCGATCCGGGTACGGCGTCAACCAAGGCGTTAATAGCGCCATTGGTTAGCGCCGTACTCGGAATGAGGCCCAATGCATGTTACAAATATGAGCCTGATTTGCAATCCCGACATAGCTCAGATGCTTCCAATTATTAGTTCATAAATCATTACAAATCAGTGTCTTTAAATTAAGTGGTTGGGAATTGCCTATTCCCATCATCTTCTGTTAGCGAGTACTTTGTATCAGTATTGGCATTGTACATCGCATTATCCCAAAACTGCAATGAGGCCGTTTTAGAAGAGATTTCCTATGCAGGCGTATGACAAAGGTAAATAAAGTAGCCCTCTTGTGTGAAGCCACACATGAAGAGGTGCTTTTCAAGTTGGATTTCTACTATAGGCTTTGCCGTCCATCCACTTCTTCTTTGACTCTGGTCTTCTCACACTACAGCCCTTTGTTGTTTTCAGTCCCGTGTGTTAGGCCAGTTTTTCTGAAGTCCAACTAAGGGCTTAGTAAAACCAAACAACTGAAAAAGTACAAAACTCCACCCTTAATGTAAGGCTGTACCCCCTGAGTATTTGGTAGCGTAGGCAGAGCGGCCAGGCTTAAATTAGGAGGAAGAGAGGGCTGTAGGAAAGTACAAACAACCTGTAGTATACCAAGGATTCAACAGAAACACTTACAACCAGAAGTATTATAAAACATAAAGGTTTATTATAAATACAGTAGGCCAAGTTAAGTCTTGGGTTAAGTACTTTGTGATAGAGTCATAAACACATTATAAAAACGCAACACAATGCTTTAAAGTACACCGACCAAAGCATAGGCCCTGTTCAGAAAACTAACAGTATTTCTAGGAAAGTCAGATCTTGTCAAACACATTTAGTATAGGACACACCGATTCATGGGGAGTAAAACCATCAGTTACTTTGAAATTACTTTATAGTAAGTCAAGAGTAGTAGACCCTGTCAGTCATGTAGTGACACTCAGTTAAGGAATCCCTTACTAAACCAACCCTGTTAACAGGATACTTTTCTGAATAGTGAAACGCAAATTCATGGAACAGTATAAACCTATTACTATCCACAGTCTCATCTGCTCCCCTCACTCTACCTCTCTCAGGCCTTCCTTGGCCGCCCTTTCTCCCCTCCTCCTCTCCTCCCTCTTTCCTGTCACACCTGATGAGGTTTCCAGATAACTCCGGGCTATGAAAGTCTCATCCAAACAGGTGTCTCCCTGCCCCTCCAGAACCATTAAGGACAACATTGGCTCTCTCACTCCAGCCTTGGCCGATCTCTGCAACCACTCCTTTGCCACAGCAGTTTTCCCCTCTCCTCTCAAGCACTCCCCTGTGCTCCCCCTGCTCAAAAAGCCTTCTGTCAACCCCTCCATCCCGGCAAACTATAGCCCAATTAACCTCCACACTGAATCTGTTGGTTGTCTCCATGACCATCATGCTTCAGAGCAGCCAGAGGCACGGAAACTGCTCTCCTGAACACCTGTGAAGACTTTCTCTCTAACCTTGACTCTAACTCTCCCTCTGTCCTCATCCTCCTTGACCTTTCTTCTGCCTTTCACACAGTGAACCACAACAACCTCGTCACCCATTTCCGAGATACCCTGGACATCACGGATCAGGCTCTGGCATGGCTGTCCTCTTTCCTTTTGGACCGACCTTACAAGGTTGAACTTGGGCCCTTTCTCTCCTCCATCACACTCTCTACATGTGGTATTCTCCTAGGGATCTATGCTCATGCCCTTTTTTGTCAATGTTTATCTGGCCCCCCTGGCCCGACTGATCTCTACTTTTTCATCTAACTTTCAGTGTTATGCGGTTGACACACAGCTCTCTTTCTGGCAACCCTCATGCTCCTCCTCCTCCTCACTCATCCCTGTCTGTCTTTCCGCTATTCAAGCATGGTGGGCGTCTAATGATCTCTGCCTTAATGCCAGTAAGACAGCGATCCTTCCATTGGGACCCCTGCTCCCGCTTTTCACCTTTCACTCTGGCCGGCCTCGCTTGGCCATGCGCCCTCACCCTGTGAGGCAAAAAACCTTGGGGTCATCTTCAACTCCACTCTCTCCTCTCCACACATCACGGATGTCTCTAAAAAGTCCCATTTCCAATTGGACCTCCTCAGAGGTATTCTACCTTTTCTCACCTTCCCCCAGAAGCTCACTGTCTCAGGAGCCCTGGTTCTCTCTATGCTTGATTATTGCAACAGCCTCTTTCTCAATCTACCTAACTCTACCCTCCGCCCTCTGCAACTCATCCAAAACAGGACCGCAAGACTTATCCTTGGCCTCAAGCCCAGGGACTGCATCTCTCTAGCTCTGAAATCCCTCTACTGGCTCCCGGTGGCTGCAAGGATCAAGTTCAAGACCCTCTGCATTGTCCACAAGGCCTTCTGGGGCCGGGTCCTGTTATATCTTCAACACTCTCTTTCTAAGTACCTTCCTTTCAGAGCCCTCCGCTCATCTACCTCCAATTCTCTACGGGTCAGTTGCTTCTCCAAGCAGAGACTGGGTGGTAGATCTCTTTCCTGTGCAGGTGCCTCCCTCTGGAATGGCCTTCCTGCCACTCTCTGCCTTGAGTCGGACCTCCTTAAGTTCCCGAAGATCCCCAAGGAGTTCCTTTTCTCCCCTTCCTTCTCTCTGCCTCTCCCCTGCAAACCCTTCCCCACCTCCTTTCCTGTCTGCCTTCCCTCTGCTATCCTTCCCTTCCTCCTGCTGTTAAGTTGACTGGCTGCCTGGTGCTCCTCTTGTCACTGCCACCTGGCCTTCCTTGCACTTCCTGGGCATGTTCCCCTTGTAGGCCCTGCCTTCCTGCACTAAGCCCAGGGCACCGTTCCACTGGGTGCACTTCTCCCCCTTCCTCCCCCTGCACATCTTGTCTGTGCACTTGCACAATCTAAATGATACTATGCCTAGTAAGATTGTTTGTCTTGTTCTCCCTGTTTTCCCCCTCCTTGCCTGTTTGCGCCTTGGAACACTTGTGTATAGGCCCATTATAAATAACCTATCAATCAATCAATCAATCAATCAATAAATCAACTACCTTAGGGATAACACACATTTATACCAGGTAAGACCTTATGCTGTAATATACAATTACACTTGCTTTTCAGATCAGTGGAACACAGACTAAGGTGATTAGGTAATAACTTCCTACACTAATTTAGGATTGCACATGGCAGACTAAGGTCACCTACACCGACAGGACACTTTTTAAAGAATGGCACACAGCTATTCTAGGCCGGTAAAACCTAAGGGTGTAGCATACTATTACAGTTGCATTTCAGAACAGTGGAACACACATTAAGGTAAGCAACAACTCTTTAACTCTTTTAGGATGGCACAGAGCTATTCAAGGTAAGTAAAACCTAAGGCAGGCTTATTCTAGACAGGCTAAACACAGGCTAAACACCAGGTCAGGGGAAGCAAGACCCTGTTGGCACAATTTAACAGTTATATCCTAGCAGAAATAGTGAGCGAAGCCAACAACATTACTTTTGGGAAGATGCTTAACCAATTCACAGGTGAGTAAATTAACCTTATATATACTTTTCAGAATGGCAAACAAATACAAGGTAAGTAAGACCTTTCGAATCTGCTCACTCTACAGTTACCAACCAACTCTTTCACAAGTAAGTACCTTTTAAACACTTGTTATCTTTTCTAGGCAACAGGACCAATCCTTAGAGGTTTTTCCATATTGTTGGAGCATGAGTGTTCTCAGTGGAAGAAGGGCAGTCAATAGGTCTCTAGTGTCCAACAGGCAGTTCAGTGTAGGTACAGAAGTAGCAAAAGTCAGAGTTTCTAAGGAAGACTATTCAAATAAGTAAGTATCTCACTTTAGAGAGGTTGAAAGGGCCCTGGGACTTCTGAGAAGACACCCTAGGAGGATTTCAGCAATAGGCCTGGGGCCTGGGTGAACTGGATGAGAGGACTCCCAATCACAAGAAACACCCCAAAGCTACACAGGAATCAGAAAAGCTTGAGGTAAGCAAATATCCGAGCCAACACAGTTAGCACAGATGAATAGTTGCAGCAGGGGAGACTTTAGGATGTGCAGCCCAGAACCTGGTCGATAGATTCCTTTGTCATGAAGACAGAAGATAGGACTCTGGGAAAGGATTTGCAGCAGGGATCAACAGGGAAGGCTTCAGGCAAGAGTTTCTTCACACCCGGATGCTGTTCTGTGGTTTTGGCACCCCTTTCAGGAGCCAGAAGAAGACTGAATATCGCTGGTTGGATTCTCGTCACTTGCGGATTCCAGTACTGTGGTGAGGGAACCTTTGAACTAGATTCATGTCCCTGGAGGACCAGCAGTATTCCACCACAGTTTCAGCTTGATTCACAATCCGGAAGACCATGCACCACGCAATGGCTCCAGCTCCCATGGTACTGGTGTATTGTAGTCCAGCAAGGTTGCTGCATGTCTTGGGATGGCTCAAAATGCAAGTCTTCTTGAGTCTAGTGAATCCCACCAGGCTCTGGGTCAGGGTTGCTGCTTTTTGGAGTCCCCAGGTTGCCTGGAAGGAAGGGTAAAAAAAGCAAGCTCTGGTTACACAGCAGGCTCTGTGGTTGCTTGAAATCGTCTCAGCCGCATTTTCTTCAACTTCCTCTTCGGATTAAAGTCTAGTGGTGAACTTGTCAGCAGCTTCCAGGTTCCGAGTATTTAACAGGAACTACAGCACAAGCTCTGAATTCTCTCCCTGCATTTTACAGAAAGGGGCAGTCTTGCTGTCCAATCAGGACAGCCACCCCTCCATTGAGACTGGACTCCTTTCAGACAAGGAGAAAGGCAAAGGTGTGCAGAGGTTTGGACTCCTCCCTCGCTTTCTGCCTTCTCAGACACTCTGGAGCCTTGGCGGGGAATACAAAGGATTTCCGCCAAAGACAAAACTCCCACTAAGGTCGTTCCCACCTAGAATCGCAGGGGAATACATCAGAAACTACAAGCAAGCCAGAAATTGAGAAAAAGAAGGAGCCCACCATTTTAGAAAAATGGTGGCCCTTCTGTTCATTATCATGGTTGAATTATCAGCCTGAGATTTAAAATGACTAAATGTCATGAAGGTAAAACCACTACGACCAGCCGTTCAATCAAACCTGTAATAGTAACAAAAATGTTACTGGTAAGTAAGACAGGGGATACATTGTTTCCAACCAGCAATCCACATAATGTTGGATGTGCTGGCTCACTATATAAAATGTAAAGGGGGATGAAACTCCGTTTTTAGTACTTGAGAACTGTATTTCTCAAAGGTTTAGCCAGAGAAAATGTAAAAGGGGATACCCAAAGGGCAACCCAGCAACAATAGGCTATATATGCCAAAAAGATGTCAAAGAGGATAAAATCAAAAGGACACTATGGAGAGTCTTAAAAAAGACACCCATAAAAAGAGTAAAAGGATATGTGAGTCTGAAAAAAGGTTCCCACTCACTGAGGTATAAGGAAAAATAATCCACCAGTCCAGCAAAATATTCTGTGGGTCTCACAAGTGGGGAGAATTAGCACTAACCTTGAAATCGTACCTAACACTGTGAGCTCAAGGAATTGCGGTGAAATTGACTGCAAAGTACTCTGAGTGCCAGCAAATGTCTTCTAGAGATTTGACTGTTTCCTTGGACACTTCTGTTCTCAGTGGTAGCCCTCTAGGATAGCACCTAGTGCCCAGCTAACACCCCATGCCACAGACATGTGCTTTTTCTATGATAGGTGCAGAATTCTACCTCTATAAACATTACTCTGGCTTAAGTCCCCTTTTCATTTTCATTCTTGGGTATGTGTTATGAACATACTCTTCAAACCCTAGAACTGTAGGGATCGCATGTGTAATATTGAGTCTAGCATTGTCTGTTATGTTGACTTTCTAGCACTATTCAAATTGTGTATCACAGTGGCAGAGCCAGGGGAGCAGCAGGGTGGTGGTCACTCCCCATGCTCCTATCCAGTGTCAAGTGTACCCCCACCTTCCCTCTCCCAGCTCCAGAAGGGCACTTACCCATTGCATATATCCAACTAAAAAAGAACATGCCTTTGCCTAGCAGTGTTCGCCAGCCCCCAGGTTGGTTATCAACCAACCAAGTGAATCAGGAAGCATCCAGTGCCAGGGCACCAGCAACACATCCTACTACTGAATTTATCATCAGTGGTGAGCAGAGGATCTAGGTGTGTGGGTGGGTGTATCTGTAGATATGTGTCTGACTGTGTCAGTCTGTGAGCATGAACGCAGAGTATATATGTGTTTGTATGGTGTGGGATGGCAGCCAGTTGCAAGTATCTACTTTGGGTGCTCAGGTTCATGGACGTTTTTTCTGTGACCATACTAGCATAGATAGGTTGTCTCAACTTCATGAAAGTGGATTAATGTGACCATACTGACACAGATAAGTGGTGGGTTTAGCTTCATGAACATCATTTATTGTGACCATACTGGCATAGATAGGTTGTGGGTTCAGCTTCATGAAAGTGATTTACAATGACCATTTCATGTATGGGCAGATTGAGGGCTCAGCTTCATACACATGATTTCCTCTAGACACATTAGACAATCCTCTATTCTTACTCTCCTAAATCTCTCCTCTGCTTTTGACACTGTTGATCACTCTAGCTTTCTCTCCTCTCTCTCTTCTCTTGGTTTAACTCAGTCTGGCTTGAGGTGGTTAAAATCTTTGCTTTCTGACCTCTCATATTCTGTTTCTTGTGCCGATCAACTTTCTCCTTAATTTCCGTTTCTCTATGGCGTGCCGCAATTCTATTCTTGGTCCTCTTCTTTTCTATCTATATACTATCCCGCTCTATGTCATCAGATCCTTTAATCTGTCCTGTCACATCTATGCTGATGACACACAAATGTTCTTTTCTGTATCTTCATTCACTCTCCATAATACTGTGTCCTCTTGTCTATTGGCCATCAAATCTTGGATGGCTATTCGTTTTCTTCATGTCAATCCTTTGGAAATGGAGGTCCTGTACCTTCTCCTTTCCTCCCCCAACCTTCTCCTCTTTCACCTGGGCTTCCTTTTCCACCTTCCACCCTTCCTTTCTCTTCCTCTGCTCGTGATCTTGGGGTAATCTTTGACCCCTCTCTTTCTTTCTTTCTTTCTTTCTTTCTTTCTTTCTTTCTTTCTTTCTTTCTTTCTTTCTTTCTTTCTTTCTTTCTTTCTTTCTTTCTTTCTTTCTTTCTTTCTCTCTTCACATTTCTAATACTGCCCGTTTCCATCTCTATTATCTCTGCTGTGACTGACCTTACTTTCATTCTGGGCTACCAAACTCCAGATCTATGTGCTTATCTTTTCTCGGATTAACTACTGCCCTGTCCTTCTGCTCGGCTTTCCTTAGTCACAACTTACACCTCTACATTCTGTACTCCTACGTCCCGTCCTCTTTCCTGCATCCTGTATGGGGCGTCCCTCCCGAGGGACGGGAATGGAACCTTTTTAACCAGAAAAAACACTTTCCCTTTAAATGAACAGGTGTGCGGGGGCGTGGCTCCAGGAGCAGGGGCTCCCTTAACCCCACCCACCGGCGCCACAACTCAGTCCACTTTTCTGCATCGACAGGAGTGGGCCGATTTCACCAGTGCTCCTGGGTGAGGCCTCAAGTCTCGTAATTCCATGCGCTTTCCCTAATCTTGCATTTCCTATTTTTCAGAGTTTGGGAATCCTGTCCACCAGTGTCCTAGTCTGTCCCCGGTGCAGGTCGGCCGCGACTGGTATCAGCAGGTGCCTGTCGTGCAACGGTTCCTTCCCCACCTCGGATCCGCATGCACTCTGCCTCCGGTGCCTTGGCAAAGACCACTGATGGGAAGGCTGCTCAGTGTGCCCGGTCCCTCAAAAACAGGCTTGCGTGATGGAGAAAGTTGTTCTCCAGGACTACGCCAGAGATTAATTAAGGAATACATAAGGAGGAAGACCAAGAAGGTAAGCTTACTATTCTCTAAACCCCCCACCCTCCCCGGCAGAGGCAACTCCTTCCTGGGCAAGCCTGCTGTCGGGAGGGGTCAGTCGGACCCTTGCACTGGCAGAAGGGACACTGAGGCTCTTGCAGCTAACCGGCTTAATGGGCGAGCTGTCTACGGGCCCTACCGGTTCCACCACTGAGGAGCCCACAGGCTCTGGTACCGGGACACACCCCGAGTGGCTTAGCTCTGTGACCGGGCACACGCCAGAGGGGGCACCTGCACGCAGTGCAGTCTGCACTACTGGCCCCATGGCTGAGGGCCAACAGCCTGCCAGACCCGCACCTGAGGTGCAAGGCAGGGCAGAGCCGATGCAACCAGGCATGTAGGCCGAGCCCAGGCCTGCCTTGACCATGGACCAATGTTCAGAAGGCGGCCAGGCCAGACCCCCAAAGGTGGGAAATCCGCCAACTGTGTGAACCGCAGAGGTGCAAACCCATGGCCAGGGCAGACTGGGTTCCAATGACTCTGATCATCTGGACCACGTCATACCCGGCCTTCACTGGAGCTCGGTTCAATGAGTGCATGTACTCTCGGGGGGCAGGCAACAGGCGAATTCGCCTCCAGCGCCAGAGCAGGAACGCGCCAGCCTGCCTGCAAGGTCCTCTTCTTTGGCAGGTTTTTGTTCCTCATGAGGTCCCCACAAATGGGAAACATCCTCAAGGGTATAATCCATGACATGCTGCTTCCCACACCGCCGACTCAGCCGGTGCCTACGCAGCCTACATCTCCACCACCACTACCCACGCTTGCCATAACTCCGGTCTCAGTACAGGTACGAACACTCTCAGCTCCAACGGCAGAGACTCTCCTTACGATCCAGGGACCCCGGCTAATGCAGGCAATCAGCAGGACACTGATGAAGAAGAGCAAGACACGCCATCCTCTCTTAGGGCTTCCCATGACAGGATAGTGGGCCTAGCTGAATACCTGGGCATCCCTCAGCCCCAGAAGGAGCAGCCGGAAGCAGGGGTGTTTTGGCGTAAGTAATCAACATTAAAGCTCCAGGTCCGGCTTCCGCTGTAGAAAGATGTTGGGGAACTGGCTAAAAAATGTTGGCTCAAACCACACTCCACTCAGCCAGTGAACAAGAGGCTGGACTGAAAATTCAGGCAGGTGGAGGGCGACGCTATACAATTGTCGGTACAACTGCCATTATCATCAGTCATAGTGGCAGCATCTAAGAATGCCAAATCTCAGGCTTCCTCCTCCAGCACTTCCTCATCAGCACTACTAGGCAAAGAGGAGAAAAGGCTAGAGGCCTATGGTAAAAGGGTCTATTCCAATGCGGGCCTGCATCTCAGACAGGCCAACGCTGATGGCATCCTGGCGGCGGTCAATCAACGACTGTGGAGAGAAATTGCAGACTTTATTCCGGACATTCCAGCGGACAAGCAAGCTGGAGGCCCACTTAGATACCGCTACATACCGCTAGTAGTGCAATCTGTGTGGCGACAGACATAAGGAGGAGGGCCTGGCTTAAGGCCACCAGGTTCAATCCAGATGACCTGGATAGAATCCTAGACTTGCCCTTCGAGGGTGGCGATCTCTTCCACTCCGCTACGGATGAAGAGTTAGACAAAAAGAAAATCAGTCTGCAGACGGCCAAATCCCTGGCCATTCTGACCAAGCCGGCATCAAAAGCCTTCCCTCATGCCAACCCCACTCAGACAAGGGGCGATCCTTTGGCAGATTCCAGGGTTTCCCGGACCTCAGAACCAGGCAACCGGACAGGTCTCCAAGCCAGCATAGGCAAAAACATCACAACGTCTGCACACAAGGGGTTCTTCCAGTCCCCCTCCCAGGCGTCTGCCTAGACCCAAAGAAACAATGACAGCTCTTTTCAGATCCACAGCACCCTAGTCGGGGCAGGCTGGCCCTGCACAGTCAAGCTTGGCGCATACGCTTTTCGGACTCATGGGTGATCTTGGTAGTCTCCAAGGGCTACTGACTTCCCCTTCCATCCTCTCACCCTTGTTCCCCCCTCCCATAGGGGGGGATCATCCTCACTCCTAGTGGAGATTCATTCTCTCGTAGAGAGGGAGGCAGTGGAGGGGGTCCCTCTCCCTCTCCCTCAACAGGGTCAGGGCTTTTACTCCTGCGTCTTCGCCATTCAAAAGAAGAGCCAGGCGGGCCTGCAAGTGGTTCTAGATCTTTCCTCCCCCAATCTGTACCTACCTTTGGAGAAGTTCATTTATTTTTAAATTTGTTTATTGGCATTTGTTATTAAGTACAACCACAGGGCCGTTATCTCAACTGCCATTAGAGGATGAATTGCATTGCATCTCAGATCAATAACATTAGCAACTTAACATTAAAACATTACAACATTGAAAACATTAACTATCTCCAATTTCTGTTTCCTGAGAAGCCGGAGTCAAGTGGGGGCGTAAAGGGGGGCTGAACCCTTCGGGGGAGGGTGGGGCTTCGGGTCGGGACTACAAGCAGCCAAGAGTGGACCGCTTCCGGGGCTCCAGTTTAATCTATGGATCTTCTTATAGTGGGTTCATGCCGGCTCATGGGGGCTTGTCGTCTGAGGGGTAGAACAAGGGGTCTGTGAGTCCTTTCCAGGCGTCTAAGGTCATACTCAAGGCGTCTGCGGATCTGGCCACACTTTCCTCCCAGGCTTTTGTTTCTGCTAGCACCCAGCGTTTAAGTTCTTTGTGCCAGATTTTCTGTTGAGGTCCCGATGGTTTCTTCCAGGACATCGTGATTGTCCTCTTAGCCAGGATGCACATGATATCCATTAATTTGGCGAGGTGCTTTAGTTTTGCTGGTCTGGGATATGTGCCCAATAGGCATACCGCCGGGGACCATTCGTATCTGGTCAGCCCTAGTTTCGCACTAGTTTGTTGAATAAAGAACCACAGGGACTGTGTTCTGGCACAATGCCAGAATGTGTGAAGCAGATCCGCATTGTCCATTTCGCACCATGTGCATTTGGAGCTCTGAGTTGTGTGAAGTTTGGGTAGCCTGGAAGGGGTTAAGTATGTCCGGTGCAAGAGGTTCAGTTGTATTTGTCTGAATCTATGGTTTCTAGACACTGGCCCTCATTACGACCCTGGCGGAGAGGGGTTTACGCCAGCGTAATGCATGGCGTACCTCTCCGCCAGATTACGACTTTCCGTAGCGCCATGGTGATTTTTACGCCCGGATTTTCCGGGCGGAAAAATCCATGGCGCTACGGGACCTCTTGTTAATTACGCCACCGTAATCTACGGTGGCGTAATTAACGCCTTCCCCACTCCCATTATACCCTATGGGGCAAAAATGGGAATGGGGAAGGGTAAATGGGGATTGGGGACTAACCGCCCCGCCAAGGTCGGAATGGGGCGGTAAGTCCGCCAACCCCCATGGCGGAGTTGGCAGCTCTGCGCCATGGTCCATGGTGCAAATTGCACCATGGATCTCCGCAAGGGTCGTATTGAGGGCCACTGTCTTGGGATATGTCAGGGCCCTTTCCCACTCGCCATCTGATAGTTCTCGGCCTATATCTGCTTCCCATCTGGATTTCAGGCTAGCGCTGCGTGGATTGGGGGTGTCGCTTAGATGGCTATAGATCTGAGACACCGGTCTCCCTCCCTCACCCAGTTCGTATAGTAGTGTGATCAGGGGGCTTGTTTCTGGTTCTTCTGGCCATGTCGGCCATTTGGTTCTTGCTGTAAATCTTAACTTTTGGTACCACAGAAACTGGCCAGTGTGAACATCGTTCTCTTCTTGGAGAGTTTCGAATACTTTGAACTCCCCCTCTGTGTACAAGTCCCCCCATGAGTGTATCCCTTTTCGTTCCCAGTGTCTGAGGCGCTGTAAGTCCTCGGGGGTTTTGCATAGGTCCGAGATCAGCGGTATGTTCGGGGAGTATTGGTGTTTGGCATGGGCAAGAGATTCTGTCCTGCGCCAGACTCTGCGGCCAAGAGTGACTAACATTGGAGCATTTGGTATCAGATGGGTGGGGGCCCAGGGAAGTTCTTTCATATACAACGGGGAGATCAGTGGCTGCAAGAGTGGTGTTTCCGAGGTGGCATCATCAGCTAGCCATTTGGTGATAAAGCCAAGCTGTGCTGCCAGATAGTATTTTTCGAAGTTTGGGAGTTGGATTCCCCCTGGGTGTACGGTAATGACAAGGTAGTAAGTGCTATCTTGCGTCTTCCCTTCCCCCACAAGAAGTCTCTTAACATCTTTTCCATTAGGCGGAAAAAGGATGCTTTGATATAGAAGTGTACGTTTTGGAACCCATACAAAAATCTAGGGAGGACGATCATTTTAATTATAGAGGCCCTGCCCAGCATGGATAGGGGGAGTTTCGCCCAGAAGGCCATAGATTTCCTCAGGGCAGGAAGAGCAGCCTTGGTATTGTGTTCATGCATTTGTTCCGGGGAGTGCATTATGTGTATCCCTAAGTATTTGAACGAGGTGTGTTCCCATTTTATTCCCGCCAGGGGAAATTGCGGTGTTTCCATTCCCCTAAGGTTTGCCAGGGGGAAAAGACAGGATTTTGCTCGGCTGAATTCTATACCTGAAAACTTCGCAAAATTATCTAGGACGTCCATCATCGTGGGCACATTGTTGCATGGGTCCTTGACAAATAGTAAAACATCGTCCGCATAGAGGGAGATAATGTGGTCCGAGTTGCCCAGCCGGATTCCAGCGTCGAAAAATTGTTTACGGAAGTAGATAGCAATGGGTTCTAGTCCCAGCACATAGAGCATAGGGGAGAGAGGACAACCTTGTCTTGTTCCCCTGCATATGTTCCAGACCTCTGATATGTGTTTCCCGGTTTTTACCCTGGCTCTAGGCTCTGTGTACAATATCTTGATCCACCTAATGAACCCTGGGCCGAAGCCAAACTCTTCCAACACTGCCATTAGCCATTCCCAAAAAATCGAGTCGAACGCCTTGATGGCATTGAGGGACAACAGGGCGTATGGTTCTGTGCAGTCTTCAGTTTGGGCAATAACGTGTTGCACCCTGCGCAAATTCATGGTAGTATTTCGGGCTGGTACGAAGCCGCACTGATCTTCATGTACCACATCCCCTATGATACTGGCTAGTCTGTTCGCTAACACTGTCGTCAGGATTTTCACGTCGCAGTTAAGGATTGCTATCGGACGGTAAGAGTCGCATCTATCCGGAGGCTTATTAGGCTTAATGATCGGGAGCAGGAGGG
This sequence comes from Ambystoma mexicanum, assembly GCF_040938575.1. Taxonomy (NCBI): domain Eukaryota; kingdom Metazoa; phylum Chordata; class Amphibia; order Caudata; family Ambystomatidae; genus Ambystoma; species Ambystoma mexicanum. Next base: position 337,275,453 of record NC_090923.1, on the reverse strand, counting down.
TCTCCCTCATGGTGTCAGGTAGAATTCCTATTTCATGTGCCTCCCGAAAGACCTCATGTAGGAGGGGCGTTAGGGTGGATACGTATGCCTTGTAAAACTCAGTGGGCAGACCGTCGCTCCCAGGAGTCTTGCGGGTGGCTAGTGATCTAATTGCCTCTGAGATATCCTCGAATGTAATGTCTGCGTCTCGGGCCTCAGATTGTTCCGGGGGTATCTTGGGGAGCCCTATTTCTTCCAGAGTGTTCATGATTTGCTCTAGGGGAACCTGATCTTTGTGGGAGTAAAGGTGTTCATAAAAGCCCTTAAAGGTTTCGTTTATGGCTTGCTGTGTCTGTGCTATCTCCCCGTCTTCCGTCTGTACCCCCGTGATTGTGTGCCTGGGGTGTTCTTTCTTGCAGAGCCAGGCTAACATTCTGCCGGGTTTATCTGCCTCGGTGTGTATCCTGTCGGTTTTAGTGGCATAGTCAAATTTGGCGAGCCTGTCCCATGCTAGAGCAGTGTTATTTCTAAGTTCTTTGAGGTTGATCTCCCTCTGCTCTGTGGTAACCGGGGCACTTTCCAGTTGTTCAATCTGCTGTTCCCAGAGGTTCAGCTCGCCCCTAAGTTGTTTCCTAATGCCCCCTGCCCTAGCTATGATTTCCCCCCTTGTCACTGCTTTTAGGGCGTCCCACATCGTGCCTGATCGGTCCACACTTCCGGTGTTACTTTCAATAAAGCTCTCTATAAATTTGTGTAGATCTTCCCTGAATACCGGATCATCAAGGGCATCTATCGGCATTCTCCACATTGGAATGGGAGGCCTGGGGGCCATGTGGTTCCAGTCTACTAGGAGTGGCGAGTGGTCGGAAATGGTTCTGCCCAGGTATTGGGCGTCAGCTATTTGTGGCAAATGTTCATTGCTTATGAAGACATAGTCTAGCCTCGTGTGGAGACCGTGTGGGGAGGAGAAATATGAGTAACCCCGGGCGTTAGGATGACATTCTCTCCAGGTGTCTGATAGATGTAATCTATGTGTTAGTAGGGAGAGGGCTGTTGTAGCCGCTGAAGGACCCTTTGGGTGCGGGAGGGACCTATCCAGTTTGGTGTCATGAACACAGTTGAAGTCTCCCCCCCAGAAAAGGATCCCATGCCTGTATGGTGCAATCTTAGCGTACATGGAGTTTAAGTGGGATGGGATGTTGGTATTAGGGAGGTAAGAGTTCACTATACAGATCTCTATTTGTTCTAGTCTGCCCCATAGTATTACGAACCTCCCTTCTGGGTCTGTCTCCGACTTAATTAAATGGAAAGGGAGTTGTGGATGAATCCAGGTGTATACTCCTCTTGCATATTTGGAGTACGAAGTTCCGACCCCTTGGCCTCCCCAGTGTTCCCTCAACCTCGCCAGGGATTCCGCCGTGCAGTGTGTCTCTTGCAGTAGCGCTATCTGCACTTTCTTTCTGGTCAAATAGGATTTGATTCTATTCCGGCGTAGGTAAGAGCCCAGGCCCCTCACATTCCAGGTCAATATCTTTATGTTTGCATTAGACGTCATTTCGGGGCAGTTGGGTTACACTTACGGTTATTCGGCCCCTACCGACCACCTTTTTCGCCGGGTCCCGGCCTCCTCGCCGTCTGGTCCCTCGTCTCGACTTCATTCTTTTCGCTGGTTGGAGATTTTGATCTTGTGAAACTCCCATCATGTTAAATGGGGAAAAACTAAACAGAACTTTACAAACTGTCCCTAGCAGTTGCTTTTAACTTGCAGCGCTCAGGGGTTCCTGAGCCTTCCAGGCCAGTTCTGGCCTTCCGGATCAGGTTGTGTGTGAGCAAAGTGCTTACACCTTTCTTTGGTGGGGTGGGTTGCTTGTCTGTCGCTCGTGTGTTCCTCCGAGCTCTCGTCCGATGTAGCGTACATCACAGCGGGACTTTCGTGGTGATTTATTCGTCTGCGGTTCGTTTTGCGTTCATTTTGTTGCCTGTACTTTTATTTTGGAGGGAACTGCCCTTTGCTTGCTTTCACCGGGGGGAGAGCGGTTATCTCCGATCTAAGTTCAGTGGTGCTTCTTTGTCGTCCGCCAGATTATTATGCTCGAGCCACAGGGTGGCAGCGGCCGGGGTTTCCAGGAACGACGCCTTTCCGTTATATAAAATCTTGAGACGTGACGGGTACAGCAGCATGTACTTCAGGTTGAGCTTTCTCAGCCGAGCTTTTATTGGAATGTAGGAGTTTCTGGCCTGCTGTACCGCCGGGGTGTAGTCCGGATATATAACTATTGTTGAGTCTTTTCTTTTTATCTCCCCGCCTTCTCTGGAAAATCGTAGTATGGTTTCGCGGTCTCTGAAATTTAAGATCTTGGCTATGATCGGCCGGGGATGAGATCCGGGCGGGGGACGCCTCTGGAGAGACCTGTGGGCTCTTTCAACAGAGAACCCCTGGGAGAGGTTTCCCGCCCCTATCTCTTGTTGCAGGAGCGTTTCAATGAAGGTCGTCGGGTCCGAGCCTTCTAGGTCCTCAGGGACTCCCAGTATACGGATGTTGTTACGGCGCGCGCGACCTTCGGCTTCTTCAGAGCGGGCTTCCAGTCTTGTCACCTTTTGTTCCAGTTCTCTAACCGTCTTCTTTAGATCTCGGGTGTCTTCAGCATTTTCATGCAAGGTGGTCTCTGCCAGTGTGACTCGTTCCGTTAGGTTGCGGGCATCCTGGCGCATGAGTTGCATATCCGACTTTACTTCTTCCAGTCGTCCCTCGAGTGATGTGCGGAGGGCAGCTATTGCTTGAAGGACTTGCGTGTGTTTAAGGTCCTCTTCCTGTTGGGGCGAGTTTTCGGGGGCCTCCCGGTCTTGTTGTGCTGGTTGTCTTTGGGACCTGCTTGTTGTAAAGGAGTCCATCGTGACTAGTTTCGGTTTGGTCTTGGGGGGAGACATCCCTTGGCTTGGAGGTTATGAATGCGGTCTATTGTGGGGTGCAGGTCCGGCTCCGGTCTTTGTTTGGTGGTTTTCCTGCTGTCTCGAGCCGCTCGCGTTTCTGAGATCAATTCCCAGAAGCTCGTGGGTGTGGGTTTTTGGGAGGCCTCGAGCTTGCAGAAGTCGTGATGCAGATCAGTCTAGGACCACAGTCAGTGTACGAGTGGGTTCCAATTCCTGGGTGTGCCTCCAGCGGGTTGTTGTCGGGGAGATGTCGTCCCACCGCCCAGGGACCGGGCTTCTTGGGAACTCCAGTCTCTGCGATGTTCGCCCTTTAATGCTGTAATCCACTTGAGAGGGCCTAATTTTGTTTCATGGGCGGGCTCCAGGGGCGGCCAGGGCCTTGCTGGGCCGGATCAGGCCTCCTCGCAGGAGTTAATGCAGGTCCCCAGGGTCAGGCGTTGTGGTGCAGCCTCGAGCCTCGAGGGAAGTTCGGGCGCCGGAGCGCGCCGCGAAGGGGGCCCGGCCCAGTTTGCAACGCTGCACAGGGGTCCCCGGCTCGCAGCCTCGCCTCCAGCGCCGCCGCCCGGCCAGAAGCGTACCCGGTCCCGCCCTCCTGCGTCGGCGTCTTGGGAGCGATTCAGGGCTCCGCGCTCCCGGGTCCACGGCGGGCGACTGTTCTTCGACAGCAGACCTCAGCACCGGTTTCCAAGTCTCCAGTGCCCGCCCGCGGCACAGGCAGCAAGCCCCGCCGTCCTGGCTCCCCCAGCCGCAGCGGTCCAATGGGTGATCTGGGCGGACGAGGCCAGATCAGTAACCCCCCGCAGTGGGCGCCGCCATCTTGAAGGCGCAAGGGGCACGGTCCCAGGCGTCCCGTTCTCCGGCGTCCGCTCACCGATTTCGCCTGATCTTGTTGTAGGGTGCAGGCAATCGGTTCCCCTGCGGGATTCTAGTGTTGTATCAAGTCGCAGACAAGGATTAAGCGAGAGCAATTCGTTTGGTTAAGGATCACGGACGGAGCTCCGTGGAAGTCTGTCCTCACGGCATGCGCGCTGGCCACGCCCCTCCCTTTGGAGAAGTTCATAGTGGTGATGCCAGCTATCAGCCGAGACTCTGTGTGGGGAGGAGTGGATGTGCTCCCTGGTTCTGAAAGACGCATATCTTCATGTCCCCATAGTGCAACCTCACTGGACCTCCCTCCGGTTCGTTCCAGGTCATGGGCTTGCATTTTCAATTCAAGGTGCTACCGGTTGGTCTGAATTCAGCACCAATGGTGTTCACAAGACTCATGAACGGTGTGGCGCCCTGCTCAGGATGGAGGGCCTGCATGTATGTCCCTACCTCGACGACTGGTTAGTTAGAGAGATGTCCCCGGAGCAGGTCAGGTGCTCAGCGGACAGACTGATGACTACGCTCTAAAAGCTGGGTTTTTTGATCAACTACCAGAAATCGCAGCTCTGCCCGACTCAAACTCTGGTGTTCTTGGGGCTGCTGTGGGATATGCAGAAGCAGAAGGTATTCTCTATGGGGGGAGGGTGGCGGTGATCAAAGCTTCTGTCGCTCACCACCTCAGCAGAGAGTAACAACGGTGTGGTGGTTCCAGCACCTGCTGGGAGTGCTAGCGGCATGTCTCCTAGCTATTCCGTCCACCAGGCTGTGGATAAGGAGACTTTAGCTGAATTTCACGGCTTCCTGTGACCAGGAATCAGGTCATCAGGGGGCGACAATCACCATACCACTTCACTTATGGTGGGATGTCGGATGGTGCACCCAGGATGTGAGCCTCATGGTAGGCAGGCCGTTTCGACCACCTTCAATACAGCATTCTTTGACCACAGGCTCTTCTCTCCAGGGGTGGGATGCGACCCTGTGGGGCACATGCCGTGCATGGGTTATGTACTTAGACCGAACAGCAGAATCACATCAACTGGCTAGAACTGATGGCCATTTGGCTGGCACTCAAGTCTTTCCTTCAAGTAATCAGGGGGAGTGCCGTGTGTATTCAAACGGACAACTCTACCTGAATGTACTACCTAATCAAGCATGGGGGCACAAGATTCCTTCCTCTATGTCGGTTGACCCTAGACATCTGGAAGTGGGCAATTGAGCAAGATGTATGGATCTCAGCTGTCCATCTGCCCCGAGAATCCAACCTGGAGGCAGACAGGTTCAGTCGGTTGGGCTCCGTCAATTGCAAGTGGCAGCTGAATGCGAGAGTGCCTCAGAAAATATTAAACAAGTGGGCCACCCGGTCACAGGCCTGTTTTCGACAGAGAGCAACCGGACTTGTCAGCAGTTCGTGTCCTGGGGCGGGAAGGGGCGCGGCTCCCTATGGATACGCTTCAGATACCCTGGGATGGAATGCAGGCTTATGCATTCCCCCACACACTGCTCTTTCACAAGGTAGTGAGCAATAACAGGCAATCCAAGCAGTTGTGTCTCATCCTCATAGCACCTCTGTGGCCTGTAAGGCCCTGATTCTCCAACCTTTGTCAGACGTCAGCCCAGCCACAAATGCACCTCCCGCTCAGGAAGGGCCCTCTTCTGGTGCAGCAAGGGGGCACAGTCCTGCACTCCTCTCCGAAAAGGCTACCCCTAGCAGATTGCTACCTGAGCAGGTAACTCTTCAACATTTCCAGCTGTCTTGCGACAACCTGGAAATCATACAGGCAGCCAGGAGTCTATCTACGCGCAAGAAGTACAAAAGCAAATGGACGAGGTTCTGCCTATGCTCCAAGGAAAATTGTGTGGATCCACTGGCCTGCACGCTGGACCAGGTGTTACCCTTCTCTGCCCACTTGGCTAGAACAGGGGTCCAGGTTGACACCTGCCAGACTTCCCTGGCAGCTATTGGCGCATACAAGAAATCAGACACATTTACTTTCTCTTCTGCCAATCCTGTCGTAAAGAAGCATCTGACAGGTTTGACCAGGCTGTACCCACCGGTCAAACGCCTGCACCCACTCTGGGATCTTAATGTGGTGCTCAGTGCCCTGGTGCACAAATCATTCGAGCCCATGGCCATGGTAGACATCAAACTGGTAACGCTAAAGACAGCACTCCTAGTGGGGCTTACTTCAGCTCGTATGGTCAGCGAGATCGAGGCCTTAGTGGCTTTAGAGCCCTATACTAGGTTACATCGGGGCAAAGTTGGGCTCTGCACGCACCCCAAGTTCCTTGCGAAGGTGGTTTCTTCTTTCCACATTAACGAGGAGATTCCCCCCCACTTTCTTTCCAGACCCCACGGAAGAGGTAGAAAGGGCTCATCGCTGCCTAGACGTCAGAAGAGCACTAAAATGATATCTAGAAAAGACAAAGGCCTACCACAAGACGGACGCCTTCTTTGTCACGTTCGGTGGCTCAAAGCCGGATCTGCAAATGTCCACAACTTCCATAGCTAGATGAATGACCACAGCGATCCAGGAGTTATGCAAGGTGCAGCAGAAGGATCCGCCAAGGGGCATGCATGCTCATGCCATCAGGACAAAGGCAGCGGTGGTCGCTTTTTAGAGTCATGTGCCATGGCAGGTGATTAGCAGGGTGGAGACATTGGTCTCCCCTTCGGCCTTTTGCAAACATTACTGCCTGGATACCAGTACAAGGGCTGGCGCAGCATTTGGTCAAGCAGTCCTGTGTGATCTTTTCACCTAGAATGGCAGCTCTCCTTCCCAGGGCAGTTGTATCAGTGGTAATCGCCCGTTCAGAATGGAAGAAAGGAGACCGGACGAAGGAGTAATTAAGTGTTAATCACTGGAGGGACTAAGGTACTCTAGTCCATAGTCCCCTTTCCTCCATACGTCCCACCATCCTTCCCCCTAAAAAGAGCAGTGAGGTTGTTCAGCATCATACAGCCGGTGCATCAAAGGGGACTAAGGTGCGGCGCGGGTGGGCAGGGTTAAGGGAGCCCGTGTTCCTGGTGCCGTACCCCGCACATCTGTAAATTTAAAGGAAAAGTGTTTTTTCTGGTGAAAAAGGTTCCATTGACATCCCACGCGAGGGACTTCCCATACAGGATGGAGGAAAGGGGACTGTGGACCAGGAGTTTGTTAGTCACTCCGGTGAGTAACACTTAATTATTTTACTCTGCTATCCGTCTACTCTCCCAGTTACCACCTCACTCCAATGTCACTCCCTCGATTCGCTCTGCTTCCCTTCTTTCTTTTTGACCTCTATCTTCTTTTTGGTATGGTACGGTATTGTTTATTTATATACCGCCTATATACAGGCAAGTGTTTGAAAGTGCTCAAGCATTTTCACTTTTATTGTTTTGTCTATAAAGCCCTGCACTGTCTTGCCCTTTTTTTATCTTTGCTCTCTTGTTCCATTTATACTCCAACTCGTTCTCTTTGCTCTCAATCTCTCTTTCTACTTTATGTTCTTAAACCACCATGTGCCTCCTCTCGCCGTTTTTTTCGATCCTTGACCTTAAGCATTGGAACGCTCTTCCACTTCTGATTCATGCTTCCTCTTCCTTTCATATCTTCTGCACTCAATTAGACATCTTTTTCTGTCTCTTTCTCCCTCTTAAGCTTCTGTTGATCTCCCTACCCCTTCATAATTTCCCATTTTAAATTGTACCATTGTAATGTATCTATTGTTGAGCGCTCTGGAGAAAGTGCTCTACAAATGCAATAAATACAAATACCATGATTATTACTGGAATAGATAGATTGTGGCTGCAGATTCATAAAAGTGATTTACTATTATCATATTGGCATAGATTGGGACTTCAGCTTCGTGCAAGTGATTTACAATGACCATTGTTGGCATAGACAGATTGCAGCCACATCTTCATGCAAGTGATTGTTGCTGCACATGGTAGCCTCATGGAAATGTTGTAAAATGCACCTATGCACTGTTGGTGACATGACATTTAATGATTTTTTCATGTGTTACCCTAGAGGACAAATTGTAATTTGTATGGTATTTTACGCAATATTTTTCAAATGCTGTGCTGTGAAAGGCACTGTTGCAACACATTATTTAAAAAATGTTCTCAGGGTGATTTACAGTGACCATTACAGGCATGGATAGATTGTGGCTTCAACCTCATGAAAATGTTGTAAAATGCTCTTTTGTACTATTGGTGAAATTCATTATATATAGGAATCACAGAAATGTATTGAACATCTATAATAATTGTTTTTTGGTCAATTAATGAACCCATGGCAAGAAATACGCCATCTATTGTACACAAACCATTGAAGAACGAGTATAATGGTCTTATGTGATCATGAAATTCATGATGTGTTATATGTTTTATAATAATGATAAACCTTTGATTAAGAAGTGCTCATGAAATTAATAGAATTATTGATTTTTTTTGCGATATAAATATCATCAAGGTATGGGACAGGTTTTTTGCCCATTAATATGAGTGTCAACATTTTTCAGCTAAGTTTGGTCTGTACATTTTGAAATACAGGAGAAGGCGGTAGTCTGTGATTACTATATATAATTCTGTACTTACCCTGTCATATCACAGACCCCTCGATAACAAAATATATATAGCCTGATTAATGGATTATTTGTGCCGGAAAAAACAGGATTTGTGCGCCATTCTGCCCGCAAATCCCTGTTTAACAAATGGGGATTTGCGGGCAGAATGGCACACAAATCCTGTTCTTTTCGGCGCAAATAATCCATGAATTACCCCCTTAGGGTTTGACCTATTGGAAACATGACTATTGGTGAAATGGCATGTAGTGGATTTTTTCATATGTTACCCTAGAGAACAAATTGCAAATGGTATGGCTTTGTACCCCATTTTTCTAAAAGGTTTTATTGTAGAAGGCAACATTTCAAAACATAATAATGCAAGTGATTTACAGTGACCATTACTGGCATGCCTAGATTATGTGCAGCCTCATGAACATGTTGTAAAATGCTCCCATGTACTGTTGGTTAAACGCTCGGTTGGGCACACTTTTTAAAAAAAAAATAAGAAATTTATTTATGTTTTGCAATAAACTGAACAACACAAAATCATTGTAAAAGCAGTTGCATGATATGGTAACTCCTCCCTCCCCTATGACCAAGACCATACGAGCAAGTCACAGTTCAAGTATAATGGAGTTCAGTGCTGGCCGTCCAGGTCCTCCTCAGAGGAACTGGCTTCTGTTGTATAGAACAGTGATGTTGTGAGGGCCACCCATTGTAATAGGTCGTCGGAGGTGTCCATGTTTGGTTGTCATTGCGCCAGTTCCCATGCTCGTGTTTCAGCTGCGGTCCATCTTTGCAGGTCCGCCCACCACGTTGTGATGCTGGGGGCCACGGGGCTCTTCCAGGCTATGGCAATTCGTCTTTTTGCCAGAATATACATTAGGTCCTTAAGTCTATTCAAAGGCCTATTCTTACTGCTCCTGTGGTATGAGCCCAAGACGCACGCTTTGGGTGATTGCACGTCCAGCGTAATGTCCGCTTCAGCCACTTTGACTTTTATTGAGGTCCAGAAGGCTTGTATGGCCGGGCAGCCCCAGAACATGTGGGACATTCCGGCTGAGAGTTCACGGCATTTGGGGCATGCTGCTACGCCCGTACAGCTGAATCTGGAAATTATGTTTGGAGTAAGGTATGCTCTGTGAATGATGTAGAATTGTATGAGTTGAAAGCGGCATTCCTCGAGACTTTCTTATGGTAATGCGTCATGGTCTCCCACTCTTTATCTTCAAACGGCGCGCCCAATTCGAATTCCCATTTTGTTTTACTTTTGAGTTTGTGTTGCGAGGTGCAGTTGAGCAGTATCTCGTAGAGCCTTGAGGTTTTGTGACTGCCCTCTGCCACACTCAGTAGGTTCTCAATATCCTCCTGTCCTGAATTGAGGGACTCTATCTCAGGCCATCGTTTCGTGAGTCTTTTCAGTGTCGCCCAGTGTAGGAGGAGCTGGCCTGATGGCATTCCTGCGGTTTCCTGCAGTTCAGTGGACGTTAGGATGCCCTGGTCATCCACTAAGTCCCCTAGAGTGGCAACACCGAGGGGTTCCCATAGGGTCCTAATCACCCTCTGGCTCTCTGGTCTGGTCGACATGATGGCAGCTATCAGGATCTGGGGGAAAAAGGGTCGATCAAATTGGCTGATTTGCAGGCTCTTCTCCAGATTCGGGTGCCTAGCGTGATTAAATATGGGTTCTGTTGTTTTGCATCCGGCTCGATCCAGAGTAAGTCCCTGAGCAGCGTCTGGGGATTTGGGGGAATTAATAGGCGCGTGTCCGAAGTGGGGTCGTCGGCCATCCATTGGATTACATGCTTCAGCTGGCCTGCTAAATATTAGAGTTCAAAATTGGGGATTTTGAGGCCTCCTTTGTCGTATGGCCTTTGCGTTACATCTAAGGTAACCCTGTGCCTACCTTCATGCCACAGGAATTTTCTGCAGAGTTTGTTTAGTTCGTTAAAGATGTGCCGGGGAATGTTATATGGGACATTGGTGAAAAAGTGGAGGAGTCTTGGCAACACCACCATTTTGAGGAGTCCGGCTCTGCCGGCCACCGAAAGGGGCAACCTGCTCCAAAAGTCCATTGATTTGCTCAGGTTTACTTTCGCATTTACGGTATTGAGCATATGCTCAGTTTTGGGGTCTCGGTGGATTTTAATACCCAGGTATTTGAATGAGGTGGGTTCCCATTTGAGGGCTAGAACGGGGAGGTGTTCCATCTTGGAGTTGTTTAGGGCGGCCAGTGGGTACAGGCAAGATTTGTCCTGATTGATTTGGATCCCTGTACATTTGTGAAACCCCTCCAGTGTCTCCAGTATGTAAGGTAGTAAGTGTTCAGGGTTTATTAGGTAAAGGAGCATGTTGTCTGCGTACATGGAGACTAGGTGGGTCACCCCGTTTATTGTTATACCCCTTTCGCTGTACTCCTATCCACTGGCTCGATGGCCAGGATGTAAAGTAAGGGGGACAAGGGGCATCCCTGAGGGCTCCCTCTGGAAAGGCTCCATTTGTCAGAGAATGTGTTATTAGTTCGCACCCTGGCCGTGGGGTCCGTGTAGGTGAGTTTAACCCATCGTAGGAAGGCTGGCCCGAATCCCATCTTGGCCAGTGTGGCGTAAAGCCACCTCCACCGGACTGAGTCGAAAGCTTTGGAGGCGTCTAGAGACGCCACCGCGCTTCTACCTGACTCGCCCTCTGTGCTATAAATGACATGATGCAGTTTGCGCAGGTTCTCCGTGATGGAGCGGCCCTGCACGTATCCTGTTTGGTCTTGGTGGATTAGGTGCGGGGTGACGACTTGCAATCTCCTAGCCATTAAGGCTGTTAGTATTTTATAATCTATATTGAGCATGGGCAAGGGCCTGTATGAGCCACAATCTGTACTGTCTTTGTTGGGCTTTAACAGGGGGATGCTGGTGGCCTCACGCATGGTGTCGGGGAGGCGGCCCACCTCATATGCCTCATTGTACACCTGGGACAGTAATGGTGCTAGTATGTCTTCATAGGTCTTATAAAATTCCCCGAGGATCCCGTCAGGCCCTGGCGTTTTTCCGGAGGACAGTGTTCTAATAGTTGCTGCGACCTCGTCAGGGGTGATGGGGCCGTCCAGTGTCTCTGCCACGTGTTCGTCAAGGTGAGGTAATTTGACGATGTCCAAGACATCCTCTATGTCAGTGTCAGCGGGGGGGGTGGGGTCCGAGTACAGAGCTTGATAATACTCTTTGAATGCTAGGTTAATCCCAGCCTGGGTGTGGGTGTTTGAGCCGTCATCGCTCCGAATGTGGCAAATAGGTGATCTAGGGATTTCGCGTTTGTATAACCACGCAAGCAACTTGCCAGGTTTATCACCTAGGGCGTGGTTCCTCGCTGTGTAGTTTGCGTGACTCAGCTTCCCCATCGTCTCCCAGTGTGCTAGGCAAGATTGTTTGAGTTGGTTACCAGACATTTGGTCGAAAAAAATTGGTCGACCAGACAAATGGTCGAACCAATTTGGTCGAAAACCAAATGGTCGAATTTTTTATTTTTTTTATTTTCACATTTGTTTTTTTTTTGGGGGGGGGTCCCCCCCAAACCCCTTTTTTTCTAAAAACCCATTTTTGTAAAAAACGAAAACCAGAAAAATAAATATATAATTAAAAAAAAAAATTCGACCAATTGGTTTTCGACCAAATTGCGTCGACCAAATGTCATTCGACCAGTTTTAGGTCGACCAAATGTCTGGACACCTTTGAGTTCTATCATTTTGTGAAAATGGGCCGGGTCGGGGGATGCCGTTGCTTCAAGAGCTTCCATCTCTGCTTCAGCACTCCCGAGCAAGTTGGTGGTGCGTTTCTGGGCTCCCCCCGCCGCCGCTATCATTTCTCCCCTTATTACTACTTCGTACGCCTCCCATGCTGTGCGTATGTGTTGGACACTGTCTATGTTAGTTGGCCAATAGTCTGTTGTGCCTTGTCTAATTTGCTCCTTGAAGGCGTTGTCTAGTAGTGCTTCGCTTCTGAGTTTCCATGTTGGGATTGGGGGCCTGAGGGTTGTTAGCATCCATGTGGTTTTCAAGGGGGAATGGTCTGCCAGCACCCTGGCCAGGTATTGTGTGTCCCCGAACATAGCCATGTGATCTTCACTCACGAATAGATGGTCAATTCTGGTGTGGACTTTATGTGGGGGCGAGTAAAATGAGTAGGCTCTAGTTTCAGGTATTGGACTCTCCATAGGTCCTTCAAGGCGAATTGGTGTGTGAGAGAGTTTAGTATTTTGGCAGGTGGGGAGGGGCTAGTATGCTTAGTGTCCGATCTATCCATGCTGGGGTCTAGGGTGCCATTGTGGTCACCCCCCCCCATATTATTATGCCCTCCCTGCACGGGTTCAGGCGGGTGTATAGGGAGCGGAAGAAGACAGTGGCGTCGTGGTTAGGGGCGTAGGTGCTGATTAGGCACAGGTCCCTTCCTTCTATGGTGCCTTGTATCAGAGCCATTCTGCCTTCGTTATCCGTTTTGGTGTGAGTCAGGGAAATGGGGATGGAAGGTGCGATCCATATCAGGACTCCTCTTGCGTACGTGAAGTACGTGGAGCCTATCAGGGTTCCCCTCCAGACTTTCGCCAGTGCTGCTAGTTTGGATGCATTCAGGTGGGTCTCTTGTAGTAGGGCTACTCCTACCCTGTGACGCCTCAGGAAGGATCGAATTTGTTGCTGCTTGACGTAACTGTTTAGGCCCCTTACATTCCAGGACAGGATTCTAATGTTGTCAGCCATAGTCTAAGGGTGGATGTGGTCTTGTGGATGGTCCATCAGGTGGCCCATTGGCAGGTTTCAGTCTCCAAGAGTGCTCGGCCGGTCCTGCAAATGTACTGCTGCAGTTGGTCTTGGTCCGTTTCAAATGTAACTTTAACTGGGACTCCCGCTTGGGGTTCCCTTCCCAATAACTATGAACTTTTAACTTCGAACTTAACAAAACGTGTCTAGCGAGGTTTCCCTCGTTCTTACTTCCCCGTTTCTGCTCCATTTGACCTAGGTCTCTTGGCGCCCTACGGGCAGGTAAATACCCAAACTATTTCAGGGGGTGAAGGTGGTTCAACTGTAATAGAACAGATCTGAAGGGTTTCTGTGTCTGGTATGCTCCTGTTGCATCGTTTTCGCCGCATTCCATAATGTCTTGCAATGTTCGATTGAGCGTCGCCGGAGGCGGCTGAGGGGTCCTCACGAGGTTGACTGACGTGGTTTGCGCTGTTTGGGTTCGAGGTCAGGGACCTGCTCTTTGTCCATTCAATCGCTTACTTCCGTAGGGGTGTCGAATAAATAGGCTCTGATGTTATGCAGGACTTTAAGCCTGGCTGGGTATAGTAGCATATCACGCAGGCTTGCATTTTTCAGTCTGGCTTTGGTGTGAGTGAATTGGGCCCTGCTCCTTTGGACCTGTAAGGTATAATCAGGATAGATGGCTATTTTAGCAGAGTCCCGTTGTATGTTGCCGCCTAGTCTTGAGAAGGCTAACATGGTTTCCCTGTCCTTGTAGTTAAGCACTTTGTCTATGATGGGTCTAGGCGGATTCCCGGGGGGGGGCGCTTGGCGAGGGATCGGTGGGCCCTCTCTATGGTGAAGCCTTGTGATAGCTTGCCAGCACCGATTTCGTGTATGAGGAGGTCCTCGACATAGTTTGTGGGGTCATTACCTTCCATACCCTCGGGCAGGCCAATGATTCTGAAGTTATTTCTGCGGGCCGCCCTTCAGCCTCCTCGGCTCTATCCTCTAGTTTCTTCACCTTCTGCGCTAGAGCGTCTACTTCTTTTAGGAGTTGCGTTTTTGCTACGGTGTTGTCTCGCACTTGGGTCTCTAGGGCGTCTGTTCTGCTGGCAATGGAACGCACATCCTGTCGCAGCAGGGTCAAATCGATTGCCACAGCGTCGATTTTATTCTCCATGGTTTTCTGGAGCGTCATAATGGCCTCCAAGAGTTGCGAGTTTGCCGGTTCAGGCGCCTCCGTGCCTGACGGTTCTCTGCTGGTTGCGCCAGCATCCGGTTTGAGCGGTCCAGTGGTCGCAAAGGTCTCCATTGTGGTCTGTCTATGTTTGTTGCGGGAGCTTTTATTTGACATAGCTTGAGGGCGGGCAGGCCTGCCTGGTCTTTGGGCTTCTCAGCGGCGTCTGAGGTCCCTTGCTCCCCAGGGGTGCAGGTTTCAGGGCTGGTTGGTGCCTATCCGGCCGGTCTACGTCCTGCACATCCGCTTATATCAGGTGTGGTGCGGATTAATAGGTGCCGCGGAGTAATTGAGGCGGGGGGGCACCTGTGGAGTGCACGCCTCGTGTGGCGGTCTCCTTCAGTCTTCGCTTCAGGGGGGGGTGCTGGTATCGGTCCTGTCTGAGCACCGAGAGCATGTGGGTTGTGCACAGTATCAGGGCTCAGACCATGGGCCTGCAAATTGCTGGTTTCTCCGCTGAGATGCGGGGCGTCGTTGTGATGCCTGAGCCCCTGCTTAGGCGTTGCTTCACTTGTGCAGCGTGGGGGCTGCGATAAGTTTGTCCCTGCGCCCCCAGTAACTCAGTATCTACTCTCGGTCGCGCCAGGTGCTGGCCTTAGGTCTGGGGCCTATGTCCTCTTTTCAGCTGGGTGCTAATAGTGTTGGAGACCCTTCGGTGTTGGCTCCACAGAGCTCTCTGGGTCTTGTGATTCCACTGTGTATTGCCCAGTGTGGGGCAGAGTGTTAAGTTGCTGGGCACAACGTGTAAGGCCAAGGGGTGTTGGGATTTAACGCTGCGCCTGTGGTGTCTACGAGGCTCCCACCTCCCGACTCCTTACCGCGACTCTTAGGCTGCTCTGCTGGGACTCAGGGGGCCGTCCTCCAGGGCCGTGCCGCCGGGTGTTTGCTGTGCCAGGTGGTTGCTCTCAAGGCTACGGCTGCTCTCCTCCGGTCTTGCAGGGCTTGGACGTGCTGCCTCGTGCTCGTCTTTCTTGGACTTCGCTGAGTCAGCGCCACTTTCGCAGTGGGATGGTGGCCGTGAGGCTGCCGCGGCTCCTCCTCTCTATCCTCCTCGGTCTTCCTCGTAGGGTCAAACCGAGCTCAGGTTCGGAGCTGCGGTTCGCTCAGGGGCGCCTTGCCGGGGCAGACAACTCCGGGCTCCACAGTGCTGCTGCCCGGGCGTCCCGCTCGGGCCGCTCCCGTCTTCCGCCGTTGTCAGTTGAAGGCCGTTGCGGCCGGTTCTGCTCCGCCTTCTCACCCCCACGCTGGCCCGGTACACACGGGGCGCAAATCCGGGTCTCCGGGTCTCCGCATGGAGGGGCAACTCCTCTCTGGTCCCAGTCTCTCGGCCCCCACTGCCACCGCAGTCGAAGGAGCGCCGGATTTCAGCTGGTTCGTGTCTTCCGAGTTAGAGGGCCAGCACCGACGGGAAGACAGGTCACTCCACGGCCGCCATTTTCAGTTCGCAGCGCTGTCCTTTTGTCTCGGCGCGGTGGGTCTGCGGAGTATCAGGGCCGCTCCTAACTTCAGTCTCTGGTTCCCAAGACTTGTGCTGGCAGTCGAGGCGATTTTCAGCCGACTTGTATATGATAAAACTGGAAATAGTGGCGAATCGATGGATGTATTAAGCGGAGCTACCAAGAACATGTCTTTCCTACATGGCAGTTGGCCACGCCCCCCGGTTGGGCACACTTATTTGGGAAAATGTGTAGCCTCAACAGAAAATACTCACCAGCCATAACTAATGGTGAAGCATATAGAATCCTGTGGCCCCTCAGATGTCATCTGAACCCCTTGCTCTGGAACCAGAATCTGTCTTTACTACTGCACTAACAGACACAACTTCTATTGCACTCTCGCAAAACAATATGCTCTCTTTAAAGTATGCTGATTTGCACTGGATCAGACAACATCTATTGGTCTTCATTAAACTTATAGATATCACATGCTTTGTGAAATGATTAAATGTTTCTCTCATGTCCAATGTATTCACAACACTAACTGGTCAGGCAAGCCTGGCTCAGCCACTCCTCCCTGCCAGATCCCATGAACCTGGCCACTGCCGGCTTTATAAATAAGGTATTAATAACAGTAAGATAGCTCAAGGGTAAAACACTTACCACAGAGATCACAGTGCATCTTACAGTCACAGGTTTGCATACCCGCCTATCATCCTTCTGAGGTTTATCATTTGTGTACCATTAAATTGGGTAATAATAGAAACCTATTCTTACAGGGTTGAGGAGCAGAAGGAATTTAGCATGGAGCATTATATAACACATGACTATTAAAAGAAAGGTAGAAGTGGAGGGGTAGCATCACTTTTGTGTGATACTGTAAACCGCTCTCATCTGGATATTCCTGGATCTCTTTTTCATGCGTGTACTGATACATTGAACCTCCACTAGAACTATCACTGCCTAGACCTATACAGAAGGATTTTGCATGGCTTCCGTCACAATATAACATAGTAGTATATCATTTAGTAAAATAGTTCACAGCTTTCAAGCACAGTATAAAAGAAAAGGTGGTTTGTTTCCAACATTGTGTTTGTGAGATAATCTTTAATGCAACTCAAAGCCTTTATTTAAGAATTTGTGATTCAACTCATGGCCTACATGTGTTGCGCTCCACAAGGTTCGTTTTCAAGGATTAATACTTTATTGCATAACATAGAGAAACAGCAAGCACGATAGCTGGAGTTCATGGCATATATTGGTTAACCTCTGGTACCCAAATGGCACCAATTCTTTCTCCATATTATGATCGAAACAAATAAGCTAAATAAGAGATCCCGGTGAGTGGTTCCATTGACAGGAGAAGCCCCTTAATCCTGTGATGAATCAGGAGTGATTATGCCAAAGACCCCGGCCTGAGACCCTTCTCATGTGGCCAGGGATAGGCAGACGCTTCCTGATTCTGACCAAGGGTGCCGTTCTGCAGAGGATCACATGGGCCTGTATTGGCCCCTATACACTAAAGCCTCTTCAGGTACAGCCCATTAGAAGCAGTATGAGAAGTAGCCAGCAGTCGTGTATGCAGAGAAATTAAGATGCAGGGACCGGCGTCTGTGTGTGTGGCAGATTATGGTGCCGAGAGAGTTGCAGGAGTGAGAAGCCTGAACAGCAGAGGTTGCTCAGCGGGAAGTGTTGTTGTGACAGGTACCCTGTGCAAGTGAGAAGCTCTCTGTATCTTGTAGCTAGTTCCGATGGCTGGCGAGCATCGGAGAACGTGAGTGGTGAACGGCATGGGACTTAGAAATACATCCAGAGCTGTCAGAAGCTCAGAAAACGGAAGAAGAAGTTGCAGCAGCAGCGGGTTAAGCAGCCGCGCAAGGAGAGACTGGTGAGTTGGCCTTTGATAGGTGACCCTAGGGTGCTCCATGAAAGACTGCTGGCTGTTTACAAATATTTTGAATGTCGAACTAGTGAAACCAAGTATTTTTGGTGCAATACTCATATTGAGAGGAAACAAGAAGAGAAGGTTTGCAACTATCATTGCCCAAGTAAAGAGGGGCCAATATTGAATACAAACCGTAACTGCCATTGCCCAAAGTAAAGAGGAGGCAATATTTAAGCCAGATAACAACGAGCATTGGCTAAGCAAAAGAAAGGCTATTGCAGAGAAAAGGGCAGACCATTTTCTTTAAGAGAGAAACTTGAATAAAAGATCTTACCAGCAGTTACCTGGTATGATAGTAAAAACCCAAAGGTGGAAGGAGGGAAATCCTCCTTGTGGAAAGTATCAAAGGGAGAAGAACATAACCTTCCTTGCATGTGGCAAACAAACAAACAAGTGGAACAAACAGCATCAATGGGTGTTGTATCCTTATGAAAGAAGTTGTGAATCTCAATATTGTTGAAAGTGAAAGACTTTGCTAATGTTTGAAGTAAACTTCACCACACAGTAGTAGTGGTATGAGTTTTATCCTGTTAGGGGAGTACACCGGGAGAAGGATTGTTAGTGGTAGTCCTGGTAGGTTAGTGAACCAGCAAGAAGATATTGAAGTACTGCATTGTGAAAGGTTGCGGTGGAAATAAAGTGCCAAGGACACCAATGTGTTTGATGAACTGTGGTAAAACCATCCTGATGAAAACATTGTTGTTTATAACGAAGACATGTGAAGTAGTTGTCTTTTGCAAAGTGGAGAAGATCTATTGAAATATTCACTGGAAATATGAAACAAATACTTTTTGGTTTGATAAACAAGAGCTTGTGGGAATTATATTTTGCAGAGTGATGAACCTTGTTTAATCAAATGATAATCCAAGTGCCAATTGAAATTTTGAAGGAGGAAAGGAAATGTGTGTTACCCTTGAAGCAGAACTTGACTATTGAAAAGAACTTTGCTAATTAGAACTTTTATTTGGAAAATCCTTCATTAATCCTGGGGAAGGAGATCCAACCCTGTTTACAAGGATATTTGGTTATAAAGTTTATGTTTGAGTATAACTGTTATTTCGTTGAGTTTGAACAACCATATAAAAAATACCTGTATGATTTTGTTGTATCTAAAAGTGTGAGGCACAGATCATTTTTGGTGTTAGAGTGTTTTCCTTTAGTTTTAGCTTTGAAGGCAGGGAAATCCTTGTTAGGTTAGGGAAAGCGAGGCATTTGTCACACAATTACAATTTAATAAAATGGCTACTTGTGAAAAGTCTCTATCAAGTTGTTTGCCTCGCATTTCTGACCCCTAACAATCCCCACTTCATCTGGTCAGGGTCACCGATTTACACCCAGCACCAGGTTGGAGGTAGTTTGACTCCAGTCTTTATCCAGTAGATATATGCTGCTATGAAAAGTTCCAACTAACAATGTGTCCCTTATAAGAGTCCTCTCACTTCTTTAAAACAACCAGCGAGTGGAAATCACTGTAGCACTAATACTTACTGATTTAATTACTGCAACCTCATGTAAAGTGACTCAAAAAAGGAAATTCTGAAGCTCCAAAGGTTTAAATTCCGGCGGCCATTCTCTGTATTTTTTTGAGGAAGAAGGGCCACATCACAGCACCTTTGAAAGAACCATATGCTATATGCCAGTAGAACAGCACATTAAGTTGAAGATATTATGTAGTATGTATATGGTTTATGGATGTAGGCACCTGGCCTGTATGAGGAAATGGTGCCAGCATCGTAGCCTGCTTCTAAACCTCAAGTCCAGCATCTCCATGACTATCTGTCAGACAGCCTTCGAATGGAGGAAACAGGGATGAAAGGAAGTCTCAGTACAGGAACTAAGTCTAGGTAACTCTTTAGAACCCCAGATAAGGAGCCTCTCTCAATCCTCCTCTGAAGGGCTGGTCTCCACTCTTGCTTCTGTATGGTTTCTCTCAATGCTCACTCAACCACTGCTTGATGCCAAAAGAGTATTGTAACGCAGCACAGTCATCCACATAGGAGAGAATATGTGCGTGCCAATCACTGAGCAGCTCCAGCACAGTGCTGTCAAGTGGCAGAGATGTTATAGCTTTAGAAATGAATGAAATAAAATGATATTGGTATTCCAATTACATTTGTAAGTACTTCCAACACTCAGCCTTTGGACGAATTGGGAGATTTCACAACTTGACAGACAGTTGTGCTTGACGTAGAAGCTTGCGTGCTTATGTGTTTCTCACAAAGGCAGACATTGTGGCAGGGAAAATAGGAGATATCCTGACCAGACTGTTGTGCTAGAGGTAGTGTTGTGCACAAGAGTATTAGAATGCAAACCTTTAAGCTCAACACTTGAGAACATGGGGTAGAGAATCTACCTTTCCTCTGGCAGAGAAGACACCCATTCGGAAGCCAATGAACAAACCCTAAACAAATTGCCCTATAAGTCAATAAATAAAATAGCTAGAACAACTAAGATTAGAATAACTTCATGGCAGAGTAAACACAGGGAAATAACCATGTGTCCGATTAATTTGTTTTCTCTGAGGTTGAAATCTTGAAACTGTGCTGCTGGTGTGTGGTCTCTATGTTTCTTTGTCTTTTCCTGACTGTTTTACCAATTTTATATGCTCAGAAGCCCTCATCAAAGATGTGTATCATGAACGTGCCTCTGGTGGACCGTATGAATCCCACGGTTGGGGTGCCCCAAATGCACAACCCAACCACATGCCGGTTTCCTCCTACAGATGACTGTGTGGCTAAACTGGTAACAGTCTGATTCAGCAGTCTTCTAGGAACCACAGGAGCTTGTCTTGCATACCCCCTAAACTCTGAGCCCTAGCATGTGTTTATTTTTCCTGCATGGAGCCCATAGCCCTGTGGGGACAAGAGATATAGACAAAATAAAGGGCAGCCTCTCTGTCTTCCATTTTCTGGGGTTAAAAGGCGCAAGGGGAACTTGTTAATTAAGCAATATGCCCCTCGCGGCGGGGGCATTACCGACTCTGGTAATGCCCCGGGGCCTTCGTTAAGTATGGGCCCCGGGGAATTACCAGAGTCGGTAATGCCCCCGCCGTGAGGGGCATATAGCTATTAGTACCCCGGCCTGCAATATCTGCGTGACTGGGACACTAAAAGCATTTTTTTCTGTCCTGAAACACTGTGGCGTTTCGGGACAGAAAAAAACAACCAAGAAAATGGCCGCCAGGAAAAGGAAAACGGAGTTCGTTTTCCCTTTCCATGGCGGCCATCGGGAGCGGACACGCTAAGAACAGAGCTGTTCCCAGCGCGTCCGTTCCCGAAAGAAGACAGAGAAGAAGTTAAGTGGGATTGGGAGGGTAGAAGGGAGGGAGGGGGGAAAAAGAAAAAAGAAAACAAAAAAAATGTACCTGGGTCCCCGGCGAGGGACGATGGAAGCCTCCAGCCGTGTAGAGGTGCAGAGCGGGGATGGCCCTGCTCCGAGTCTCCACACGGCTGCAGGCTGCCATCGTCCCCCACCGGGGACAAAGGAGCAAGAAGGTAAGTGGGGTGGGGAGGGCAGGGAGGAGGGAGGAAATGGGAAGGGAAAAAAACCCTTACCTGTGTCCCCGGCGGGGGGCGAATGCAGCCTCTCAGCCGTGGGGAGGCTCGGAGCGGGGATGGCCCTGCTTTGAGCCTCCTCATTGGCTGAGGGGCTGCCACGCCCCCCGCCGGGGACAATGGCAGTGGAATCCCGACCGGGTAATACCTCGACGAGGGCCAATCAGAATGGTTCTTTCATTCTGATTGCGCCCTCGCCGGGTACTTATTATTATTATTATTTGTTTACGTTTATTTCAGCGCACAAAGCCTTGAAGCATCTAGTGCTAGTTACAGAAACTGCACGGTACATTGGAGAAGTGCAAGAATACGCATATGGTTACAGACGTTAGACAGTGTGTGTAGCGAAGCCTCACCTCATGTTACAGGGGGCTACATCAGGCAGCAAATGAGTCAAATAGGTACGATTACACAGACTGGCAAAGCCACACCTCATGTTACAAGGGGCTACATCAGACAGCATATGAGCCAAGTAGGTACGATTACACAGACTGTCAAAGTCACACCTTATGTTACGGGGGGCTACAACAGGCAGCATATGGGTCAAATAGGTATGATTACACAGCCTGGCAAAGCCACACCTCCAGGAGTGAGGGACAGCATCAGTCAGGTTGTCACTCAGTAAGGGCTCCGCAGGGAAGTGAGAGATACGCAGTGAGCATAGAGGTGATGGTCTCACCACATGGCGGGCCGTCAAGAGCACTTTAAGGCAGAGAAACGAAAATGGCTGCACAGGTGTGAAAGCACCTAGAGTCGATTTTTTAAACAAGGCACTCTAAAGCACAACAACAAAAATGGCTGCACAGGATTCAAAGCACCTAGATTTGATTGTCTAAACAAGGCACTCTAAAGCACACCAACGAAAATAGCTGCACAGGTGTGACAGCACTTAGATTCAAATTCTTAACCAAGGCATTTAGGGAATGAATAACGTGGTGGTGATGTTGTTGTTGGTGGACAGGTAACTATCGCTGGGCAGAGGGTAAAGAGTAAGCAGCAGTAAGATCAGGGTTAGTGACCGAGAATGGAGGATGGAGTGTTGTGCCTCGAGGCTCCTTACCAAGCCTAGTGGAGGTTCGATGAGTCTATCAGTATTGAGAATCCTTGAAAATGTTCTATGGAGTGGTGATCTGTCATGCTCAGACAGGGCCTTTGTTTTGGGGGCCGGCTTATGCCTGCTGGTTCCCCATAAGCCTGGATGAATACACTGGTGGCGAATCAGGAGCAAGCTACACGGT
Organism: Ambystoma mexicanum; assembly: GCF_040938575.1. NCBI lineage: Eukaryota > Metazoa > Chordata > Amphibia > Caudata > Ambystomatidae > Ambystoma > Ambystoma mexicanum. The sequence continues at coordinate 337,252,992 of NC_090923.1, read as the reverse complement.
CATCATTTCAATGCTCTTGGGAGGTGTGGTGTGGCTATATTGGTGCAGGAAGGTACGATGAAAAACTTTATGAAACAGGAGTGCCCCGTGTGCTTTTCGATTTGGTGCTGAAGAAATTCCCAGATGGGGCCTGTTGATCGTCTGTCAGGGGGGGGGGGGCAAAAACCCCGAAAATTTGCAGCGCGAATCAAGCACAGGGGCTTACCTTCGAAAAAAGCGCTCAGCGCTCTGCAGGCCTTCCAACATCCGATGTTGCTGCAGATTGAGGGAGCAGGGCAGCCAAAAACCACCCAACAGTGAAAGGAGAGGAGAAAGGGAAATATCGAAGTCAGACAGAGGCTTTGTGTGGATCTCTCTGCTCCTTTCTGTATTTCTCAACCTTCCTCTCCCCAAGAACTGTATTGACATATTCACCTCTGCAGAAGGCAAAGCTACTACTGTAATTCAACTTTAAAGTCTGAATCCTGCTTGACTATTTCTAGAAAGTCTTTTCCGCAGCTTCTCCTCCAAGAGCACATCACAATGAATGTAATCCATGTAATCAAGATTTTTTCTTGTTTACCTTTCTTTACTTAATTCTACTCTCCTATACATTACCTATCCTGACTCCCTGCCTAAATACTACAATCTGTCTAACCCCTCCCTATACTACACTAACTCAGTTTTATGAATTCACCAACCTAAAAACGTGACCTATGCCAGCAAAAGTAGTTTTTACGGTCCAGACCATATGTCAGCTGATAACATGTTATGCCCCAAGCTATCAAACTACATAACTATGTAGTGTCTAGCTGCACCTATACTAATAGAACTGTCATGGATACTTGGAGCACAACACAACAACTGTTCCATTATAATTCAAACCTGTCCCTTCTCAATCGCTAAAAATAATGAAAAACACTATTCCCCAACTATGAGGGCAAAGGAAAGCTTGAACACTCCCCAAATCGAGAGACTCTATAGTGAGTCAGCTCCGAAAGGGCTGAAGCTGCACACCTCTCAGGCGGAGGAGCAGCACTGATCTCTTAGTGGCGTCTTCCTCAGTGAAAGACCTGGAAGCAGGTTCTCCGCTTCATGTCTGCTCCTTATGGAGGGTGTTGAGCACTCTCTCGACTTTGCGGAGCTAGAAAAGGCCCTAAGACAGACATGACTGAGCTCTGACCCTGAGAACCAGAGTCCACAGCTGAAAGGTGTTTCAAGACTGGGCGCGCGATTCAACGAGAGCTTGGAGAATGTGCTTTCCTAATCATGCCACAGCAGGTGCCTCTGGAAGCTGGTGCCTGGTGAAATCCAGGCAAGGAATGAGGAGCGAAGGGGAAAAAGGATAGACGTGCCTAACCCCTTCCTGTTCCAACTGATCCCCCATACCGTCCAACAAGAATATCTGAGCGAGAAACTACACCACAGTTCACGCGTGTTCCTAATGGAAGAGAAATGAATTTAGATGACAGATGGCAGCAAGAGGATTTGGAGACAGGCAGAAGACCCCCTAAACTAACAACCTGCATTGCACCCAGACAGTTCATGGTCTCTCTAATGACTACAGTAAGGGTAAATCCTGCTATTCCCCATGAGGGTCCCTACAGAGAACTCCTGTGTCCATCCGGTACTGTTCCAAACGGCTAGACATTGTTTCTTATGAAAGAATGACTGGGATATGGATATGTGTTCATAGAGGTTGTTTCGCAATGTGAGGACTACAGTTGCCTGAATGAGATATGACCTGATTGTGAACGGTGCATAGTCTTTACCTGGAGGGAAAGGCCAAAAGCATGTGAAGTTGAATATTGCAGCCCCAAACTGATTGATTGGCCACTAAATGTGTGAATGAATATAACTCTAAATGGAATCTGGGAGTCCTTCTCAGCCTCCAAGTTCCTACTTAGACCTGGGGCCTGCATCCTTACTTTGGAGACAAGCCCTAAAGCACAGAAGAAGACGGCAACCTTAAGAGGCATCATGTGGAAGATCAGCTGGACCGTGCACTCTTCTGAGACCCATTCTGGCAGGGAAGCTCTCTGCTGGGTTTGTGGACACCAGACCTCTTCAAGAGGAACTAGCAATCCATTCCCTTGCCCTGGTGGCACAGCTGAGGTGCAAGCCCTCAAGGGTTCCTGGCTTCCCAGAAGCCTTGCTGCCCTGTTCCTGCACAGCCCTGACATGACCCTGAGGGCACCTCAGAGCAGTGGAGTCAGAGGCCTGGAGTTCCAAACCGAGACGAAGAACAGAAAAGCATGACGAGCAGCTGAAAAGTAACATCAAGTATCAGCAAAGATCATCTCTGAATTGATGCACCTCAACTGGATACTGTCCATTTCAGTGGAACCTTCAGCAAACCAGTTAATTCCACCATGCTGTGCCAGCAGTTCGGTTCCTCTTCAACACACTGTGAAACTAGAAGCAGTCTATTTTACAAGAACACATTATTCTGCCTCTTTCTTTTTTACCTGTGTTACAATCTATATGGTCATGTTAGCTGAAAGGGAGAAATACAACCCGGAAACTTCCGGGCAGTATCTCTTGTGTCTGAAGCTCCTGGGTCTAGACTTGGAAAGACACAATATTATTTTAGATTGGCTGCTTTATTTACTTTTTATTTTAGCCATGCTCTCTGGATATTGCAGCTCAGCAGACATCTGCTTCCAGATGCTGAGTCAGCTGTTATATAACAGAGGGTCGGTTTCCTTAGCGACAGACTGCGGCGGCCGAGGAGCAGTAGAGGCTTAGCACGAGGACTCCACGCAAGGCTCCGACACACCTGGGGACAGCATCTGTAAAGCGAATCGGGCCCCTCTTAATCAAAATTAGAATGCTTATAAATATCATGCTGCACTTTACTTGGCAGATGCCGCACCGCCAAGCAGCCCACGGGCATCAGAGAAATAGGCATACAACAAATGAAAACCAGTGCAAAGTAAAAACAGATTATCAGAAATAAACCTTTAGCTCTGAGGCAGGGACGCAGGCTGACAGTATAGGGAGTCAAAAGGCAGTGACACATTCCCAGCTTACACTGATCACAGCATTGTAGAATGCCTATCCATCCCACCTACTATAGCAATCACCACCAACCTGCAAACACTTGTAACCGTCACACATCTCCCTCTTTACACAAACCAATTAACCACGCCCTAGGCCAATTTCGTCCAAATTGTTCTACACCACTTGCAGGGACTCCTAACAAACCAGAATCCAATGTATTCAAGAGTGTATTCTCCAGCACATCACAATCCACCACCAGTGTGCTCCACCATGCTTGACAGTTTGAACCAACATTGCCAGTGCTCCATCTACACGAATCCTCCACCAAAACACAACTCTCACTACGTTCCTTTGTGATATATGGATTGGTCAAACTTTAGCATCAAAGAGTTCTTTATTCCTCTAAAACCTCTGAGACATACATGCCTGAAACCTTTAGCACCAACTTCAACAACAGCAACTTTCAATCAGGAGAGTCCAATAAGCACACCCGCTATGACATTATGTCCGTTTAGTAGCTATGTCCCACTGATGTAATGAAGCACAGACGCCACAAAATGTAGTTTTGTGCCACACTATTTCTTTACTCTGATGTTATATTGCAACAATCCAGAGAGGAGCGTGAAACCTCCATGCCAGGCATGGAGGGCGCATCCATCCCTGCTCCGGGCTTTTGGCTCAGAGCCCAAGTGATAGTGTACTTAGCAATAAGAACAAGGTATATTAGGAAAAAGCTCGTGATCCGAACAACCTATAAATTATTAGTAAACATACAAGAGGGTAAAGAGAAACCGAGGTTGAACCAATGAACAGAGAAACATGTGTGGCCATTATCACAATCCTCGAAGACAGGGTGGTGACGGAGGTGGACGAAGCTTCCGATTTAACCACAAACAGTGCTAAGAAAAGAGAATAAAAGCATGTAAACTGCCGGCCCTTCAAATCTGCAAGAGGGAAACAGGATTAATTGCAAGCATTACACATTTGAAATCAGGTTAACAAACAAATCTTCTTTGTGGAATCATTTAGAGACAGAAACATGGACGAGTTATTGAGGCCTTGGAAATAGAGACTCTCCTGGCAGTGGCAGCCTTCCTTCCGTCTGTTCTATGTTAAATCGCCCGAGAATAATAACAGGGAGTGGAAATGAAGTGGTAACACTGAACAGGTACAAATACATTTTTTGCAGTTCAATTAATGTAAACGGTAATAATAAAGACATTTTAAATGAAGAAATTAAAAATAAATAAGTCATTACTTTACTTAGTTTTTCTTTGAAAAAATAATACTTTGCCCTGAGGTATATATATGTCCTTCTTTTACATTTTTTGTTTGTTTTTGTTGATTTTCGTAGTTCCAGTGGAAAACCCCAAGCTTGCTCCCCGGATCCATTTTACCTCAGTACCACTTTATGTGTCCTTGACTATTTCCATCTATAAATGAATATTTTCAAAACGAGGGGGGGGTGCGGGGGTCTCTTCTATGCACAATTTCCCTTCTAACCCTCCTCCACTCTTCAATTTGCTCTTAAACGTTATGCACCTCGACAGCAAGGTTTTTTTTTTCCTTTTATTTTTTCATGATTTTAAATATAATATTATTATTTATTTTGGGTTTCTTTATTTTTAGCATAGTCATTTGAGTAAAAGTTATCTTTACCCCGTAATTATTTTCTGAGATTTTTTACTGTGAACCCCTATATCAGACAGACCAAGAATGGGGATAAAACATTGGCGGCCCATTTAACCGAAGAACACTTTGGAGCTCATTTTGCACCGCAACTTGAATTGCTCAGAGGGAACCGCTTATGTTTTCTCTTACGTGCAAACAGATGCACTCTGGGCAATTTTTGACATTTGCACTGCAGAGTGTAAATGAGAGGTGTAGGTTGACATGGAAGTCTCTCTATTTGTGATATTATGCATGTCAGGCTGAGTTTACGATGATTTCCTAAAGAATCCACCTGCTTTTTGCTGGAGCGAAAAAAAGCAAGCTTATTCCATAAGAAATCATGTGTTTTATGCCAGTTTAAAAATGCCATGCTGGCATAAAACCAAGTTGTTTCTGAAGGCTGAGGTCAAGCAGTAGACAGAAACTTAACTTCTGTTCAACCGCTGCCGCCGCCTTCTGCCTTCAACAACAATGACAATGCCCAGAGCATGAATGGAGGGTATCAGGTAATATTATCGCCACCATTAATCTCGCCATATATATGGTTGTCGGGAATGCCATAGGCAATATTATTAGTGGGTATAATGTTTGGGGTAAATGGGAGCAGGGGTTGCAGGGGTGTCCCCCGCTCCCTTTAAAATAATATTGAGGTTGCAGGGGTAACCCCCGCAGGTTTAATGGGATAATATCGCCGCAAAAATAGGGTGCTACTCTTGTATGGCGAAATATCTGCAGGGACATTAACACATAAACCGAATGGAGGCGTTAAGACAGGTGTAACATTGTTATGGCTGTCTTTAGCGCTTCCCTTTACGCACGGGGGGACTCGAAAATGCGCCCCTTTATGTCTTGTCTTTGTGGCCATCTTTGAGTGTAGGCAGGAGGTTAGGTGCATGCAGGGTGAATGTAGAGCCCAGGAGATTGTTGGGTGCAAATGTTCAATGACTGTTCTGTGAGTGTCGGTTGAGTCTAAGCTGCAAGAGTATTAGGATGGACAGTTTGTGTTTCTGCGTCAACAACTGGAACCTTGTACATATATGTAAATAAAGCAACCTGGACTTTGATGATGAGGCTTGCGTCTCATCTGTGCCAAAGGAACCATCCTCTATCAGTTACAATAAAGCAGATTAGGGGAGTCCTAAATGGGCTAATTGTGGGAAGGCCCTGGTCCTGCTTGGATCCCCATGGTTTCATTAAAAAATATTTAGACGGGCAGTTGTCTCACTTTGAGATGCCAAAACAAATTAGGAGAATTAGGCTCTGCTATCTCAACAGGATGGCGGCTATATGCCACAAACACAGTGTACCTCATACAAGGCAAACACAGCAGCATGCTTTATTCAGAAATATTTCTCCTAAATATAGTTTCTCATTATGAGTTTGGCAGTAATTCAGCAGTAAATACATGGAATGTCTGCCAAAATCATTTACCCTTACCGCCACTCAGTCACGTGGACTTACCACAGGATTATGTGTCATGGCAAGGCAGTGTGAATCCCTATTTTTGAGTCAAAAGAGTCAATGGGACATAAGTCTTCAAACTGGGGGGCGCGGCCTGATGCCTGGGGTGGAGGAGACGTGGGACCCCAGTCTTAAATTACAGCAGGGTGGGGGGAACGATAGAAAACAATTGGCATGGGATGGTACATCCACGTTTGTGCATATCCCATCCCAACATGGCCCCTGCTGCACATGCTCAGTGTGACAGGGGCAGGTTTAGGATCACTTGGCGTGGCTGACCCAAGAAGAAGCACTCTGCAAGTCCGCTCTCTGTCCCTTTCCAAATAGAGCGATACGAAGGTGTTTAAATCCATTGATTCCAGTCAGAGGAACGAAACGAAACCGGAATTATACAAGGTAAGGAGGGGGCCCTGGGGTTATTTATGAGTGGGCAGGAGAGCCCTGGGGTTGTTTTTGGAGAGGGTGGGAAGCCCTGTGGTTGATTCTGGAGCAGATGGGGCAGGACTATACAAGGAGCAGGGCAGGGGAAGACCTGATCATGCAGGGGGAAGGGTTAGTACAGTTTTGTACCATGGTGGGTCAGCCCTTGGATAGTGTGGGGAGAGGAGTTGGGGGACGGGGAGACCTGGGACAGTGTGGGGAGCAGGGCACCGGGAGACCTGGGACTGTGTGGGGCACGCGGGATACCTGGGACTGTGTGGGGATAGATCACAATGATTCATGGTGCTTCGGACTTACACCTACCAATTGCTACTTTGGGAGGGGGCCTGGCCTGCTGAAAATATGCTATGGCGGTTTCGGGGTGAAAGAGTTTGAATAACACTGCCATAGGGATATTTTGGGATTTACAATGAGTGGTAATTCCTTCAGGGTAAATCTGACAATTTTTTGAGGTAAAATGGAGGGTTTTCTTCCAGCCATATGTTGGAGGTAAATCCTTCACTTCACCCCAAAACTTGTATCAGGGCAGTGCAGGAAAGTGGCAGTAATGTGGTGGTAATTCCATTATCACCATTTTAACACCATGTTTACCCATACCACCATACAGTTACTCAGACCTATAGACTTTCAAAAATAGATGGGCACCAGACTCGGAGAGAGGATTGATTCACGAAGATCAATCGAGCATTATGAGCAGAGGAATGCGTTGGCATAACATTAGGAGACTGTCGGCTGTTCAGTCTATGTGGAGAGTGGACCTTGTAGATGCAGGAAAAGGATTTGTTGTCCATTTTTACTAGAAGTCTGAAATTGGTGAGCTTTCCCCATGTGGTATTGCATGGAATGCACAGGCTATGTGGGGGCCCAACTTTGATGCTAATAGTGAATGGAATTTTCTTTGAGTCCTTTGCTCCAGGAAGAAGCACAAGTCAGGGATGTCTGCTGTCCCTTTGCTCTATGATCTGGATATTGACCATGTGGCCAAAGTTGTACATGGGATCGCAGAATCAAGAGGAACAGTAGTCACCAGAGTGAGAAACATAATATCACAGAGATAGCAGCACAGGAGATACCAGAGTGCATACAACAACTGAAACACGCTGGAAGTAGGTAAATAACTTCAACCTGGCAGGAATCATACATAAATAGCGATTTTGAAAAAGTATGAGAGAATGTGCGAAACACATGTCAGCTGTTTTCTGTGTTCTTTCTTCTTGATGTAGCAGCAATGTGATATGTATAAATAAAATACATTTCACTGATTGCCACAGTTGACTCTGTCTCATTTACTTTGAGAAGATACAACCCAAACAGCCGACATATTAGACTTTCAAAACTGAAAGATAATGTCGTATGCCACTCACTCATGGAACTGGACCCCTCAGTACAGAATCTCTCAGGGACGTCATTTCACCAAAATGCCGGGGGTAGTGGAAGTGACATCACACGACCCTTGGCCTCTGATGGCATCACTGAAAGTGATGTCATTTGACCCCACCCTAAAGGGATATCACAGGAAGCCATGGAACACAACCTTTCACCCCTTGACAAAACAGGAAGTGGCATCACATAGCATTGTCCCTAAGTACACTGACATAAACGTTACAATATCACTATAATGTGATATACATTTCATACAAGAATGGATCGCCATATGTATCATTAAGATCACTGTGTATAGGCCCATATTACCAAATTACTGTGAATGCAAGCAGACGTCCATGGCCAAATGATAATGATGGGTTATTATAAAGCACTTATGCTTAAGCGATTTATATAGAACAAATATACATACAATAACACTCAACCTGTGTTGGTACTCATTTATCGACCTTAGAAGGATGAAAGGCTGAGTTGAGGTGGTTAAGAACAGACTAAATCAGTGACTCACCCCTGAAGTGTGCCTGAAATAAACCTCTAATGAGTCTAGCAATTATTTTATAGAATTCCAGAGAGACAAATTATTTGGTAATCTTATTCTTTCGCATATAGGGTCACTGCTGAAAGTGTTAGACTTGTGGAACCCCTGTTCTTTTTTAAGAGGCCTGAACAAGAAAGCCAGCCACTCCACTTAGGGGTTCTTCATACATAAAAAAGAGGTAGGGATCGTCCCTTAAAGCATAATGTAGATTGGGACATTCAAAAATTGTTATACCAGTAGTATCCACTATGCTATTGAAGAGAAAAATCTAATATAATTTGAATCAGATTAAGTTATGGTGTATCCTAACAGCGGATATCACATTTACTCTACGCCATTATAAATAAAGAAAACATTCCTTCTTAATATGAAAAAAGATTTTTTAATGGGATATTTTTGCTTTTTACTTTTTAATTTTTGAACAAACCATTAATGGCACAGAAATTGGTGAAACAAATTTCAATTGCAGGTCTGCCGACATGTGCATGTTTGGAAGATAGCCTGAAACCTCACTATGTAGAGCTAGCTCAAAAAATAGTTTAAAAGGTAGGCTCTTCCTGTTTATTATGAAAAGAAACATCCAGTTCACGTTTCGGATTTGCCCCCTGCCGGGCAAATTGATTATATTGCAACCTTCCTCAGGGCAGGAACAGGGAGAGAGATTACACTTGACCCTGTGTGAAGGCAGACAAATAAAAAATTAAAAAGACATTTTTAAGGAATGTTTTCAGTAATTGTTGGCGTTTGCATGAGTCACATATTTTTTGTATTGCAGAACAACTAGAGAACACCTAACGGGAACATAATCCTTACCAAGTCGTAGGTAGGAACTAAAACAAGCCCATGTAGGTTGGGGTTGGAGCCCTCCGCTGAGAGGGAGAGCGCAGCACGTACCACCGGACAACCAGGAAATGAGCCTCTCAGTATTCGGACCGGTACTGGAAAAGTAAAGTAAAGACGTCAGGCTTTATCAGTAAGGTGTGCATGTTTTACACCTATCATGTATAATCCCCAATGTGAAAAGAATCATACCTTGATGGAAGGGATTCAGAGAGCCCTCAGGTTGATGAAAGTCGGGTTGTCGTATGTCCGCCGGCTGAGCTAGTGAGGCACCAAAGCCAGTATGACTCGTGCTTGTGTAAGCACTCAAGGGGACGTATGTCTCTCTGGGAAGAATTTCCGTAAATGATTCAGCTGATGTGCCTAGACAAGGGACGAGAAGGAGAAAAGTGGGGGGCAGAAGGGTAACGGTAGAGGGGCGGGGGAGCAGAGGGATGGGGAAAGAAAAAAGGTGAAGGGAGACAAAAAAGTATATAAGAAATAGTAAAGACGAACATTGAATCGTCTTGAAATGCCAAGCGTGTTCATTGCTAAATGCACACCGTTATGGAGTAAATGAACTATGTACCTGACTCACGTCGAAGAGAGGGCAGGCAGACTGGTGCAAGGCAGCCTGCCCTTGAAAACTGATATTGCTTTCTTATCGTACGGTGCAGCAGCTCAAGAGCACCGAAGAGCTGAGTCTCTAGTTAGGACTGAGACACCGCCGTCACTCTTGCGGGTGTGTCTCTGAACGCGCAGATCTGATTGGATGGGCAGCTGGGTCCGTGTACTCGCACTCCACTTAGGGGTAGCAAAGGGAAACCGGAGGTTTAGCAAGGGAGACATCAGGGGTTGGATTTGCGACCACTGGCGACACCTAAATGACGTTCCTGGAATCTCTTCTCAGACTCTGGCAGGTAGCCCTGGCCTTTGTGTGACCATCATCTGATAAAGAAGTCTAAGGGGGTTCAAAAGCCTATGCATATGCCATGTCAGCATAATATTTTCAGTGAGTCCAATAAAAGCTATAAAAACTTGGATTTTGTTGGATTTTAAAACTGAACTAACATGGCATCAACCCTTTTCTAGCACATTATGTCTCAAAATCATAAACCTCCATCGTGGGTATGCAGATGATATGCAGATGTGGAAAAGCCTCAGGGCACACACTAATATGAGGGCATCCCTGCCAATGCCTTGCCAATGCGCATGAGTGCTCTTTTTTTTATGCAGCAAACAGAGGACAGCATGGGAGACAGTAAGAGCTCAGCGCAGTCTCAATACCCATCCAAGGGACACCCTCTTCACTGTGGCACCTGCACGGGAATCACCAGCTTGAGATGCTAGAGAAGGACAACGTCCAGGTGACCCCCATGCTAACCCTCTGCAGGTGAAGCACCTGCCCCAGTTTCATGATGTCCCCAAAACAGGGAAAAAGCAGGAAAATAGCAGGGCTATCAGTTCAAGTTGAGGTTATGGAAGAATGTTCAGGCTCTGCTTGAAGAGCAGAACCTGAGCACGACCTATGGATCAAACTACCTGGCTGCCTGTAGGCCACAGTCACATGGGCGTAATTGTAGAGGGGGACCCCGTCGCAACTTTTGTGGCAGCCTTTTTGTCCCCTCCCCCCCATCATTTGGTGGAAGCAGGGTCGGGGGCACATTGCAGCCGCCACATCAATTAAGTAATTGTACAGCGCGAGCCTGGCTGGGGCGCTCAGCCAGTATTGCACAATAAATTACATAAAGCTGCGTTGGGCAAGGGCACCCCGCGTGGCTTAGTCCCTCACCCTGGCTGGCCTGACTCAAAGTCAGCAGCCACTGCCAGGGGGCTGGAGTTTGTGGTGCAGGCAGCACTTCCACCACGGCCAGACTAGCCGAATCTGGCCTTTTCTATCCCTGTTCGACGCTGTGCATTTTACCCTTGCCACCTCTTTCAGTGTTTTGGGAAATATTTTAATGGGAAAGATCAGCAAAAGACTGCAAGAAAAACAGTAAACATTTTGAGGCATTAGAAACCGCACTTGGCACATTTTTGTGGGATTGGAAAGAGCCACGAAGCGCAGGAAGGAACTGTGTAATCTGAAGTGGGGCGATGGACTTTCCTTGGCTACCTTTCAAATATACTTTAGGGCGGCCCCTTTTGACTATACTGCAGAGTGTAGGAGAGTGGCCTGAGAAGATGTGGGGTGAAGATGGAAGCGGGATACTTCCTCCTATGTGACTGCAGTGTCTAACTATTGGTGAATATAAGGGCGCAGAGAACAATAGCTGCAAGGCAACCCTACAACAACATACACCATGAACCCCACACTAGGATAGTGGCGTAGCCTTACCAAGGGGGGAAGACCCTGGAGACCCAACTGGTTGAATATCAGCCACAAATAACAACATCAATAGGGGGAGTAGTTAATGTTAAAGGACATTTATACCGCGCACTATCAACACCGGAGTGGTCCCCTGGCACTCTGGCGGCTCTGAAAAAGGATGGGAGGGTGTGTTAGTGGGAGGAAGCTGGAAAAGTGCAAGAGAGCAGTGATGTGCTGTTGGCGGCCTCAGCCCGGTGGGTCCGTTGGCTGGTCCTGGGTTGTTTGCGGCCGGCAGTCGTCGTGTACTGTTGTGCAAGTCTATGTGTGTTTTGTTGTTGCAGTGTAGTGAAGTCTGTGTGGTTTGTTGTGCTGTAGGTTTGTGGTTTTGTTTGGTTTGGAGTTTGAGAGGTGTATGCAGAGGGGGGAAATTGTTAGTGCCATTGGTTACCAATTGGCATATCTATCCTGAATTGAGGCGCCGGTCTTCTGTAATCTCCTCAGATGGGGTTCGGGAGCATCCCTGCGCCTCTGTCCTGATCTGGGACTGTCCGGCCTTCAAGGTCCCTTTCACATCTGGTCCCCTCCTCCCCCAGCCTCCCTCACATCCCTACCTGTCTTCCCTTCCCGATCATACAGCCAGTGCACCTGCCAGTGAGGGACGAAACTCTGGAGTCAAATCTTTTGGACATCTAAAACATGTATTCAAATTATAGAAAAAAGCCTTCTTCGAATAGCTACAGTTTCCCCTCTGCCTGCACCCCGTAACATGCAAAAGAACCAAACTGGAGACCTAGGGTGAAATAGCCTAATTAGAAGACAATCTGCAGAGAGGCCACATCACTAGAGAGGTGGTACGCCATGTATACACGGCAAGCATGTCATTGCACAGGATATACGTAGTCACAGGTCTTAAGGGGAAAAGGGAACGGGAGCTGGGTGTAGACTTCCCAAAGGAGGGAAGACGAGACCTCTTGGATGTGGTTCACAGGACTACAATGTCTCCCTCATGGACAGAGAGATCTCTTGGATGTGGTTCACAGGACTACAGTGTCTCCCTCATGGACAGAGAGATCTCTTGGATGTGGTTCACAGGACTACAATGTCTCCCTCATGGACAGAGAAATCTCTTGGATGTGGTTCACAGGACTACAATGTCTCCCTCATGGACAGAGAGATCTCTTGGATGTGGTTCGCGGAACTACAATGTCTCCCTCATGGACAGAATTCTAGACGGAAATTCACTAGTCGATTGTTTCGATTTTCAGCGCCAACAGTAAAATGCAAAGGGCATACAGCTGGGCTCTGCTGGAGGGATTTCCCCAAAAGGGGTACATGAAGACACTTTCTTTAGGCATGGCCTAAGCTTAACGGTTTATAGAGGGCAGTAGGGAGAGCCTGCTGAAATAATATGTCATCATATACAACTATTCCCTTCCTAATCTAATTTGAATGCGCTGCAGCTGGAAGTTCCCAGCAGGTGATAAATACATGCTAAGAATGATGGACGCTACATACAACACATGTATTACTTCTAAATTGTTGAAATTAGAAGTCACAGCCCTGGATAAATCGTGAGGAAAAATGACTGCATTGACGAATATGACAAGATTATCCCATATGGCCTATTTATAAAGAGATGGAGGGGATTCTTACCAGGTGGTGTGGGGCAATAAGACGTGCTTGGTGAGCCCCCGACATAGGGATGCTATCATGACCTGAAGACACTCTTGGGCAGGATTTACCAAACTTGGATCAAATAGTATAAAGCAGGGACCCTACATTGGCCATTTAGAAAATGAGACTGCCAAAGCGGGTTATGCCCCATGACAATAAATAGCAATGGGATAGGAGAAGACCCGACGGGAGAGAGATCAATTGGCTGGCTGACAGAAATGGTTTAGGTCATTCTACATTGTTTCCTAGATTTCATTAATGCTCACCTTTGGTTTGCACATAGCTAAATACATTAGTTTAGTTTAGTTTATTTTTTTGAACGCGCCAAGGCCAGGGGCATCTGGGCGCTATGCTTACAAGTTCCAACATATATACAGCATGGCATACAATAATATACAACAAAGGAATTATGAACATAAGAGTCACAAATATACATTAGAGCAAAGACATGTATCCTTCAGCTTAGTTGATAGGGTACACTGAAGACAATAGGGTTCATGGAAAGGAAAGAGCCCAGCTACACAATACACTCAAAGGAATACCCCGGAATGGGTGCTAATCAAGAATATTGGGAATTAGGGCACTTTTTAAATATGTATAAGAAACCTAGCCCAACATGCGCTAGTCCCGTGGGCAATGTTTTGCTGAGGGGCTCTTGCTATTCAAATGGGGGCAACAGTGGATGCCTTGAGGTGGAGCCAGAGTGGATGTCCTGAGGTATAGGGGCCTGCGCTGGATGCCCCTGTGTTGCGCTGGATGCCCCTGTGTTGTGCTGGATGCCCCTGTGTTGTGCTGGATGTCCCTTTGGTGTGCACAGCTGTGGCCCATATATCCTCCTCAATAGTAAATAACCGGGTCCCACTAGTCAGTTAGGCTGAAAGCCCATATCCCGCTGGCCCCTCCCCTCTACTTCATTCCTGGGGTCATTGTCCTAAGGGATTTCCAAAGGAAACATTACTGGGATAACTGTACCACCTCTTCTTTTGCTGCAAAATTCGTTCCCGCGGATACACCACGTTTTCCAAAAGCTGCCATAATGTGCTAGTGCTCGAAAATTCAAAGGTCTTCTCGCCCCTACTTCCACTCCATATGTGCCCCATAATTCTTTTAGGTCCCTTCACCTTCCTCACACTGTGCCCAACCTGTTCTCCTCCATTTGTCTTCTCCCCCCCACGTTAGTTCCCATGATGCACTTTTGCTACATCGATTTTCCCGCTGTGAGATGGAAAAACGGATCTGACTCAAAACGAGCTCTCTAGCCACACTCCGCCAAAGTACCCAATTAACCATGTTGTCCTCTTTCACCCTCCCACACCTACACTGATGTGGTCCCACCCCTTTACTTCCTCCAAATACCATTTTCATCACTTTCTTTTTTGCATTGCTGTAGGATTGCAATGGGAATTACCTGCATCAAACTCTTTTTTTTTTTTTTAAACATTTATTTTCCAAAATTACAAACACTAGAAAAGACAATTAACAACTGCACAACATACAAAATCATTTAAATGAACACTCAACTATATATAACCCCCCACAGAGTCACAGTACAGTCAATATCATGCCTATTACAATAAAAGAAATTTACCCCAAATCTTGTTGAATAATGCATTTTTCTTTTCTCTGAGATACAAAACTCTTTCGATATCCGCCAAAATATGCATCTCATCAATCCACATTTCAATGGTAACGGGAGTGGAAGTCTTCCAATGTCTCAAAATCCGTTTTTTCCTACCAGTGCACCCCGAAAAATCCACTTTCTCTGGGACGTACTCAAGTCCTCCAGATCATCAGTACTGCCCCGCACAATGGTCTTAAAATCCATGCGAATTCTCTCACTGAGAACCTTCTCACAGATCTGTTCAAACTCGAACCACATACCCCTCACCCTTGAATATTCCCACAGCATATGTTCAAAGGTGCCCACCTCATGAACACATGCCCAACAGTCAGAATTATCACTCATTCCCCTCCATCATTCTCTCAGGCGTCCAATACATTCTATGCAATATTTTGATCTGTCGCGATCTCTCAACCAGACTCAGAGAACACAATTTCACATTCTCACAAATTCGAGACCAATGATCCTCCTCAATGCCCTCACCAATCCTCTGGTTCCAATCCAGTCTCAAAGCATCATTTATCTTAAAGTTAGACACAATCTGTTTATATACATAGCTGACCAGGCCACAACCACTCGTCCCCGGTTTCCAACCAAGCAAATCCAAATTGATCACCTTCTCCAGATTTACTTCACCCAACGCTCTCCTGATCTTCCGATAATCTGCCAGACAAAAAGTAGGTATATCAAATTTCAACCTTACCTCCCTAGCAGTCATCCAAACCCTTCCATTAAAAAGATCCCCAATCTACTGCACCCAAGCAAGGAACCAGTCATGCCAGAACAAAACTTTCCCTTCATGAGTAACAATTGGATTCAACCAAAGTGAAGCACTCTGGTCCCTCAACGCATTGAAACCCAAACATTCATTCAAGGCCAACCAGGAAGTCCATAAACTCTTAGTCAAAGGATTCTCTAACCTCTTTCTGCACGGCTGACTCATCAGCAGAGCCCTAGGGGACAATGGACTCACACGACTAGACTCTGCTCGAAAATGCACCATATATATATATATATGTATATATATATATACACGTTTTTTGGAATGCATGAACCCCCTTCTCTGTCGAACATTTTGACATCTGGCACTGCTGGTTACACCAATCCAAAAAAGGAAGATCTGCTATGCTTCAGTTTTCACTGTGCACGCGTTCAATGGAGGCACCTTTCGTCTATGGGAAAATGAATGGTAGGCCGAAAACGTTATTTTCTTTGCATAATATCTTCATAACCATTCCACGAATTTGCCTCACAATTTCCAGTTCGAGTATTTCTGGTACTTGACAGCATACATTAAGAAAAGACACCACAAAAGGGTGGCCGCCTTAAGAGCCTGAAACGCTGGTACGGTATTGTGATAGCAGATTATTTGTCTAAATGGATAGGGCTGCACAATGTGACGGATATAAATACCACAGTCGACACTCTAAAACCATATTCAGAAGGGCAGGAAATCCCAATGACAAAGTCTCTCATAATGGCTCATAATTCGTTGTGCACGAAATGCGCACGTCCCCGAAAGACTGCAATATAACAGAAAACGGGGTAGTGCTGTAGTATCTCTAAGCAAATGAGAAATGGAAATGGCCAACCAATTCATTAAGGAGAGTCTGTAACTCGCTGCTGCTGCTGCCAGCCAATCAGCCATTGTGATTCACTGGATGACTCCACCCCTCTCACAGGGATAGGTCCTTCCCTAATGATGAGAAGTAGGCAGGGGTATTCTGCCTGGTGCCCCACTGCATGCCTGTTCCAACAAGCATCGGAGAAAGACAGCACAGAAATCCTGTACAGGGTGAAGAAGAAATGACAAGCAAGGAAAACATATTAAGATGCACAGCACACTGGCCGGCTTCTCCCTGTGATGGTGAAAGCAAAGCTACTTGGGACTTGGGGAGAGAATGCGTGTGCGGTGAAAGAACAACAGGTGGGATCAAAGACGAATCATCCTGTGACAGCATCAAACTGATCAAACACACCTCAACAAAGCATGACAACTCGGTTCCCAGCAGCTCCCCTCTGAAAAAGAATGCTCCCCGAAAAGCAACCAAACTAAGCGCTTTATTAAGATTGCATAGTTGATACAAAAGGAGCTATATGTTACTGACTGGGGGGCAGGGCTCAAGTCGGGGGTACACGCAGGTGGATGGAGTCCCCCACTTTGTTCAGGAGACCCCCCACTTTTTCAGATGGCACTTGATATGCTAATTTCTGGTGACAGCACATTCAATTGCTATGTTAATGAGTCCGGACACTTTTCTTTTTAGGACTTGACCCCTGCTGAGTGGCAGTGCAGGTCGCCAGGAGGTACCCCTCAGGCTCATGAGAGCCAGTGATAAGCGCAGTAGGATGTGCAGTGTAAATGTTTGCTCTGGTGTGGCTGGCTCCTCCTCCCCGCCCAGGCACAGGAAGCCTTCCATTTATTATGACAGCGAAGTTCCTTGACGTCACTGCGTACCTGGGTGTGTGAATGCATGTAAGACCATGGATCAGTGGATCACAAAACCGGCCATGTCACGTACACATCATCACATCCCTCCGCATCATTATAAAGTTCAACTAGTCTCTGCTCATGTAACTCTCCCCATGAAATGTCCACATTCGTGTCACCCCAAAATAGCCTGGTATTTGTATGTGGCTTCTTCTAGATACCTCTGTCTCGGTGATTCAACTGGAGTTACTGAACCATCATGGCTTCCAACGTCTGAAGTGGCGTCATGTGGTGCAAGCTCCACCCTCTCTGTCATGGCTTGCTCATCTCGCTCCCCACTACTGCTTTCAGTCCATTGTTGTTCTTCCAGATCTTCCTTCAACAGAGGTTGCCCCTGCATCGGAGTGTGCCGTTAGGTTCTTAAAGTGCACCTTGTTTCGGATGACTCACTACGATCTCCTGCCTTCCTTGACTGCTATGACAGTGAATGGGTGTTGGTCAAAGGGTCGATGGATTTCTTTAGGAGAACGGATCTCCCACTCTTAGTGTAGAATCACCGGCCCTTCTCTGCAAGCTCTTCCTATTGTTGCAGTATTCGCTGTTTGCTACACTGTTCTGGGCATCGTACTCAGGCGGCGCCCACCTTGATACTGTGGGATGGTAATATCAGGGGCATACCTTAGGAAAAGGCTGGCCAGTGACACTCCTGTGGTGGAATAAGGTTTCATTCAGTATTCTCGCAGGAACCTGATATTGCTCTCTCCATGTCCTCATTCTGATCACCGGCTACCCTCAGAACTTTACTTTGGGTCAGCGTAAAGCGCTCAGCATCCCCATGGGCTTGTTGAGGCCTTTCATGAATCGTCTCACTTCCCTATCTTAAACAGGGGTCCATTGTTTGTTTTTATGGAGTCAGGCATCTGTGTCCATTCTCCAGTTACGATATCATAACCATTGCTAACGTGGAGCCTACTAGCTCCAACTCTGGGTAGCATAAGAACTCATTAATGATCACCAAGGTATATTGCCCATTAAATAGTGATCTTAAGGACACGCTGACATGTTGCCATGGGCCACTATCTCTTGGCATGGACAGGATAGGTGCAGGGCATGGAGGAGCCTCTTGATGAAATTGGTTTCACAGATTGTCCCAGCCCCAGGAACCATACTTTTTCCTGAAGATGACTCTTGGTCTTGCATTGGGCATGTGTCCTACGTGTGCTAGGTGCACTACTCTTGTGGTTAAAGTTGCCGGGATTAGAATTCAGGGACCTCTTAGCAGGATACCCTCTTCCGAGATGGATCATTCCTCCTTCTGAAGGAATGGGCTCTTCAGATGGTGCTGAGATGTCTTGGTCCCAAGTTGTAGAGTCTTTAGGAAGCCCACCCATCTACCCCTGTTGAGCGCTTGCTTTATGACTCCTATGAATGCGTTGCTATCGGTAGCGTCCTGATCTCCTTCATTGCTACCATGTTGTCTTTGCCGAAGCAAATTACTTCGATGCAATTTCTTCAATTTGTTACTTTGAATTCTTTTTTTGTAATTGGGCGCGTCTGCCCCATACACATCATTCCCTTTCACTACTACCGCTACCTGAAGCCCTTCCCACCCACTTTTAACCACTCAACCCACAACTATCTATTTAAATCTAAGTACAATTGAAGTAATTACTTAGAAGCAAAATAATGCAAAGCAATTGCTGGTGTTAAACCTCGTGATACCCCTTCATTGACAGGGCTTCAGGACTTTCCTGCCGCCACCATGTTCACTTTTTAGTCTAGGCACAAGGCCCCCTTCATCTCACTGGTATTTATTGGTGAAGTCAAACTCCTGGAGCAGTAGCATCCATGTATAGATCCTCAAGGGTGGGTAGAGTACTAATAAATTAAATATTGGAAGTAGGGGCTTGTGGTCCGTTAACACTTTGAGGGTTCTGTTATGCAGGGATACGTGGATATGGCAGCACCCTCTCACTACAGCTATGGCCTCCTTTTCTATATTCATTCTGGAAAAGGTAATGCTCTGCTTACGAATGCTACAATTACCATGGGTCTCATTGCGAGTCCGGTGGTAACCCTGCCGGTGCTACCGGCGGGTTGCCACCGGAATCGTGACATTTTACTGGCACCTAGCTTGACCTAGACATTACAAGTCCCGTTGGACCGGCAAGGAAGGTGCCTGTAAATGTTGTTCCCCATTCCCGTGGAGTCCTATTGGACTCCACAGGAATGGTTTCACGGAAGCGCTGCACCGTTGTGTGAAGCGTCTGCCTGCCATGGCCACTGCGCCCAGCGGGGTCAGACCTGTCTGGTGCAGCGGCGCCGGCAGACAAACTTGTAATTTGCCCGTCTGGAAACAAGAGTGCCCGTGAGCTTACAGGAACCCTAGTTTCAAGACTGGCAAAGTCACAATGAGGCCCCACGTCTCCAGCTTGCCTACGTTGAGTGAGTACTGTGCTGAGACCTTGAGGGGTAGCATCGACCATTAGCTCTGTCTGCAGCATGGGGGTCAAAATATGCCATAGTGGTAGCTGCCGGTAGAGCATCTTTAGTTGCATGGAACGCTATCCCCAGCAGCTCTCCCCACTCCCAGTGTGTAGCCCTCCAGGAGAAATGTCACAGCATTTCACAGGAGGCACAGTTCAGGATGAACCTCCCACAGTAGTTGACCATGCCCAAAAAGCTCCATGTTTCAGAATGATTCCGGGGATGTGGGGGAAAGGCACTGCTTTTGTGTCCTTTACCTTTTGATGGCCGGCTGAGATGCCATCTTTCTGAAACACAAATCCAAAGAATTCCCATTTAGCTCTATGAAATTCACACTTGCCCCAGTTGAACGTAAGGCCTTGGTCTCTTAGACTTTGCAACACCACTTATAGCTGTTGATGGTGTTCGAGGAGCGGTCTTTTCAAATATTAGGATATTGTCACTGATATAGATTTTTCGTGGAATGCCAGAAATGACCCCTCTGATCTTGTTTTGAAACACCTCATCTGCAGAGGACAGGTGGAAACAAACCCATGTGAGATGAGAAGGTTCATATGTAGTGGGAGTCTTTGTGCAGTGGCATGTGGTGGTTGCAGCACTGATGTCCAGCCATGGTGAAGTGGTTGGCTACTTGAATATGAGCCAGCAGGTCATCGAGAGTGGGAATGGGGTATCTCTCTCACTTCACTGAACTGTTTGTCATTGCAAATGGGCACCTGGTGTGGTTGCTTGGGTTTGCGCACCACTACAATCAGTGATGCCCATCACCCTCTCCCTGGGTAATGATGTTCAAAGCCAAGAGACCAGACCAGGGTCTGGCCGCTCCTTAGCCCATAAACCTTCTTGATAATTCCTTCTTCCTCAAGCTAGCGCAGTTCATCCTCCACCTTGGGCCACAGGTAGAAGGGGATATGCCACTGTTTTGGGACTACTTGCTGCACAGTGTCATCTATGTGAAGGAGTTCCATGTGTGAACGTAGGCACCGAATTCCATTGAATAGTTCATCAAACTCATATAGGATGTTCCCCAGTCCTTTTTCATGGACACCAAAAAGCTTACTGAGGTAACTGCTGATCTTCTGCCATATTGTCGCTGAGAGGATTAGTGGTGGTCGCAGGCATCATGTATAGCTTTCCCGTTAAATTGATGTCTCCATGTTGCAAGTTAGTACTTGCCTTCCCTGCTAGGGGAATTTGCTCTTCTCTGACATCTGCGAAAACCATCACCTTACTTGGCCGTATTGGGGTTTGGTGTCAATGAGGGCTGACACTTGGATTACTGAGATCAGTATTCTGCATGGGGACTGGCAGAGCTTGCTCGGTTTGTGTCCCAAGGCTGAGATCAGAAACACTTTTTGGTCATCGTCCGAGTCATCAAGGTCACCTTCGGGCACAGTATCCATTTGTCGTTCTTTTTGCCTTCGAGGAACATTGCCCTCCACAGGGGCTGCATAGAACCCTGATTGGCACACTTTGGGCAAGTGCTTGAGACAACTATATTTTGAACATTTGGCACCTCTGGAGGTGCAGCAGCCATTGTGCAGTCGGTTCCTGTCACAATAGTTGCTGAAAAGCAGCCCTGTATGAACTACTCTTGCACCTCACCCCTCTCATCAACCAAGGTGCACATGGAAGCCAGTTGCCGCCGATGAGTGTGGAATGCTTCCATAGGCTCGATGGCTGCCTGCAGTGCCTGGCGCAGGTGGAACCTTTCCAAATCAGCATTGGCCTTAGGGTTGAAGAATTCTGCTAGAGTTTGCTTGGCTGCGCTGTTCGAATTGTCCTTTGGTGGGAGAGTTTTAAAGATTCTATGCATTTATGGGGTTCCTAATACTTCACATTGCTTTATTATGGCTGATGCTGGTGGCGCATTCCCTGTGGATTGTGGGACGGCTGGGGGACGAAGAGAAGCTCCCTCTTTCCCCGTGTCCCCCATCCCTTCCACATTTGCCAGTTGTTACAGCCTTTGGGGGAGACTATAGGGCACCGTGACGTATCCCTCGGGCTTGCGCCAGCCCGTGATGAGAGCAGCAGCGTATTGCGCAGCGTAAATAAAGAACGTGCGTTCGCTTAAAGGATGGTTGGCTGGTTGCTTCTCTCTGCCCATGCGCGGAACTCCCTCTCTTTATTATCACGGTGATGTTCCGTAAGGTCACCGCGTGCGTGGGAGTATGGGCGCGCGTGGCAGAGCGCAGACCAGTAGATAACAACACCGTCTGCGTTGCGTACACTTCCTTGACATCATCCTACGTCATGTAGTGGTCCAGTGATTCCTCCTTCCCCGCTCACACACGTTGCATGCAACAAACTGAGCGGGCGAGGGCTAAAATTCACAGAGGGGAGATGGGCTGCTTTACTGCCACGCATCACAGCTCTTATCTTCACCACCCTGGCCCACATTTGCTAGATTACTTTTGCAATGTTATACAAAGAATTTGAGTTTGAAACAACTCAACAGTGAGCAGGACTCTCACCCCCACATCCCAATCCCACTTCTGGTTGGATGTTTCTGCGCCACTTGCATCTATGGAAAGACCATTGCCCTTGTCGAAGGGAACAAATAAAAAGAACCTCCCATGATTGCAACCATTTTGAAAGACCGTACACTGCCTAAAGATGTATATATTTCCCATATCAACAAGGCCGTGAAAGAGTCTTTGCATAAAGATGTATAGACTCCAGAGAGGATACCAGGCATTTAAGGGCTTATCCCTCTGGATGTCTTTATCTCCCAGCATGCATTATGCCTGATTACAGAATACAGTGCGGAATGCAGCCATAACTCCGTCTAAAAGGGTTGCGCCCATAAAAAGGTTTTAAGAAAGCGTGCGTGACATGTTTACATTCACAGCCTTAAATTAGTGCTTCTTGAAGCAATAAAAAGCCCAGAGTTTACATTACAATTATGGCCTTGGATAGTCTAGCATCTTGGAAATGCTTGTAAATTGCGCTGCTAGATCTGATATCTATTCTGCTTGTTAATTTGTGCTTGGAGATATCTTGCCTTTTTAGTCAGACACGCTGTGTAAAAGTGCAGTTTTCCTAAAACAATGTCTTCCTTGTCAATGTATATGTGTGGTATGAAAAAGCGCTAATATTACCACCCGAGAGCAATGTTAGAGAATTGCTCAGTCTAATGTGATTTTACCACCCACAAAATAGTAACTGATTGGGTAAGCACCCCTGTGCTTTTCTGAGCACCTATATGGATGTGGCTGAAAAATTGCCAACATTGTGGGCTAGTGCACCAATCAATCTTCTTTGAACAGGGTGTGCAGGAAGGAATATCATCGATGGAACAATATTTATGTAAAGGAAGGCAGAACTGTAAAGAAAGTAACTATCCACATTTTCCTACCCCCTCCACACCAGCCCCCCCCACACACACACACCCACACACACAAACACACACACACACACACACACACTCACACACAATGTATGCATTGGGTTCAATATGCCTATGTAGGGCTATTAAAATTGTCTTAAGTTCAGATTGTATCCAAGTATCATATATGTATCTGCACAGATATTACTATGTGCATAATTAATGGTCAAGTTGCAAGGGTATTGTGGCTAACCAAAAGAAGGACTCGGACTAAGATGTGCCATGATAATTGGCTTTTTATTTAAATAAAAAGAAAATGCCTACTTAGCCCTACTGCTATGAGGGAGGTTCCCTGCCTAGCAAACTAAAAAGAAAGGGCGCTCATCAAAGTTCAAAAGAAATAGTGCTTAGTCCAGATTCTATTGGCTGACCAGCCCATACCATATGAGAAAAGAATAACAGAAAAATGAGTAATAGCCTCTGTCTTTGGCTTCTGCCTGCACAGTGACTTGGATTCCTTTTCCAAGAGGTTTAAAAAGTATGCCAAATCTTACTTCCACGTGGTTCCCTCTTTCCGGGAAGAAAAGGTTTTCTTTATATAATTCCTCCATTTCCAACTTGGTACTTGACAATATTCTTGTTTTAGTACTTAAGGATTGGAACCCTCCAGGTTCTCTCTCTCCAGTTCTATTTGTTATGTTTCATGGTTCTTGGGCTTTCCAAAGCCCTCGGGCTCTCTGATAGGTTTGCTTTAGCTTGATTTTGATAGGGCGTCTGCCAGCTGGGGTTTATCTGGCTCCTGTAAACCTTGGATTTCCCAGCCTCAACCATTAATGTCTGCATTTCGCAGGGCTACCCAAAGCCCTCTGGCCCTCTGATAGGTTTGATTCAACTCGATTTAGGTGTGGTCAGGGACGTCATTTAGGGGTCACCAGGGGTCGCAACTGCGAACCCTGAGGTCTCCCTTGCTACCCCTGTGGTCTCCCTTGCTACCCCTAAACATTTTTTAAATGCAAGCTCCTGGGCTGTGGCCAGTGCCATGTGGCTCTTTGTTTCTGGAGTGGCTGGCTTTCTTGTTCAGGCCTCTTTTAAAAAAAAGACAAAAAAAGAACAGGTGTTCCACAGGTGTAACACATTCAGCAGTGACCCTAAATAAGAAAGAATAGGAATACCAAATACTCGGTCTTTCTGGAATTCTATACAATAATTGCTAAACTCATTAAAGGTTTATTTCAGGCACACTTCAGGGGGTGAGTTACTGATTTAGATGGTTCTTTAACACCTCAACTCAGCCTTTCATCCTTCTGAGGTCGATAAATGTGTACCAACACAGGTTGGGTGATATTGTATGTATTATATATAAAGCGATTAAGCGTAAGTGCTATATAATAACACATCATTATCATTTGGCCATGGGCGTCTGCTTGCATTTACAGTAATTTTGTAATATGCGCCTATACAAACTGATCTTAACAATACATAATGCGATCCATTCTTGTATGAAATGTATATCACATTATAGTGATATCGTAACCATATTTTTCGTACTGTACTTAGGAACAATGCCATTTGATACCACTTCCTGGTTTGTCAAGGGGTGAAAGGTCGTGTTCCATCGCTTCCCGTGATATCAGTTAGGCATGGAGTCAAATGACATCACTTCCTGTGATGTCATCAGAGGTCAAAGATCATATGATATCACTTCTGCTACCCCTGGCATTTTGGTGAAATGACGTCCATGGGTATGGTGTCTGCCCGCTTGGCTTTATTAGGCTCCATAACCCTTGTGGCTTTCCCGGCCTCGATTATCACTGTTCGCCCCTCTCAACAGCGTTACCTCTTCGCTTCTCTTAGGTCAAGTATGTCAATTAAGGAACTCGCCCTGCAGGTCTAGTGGGATTTTTAAGAATTTGCAAGGCCGGAGATTCCTCACATACCCCTCCCGTAAAATGAGAGGCTCCCCCTTGATTAGGAAGTGGGAAATGACTAAAAAACGTCCACATTGCCTTGTTCTTTCTGTTGTTGATTTTCCACTAAGAAACAAAAAGGATGAAGATCTAAAAAGCATTTCATGACTCGGGCATTGGAATCTTTCCTTAGAGTAATCGAGGTCAGAGGGGAGTGATCTATCACAAGCTGGAATCTTCTTCCTGTCAGATATCAATGCAGGTTAAGATTGCCCATTGAATGGCCAGGGCTTCAAGCTCAAGGTAGGCATATGATTGCTCTCTAGGAAACAACTTCTGACTCGTGTACAAGATGAGATGTTCCATGCCGTCATGCTCTTGTGATAATACGGCTCCCAACCCGACCTTAGTGGCATCGGTCTGCAGGATGACTTCCCGATTGACACCAGGTATTTTCAAAACAGGTTCTTGACATAAGATTTGTATTAAATCTTCAAAGCTTTGTTGCTCTTCTTTTCCTCATACAAGATTTAGTGGGTGAGAGTTCTTTAGCTTGTCTGTAAGATTGGCAATCAAGGTGGAATAATTAGGAATAAAAAGTCTGTAATAGCCTGTCAATCCTTGGAAAGCTTGAACGTCTCTCTTGGCTTTAGATACAGGTGTTTGTTGTACCACTTTAACTCTTTCCGCTTGAGGTTTAATCAGTCGTTTTCCCACAAAGTAGCCCAGATACTTTACAGCTGCCTGGGCTAGACTTTACAGCTGCCTGGGCTAGACTTTACAGCTGCCTGGGCCAGATGGCATGTCTTTGGGTTTGCTATTAAATGTGCTCCCCTGAGGGCTCTTGCGATCGCATTAAGATGGTGCATGTGTTCGGCCCCGGTCTTACTGTGTATGATAATGTCGTCCAAATAGGCTCCAGAAAAGGTAGTGTATGGTCTTAAAATCTTATCCATTAACCTATTTAAAGTGGCAAGAGCACAGTGCAAACCAAAGGAGAGTACTTTACATTGAAAGATCACCTGCGGGGTGGAAGACGTTTCTTGCCTATCAGTGGGGTTTAAGGGTACCTGACAGTATCCTTTGGTTAAATACAGAGTAAATATATATTTAGATGACACTAACTTCTCAATGATCTCATTGATTGGTGGCATGGGGTCGTTATGGAATGTAAAAAGTGAATTCAGGGTCCTGAAATCTATACAGAACCTCCAAGTCTTGTCCGGTTTTGCCACTAAAACAGTGGGGGAGGACCATGGGCTGTCTGATGGCTCAATTATGTTAGTCTTGGGCATTTCGTGGAGCTCCGTTTTGATAGTTCTCTTTTTTGCCTCTGGGATCCGGTAAGGTTTTAAATGTATTGTTTGCCCGGGTGGTGTCCTGATTTAATGGAACAAATTCAATACTGTCCCTGGTTGTTCAGAGAAGAGCTCTGGGAATTGGTTCAGTAAATCAAGAAGATCTTGTTGGGAGAGTAGCAGATGGTTAGGGACCAACTGGCATTCTAGGTTTTGGTACGTATGGCGGTTGGCCATGGTTAAAGTAATCTACTCTGCAGGATCAACTTTCCACTCTTTCAACAAGTTTACAGCCACCTAGTGGACCACTCACTGGGGTCATCTTATAGCCATCCTCAACAATGGGTGGTGCCAGGTAGGGATAGGGTTCTGTTACATTAGTTGCAAGGGTTTATCTTTGACCCTTCTCTGGGAAGGTAGGCTGATGGGACCGATTCCTCAGAGGGAAATCACACCATGTGACAAAGAACAGACTTATTGTGCTTTTATTAACACTAAAAAACGCTCACAGTTAGGATGCCTTAAAATGCATCTTTGTCTGTGAAACAATAATTGGGGTAAGGTAAGAAATCAGGGCGTACCGTAACCTCTTATATTGGACACATTGGGCTTATACATGGACACTGCATTGCAGCAATCTCACTCACGTCACCATAGACCCCATCAGCATTCGATCATTCACAACTACATGAAAACTGATGTGCACCAATGTCCGCTCAGCAACCAACCTGCTGCAGACATTGCCAACCTCATCACCACATACGACTTGGATGTCATCTTCATTCCTGAGACCTGGATGACATGCAGCCCCACCTACATCTTACATGTCCTCATCCCCAATGGCTAAAGAATTCTATAATGAGACTGTCCAAAAAAGATTTGGCATAGGCATCGCCATCATTCAAAGGGCATCATGGCCATGCATGCAACTCGACTCTGCCACCATTGGCTCTTTTGAAAACCTTTCCTACAACTTCCTGTTCTCACCAATAGACACAGTCAGTTTTATCCTCATCTACAGACCACCGAAGCCCAACACCTCCTTTATCAAAGACTTCACAGACTTTGTCACGACTGTGTCTCTCATGCATGCCAACAACATCTTTCTTGGTGACTTCAACATCACTGGCAACCCAGCAACGAAGTCAATGAAAGAAGGTCTGCACTGCCTACTCAAACCCTCTGTACCTCATGCAGTACACAGAAGATCCAACTCACAGGAAAGGTAATAATGTCAAACTCATCATGGCCGCCCTACACACCCTCCATCACAGCTCTCCAATCCCGCTCGGCTGGTCAGACCATCTGGGAACTCCCTTTGACATTCGTCACACCACACCGGTCAAACAAACCCATCAGAAATCCTGCAAACAAACGTGCAGATCATTCAAGAACTTCCCAGTGGAGGCTCTCACGGAGGACCTCGCCAAACTCCACTTCACAGATGCCGATTTACTTCTGACGAGCCAGGACTGCGACTAGCTCCTCCAAGAACTCAACACCACCCTCTCAGCCAACATCAACTGCCATGCCCCAGTGAAACAACGTATCCTCAAGCCTAAACCTTCTGCACCATGGTACACTCAAGAACCCAACTTCAACAAAAGAACCATCAGAAAACAAGAGATTTGGTGAAAATCCTTCAGCGCATCCAACCTCGCCCTGCTCAAGGAACTGATCAACACTGCCAAACCCAACTACTACCAAAACACCATAGCCAAGGCCAACAATGAAAGCAGAGCCCTCTTCAAAGCCATCAAGCACTGCATCAGTCCTCTGCCTGACCCGCCTGTACTGCACTCCTTTGAGAAATCCACTACCATCAACTCTTTATTCATCAATAAGAACAGCCTGAGACACCAACACACAGACACCAATGCTACAACTGACGGCACATTACAACATCCCATCAGACAACATGTTTCCTGCCTTCTGTGATGCATCCCCGGATGTTGTCACTTCTCCCTGACAGGAACCCCTTCCCATGAGACCAGGGAGGTGAAGCCGCTACCCGATAGTCCTCCTCTGGGTGGTACTCAGCAGTGGATCTCATGGGGAGGGAAGTCCCCTATGGAATTAGTGATGACGTGGGGAGAATGTGGTATCCCCACAGCCCACCTTACCCTAGGCCTCCTTCTCCACCAACACATATCAACACCATCACTACCTATGTGTTTTTCTTATACTTCCAGTATGGGAAATACTGTGATGAGGAAGCGTTAGGACAACCCAAATAGAGTTCCACTTCCCAATACCAAGATAAAGAAGGGCTCTGTTAATTCCTGGGAGACTGATCAATTTGGCACTGAAACAAGGAAGAGCCGCAGAACCAACGTGAGTAGACTAGTCAATATGGACTTGATGGGTGTATAAAAACTGAGGAAGGACTCAGACAAATGTCAACCTTCCATGGAGGAACCAGGAGTACAGAGAAGGAAACACTGGAGAGAAGGCAGACAGGGACACCACGAAGGGAACACACCACCATAAGGAGGGTGTGGTGTGAAAGGACCGCTCTAGGAAGAAGGTGGAAGCAGATCCTGGTGCCCCGTTGGGACGGTGAATGTGTGGAGCAGTAAGCACGATCACCGAAAGGAAATTTCATTCCCTCCCAGAACCGCTGCAAGCAACAGGGACAATAGAGACAGGTACACAAGTGTGAGAGGAGATGAAAGGGGTCCCAGGCAGAGGTATAGAAGCTGAGAATATTGAGGAAAACAAGAGTCACTGGTCTGGGACCCCAACCCAGAGGATATAAGAAGTTGTGAAAGCATCCAAGTTAATCTTCATAGTCTCAGTACCTAGCAGGCTAGTAAACCAGGCGGACTGAACGTCGAAAGAAGAAAGTGTGAGTCTGGGACACACACCCACAAAGGGGATCAAGGCCTCCAAGTTAATCATCATAGTCACAGTACCTGGCAGAGAAGTATACCAGGTGTACTGTAACTGCGAGTCTGGGACACGTACCCATAAAGCATCTTTGTTGATCCTCATAATAATAGTACCTGACAGGAAAGTATACCAGGTGGATTCTGCACGCGAGTCTGGGACCTGCACCCATTGAAGTATTCTCACCAATCTTAATAGTCGCAGTGCCTGACAGCGAAGGAGGTCAGGCTGACTGTGAGTCTTAGGGCAAAAACACGGGAAAGGAAGCATTACCCATAACAGCGTTTTGGGACCATTGGACTAGTAATACCTGGCCAAGTGAAAAACCAGATTGGTGGTGAAACAAAGCCTGAGAGCGGCGGAAGGGAATCATACCCCCTTGCTGTTTTGTGAACACTCTGCAATAGTCAAAAGAAGGTAGACAGCCTCGTGGCACTATAAGAAGTCTAAAACCAGCGGAAGGGAGTCAAACCCCCTGGTGTGTTGTGAACACTCTGCAAACAGCAAAGAGAAGGCAGTCAATCTCTTTGCACTATAAGAAGTCTGAGACCAGGGGAAGGGAGTCATACCCCTTGGTGTTTTTATTTTAACATTCTGCGACAGCTAAGAGAAGGAATCTTGGCATCCTCAGAAACCTGAGAAAGTCCTGCGAAAGGAAAACATTCCCCAGGAGTTATGAACATTGTGAGGATAAGAGACTTTATTTTCTTTGCGCCTTGATGGAGAGTCAGCCCAAGGAGCCTTTTGAGACTTTGTTTTGATGCTATGTGTTTGACGAAGAACATTTAATTTTCCCTACAACTGACAGTGGGGGGAATCCTCCAGGGAGATGAAACAATCTGTTGCAGCGCAGTGGAGGGCAGCAGAATGTACAACATTGGCGAAATCGGTTGCTGAAATGGACTGCTTTATGGCTCTGGAGAAAAGAATATATAATGCAAGAGGCTGCCTTGGGAAATGGAAGATTTGGGGGAAGTGGGCGGGGAAGGTTACAGTGGGGAGGCCGAGTTTTTACAGATTGGTAATCTTTGCGTTTGGTTTCAGAAGCTTTTCTTTGATAATGATTCCCGTGGTATATGATTTCTTTACAACTGGAAATGTCATCCAAATGTGCTTCAGCACGATGTTATTCTTTTCTGTTGTGATGCCTTTAATTCTGGTTACATGCAAAATAATAAAAAGTGTTTAAAAAAAAAGAAGCTCCCAGGTAAGAACCTCTGGTACATGGGATGGAGGTTTATGTGTAAGTTCTGTAGGTGTACGGGTAATACACCTACAGATTGTCCTTTATCTTTAGCACATGGGATGAAAGTTTAGGGTGGATGGAGGTTTACGTGTAAGTTCTGTAGGTGTACGGGTGAAACACCTACACCTACAGATTGTCCTTTATCTTTGGCACATGGGATGGAGGTTTATGTGTAAGTTCTGTAGGTGTACGGGTGATACACCTACAGATTGTCCTTTATCTTTGGCACATGGGATGGAGGTTCACGTGTAAGTTCTGTAGGTGTACGGGAATACACCTACAGATTTTCCTTTATCTTTGGCACATGGGATGGAGGTTCACGTGTAAGTTCTGTAGGTGTACGGGAATACACCTACAGATTTTCCTTTATCTTTAGCACATGGGATGGAAGTTTAAGGTTGATGGAGGTTTACGTGTAAATTCTGTAGGTGTACGGGTAATACACCTACAGATTGTCCTTTATCTTTGGCAAATGGGATGGAGGTTCACGTGTAAGTTCTGTAGGTGTACAGGTGATACACCTACAGATTGTCCTTTATCTTTGGCACATGGGATGGAGTTTACGGTGGATGGAGGTTTACTTGTAAGTTCTGTAGGTGTACGGGTGATACACCTACAGATTGTCCTTTATCTTTGGCACATGGGATGGAGGTTCACGTGTAAGTTCTGTAGGTGTACGGGTGATACACCTACAGATTGTCCCTTATCTTTAGCACATGGGATGGAAGTTTATGGTAGATGGAGGTTTACGTGTAAGTTCTGTAGGTGTACGGGTGATACACCTACAGATTGTCCTTTATCTTTGGCACATGAGATGGAGGTTCACGTGTAAGTTCTGTAGGTGTATGGTGGTACACCTACAGATTGTCCTTTATCTTTGGCACTTGGGATGGAGGTTCACGTGTAAGTTCTGTAGGTGTACGGGTGATACACCTACAGATTGTCCTTTATCTTTGGCAAATGGGATGGAGGTTCACGTGTAAGTTCTGTAGGTGTACGGGAATACACCTACAGAATTTCCTTTATCTTTGGCACATGGGATGGAGGTTCACGTGTAAGTTCTGTAGGTGTACGGGAATACACCTACAGATTTTTCTTTATCTTTAGCACATGGGATGGAAGTTTAAGGTTGATGGAGGTTTACGTGTAAATTCTGTAGGTGTACGGGTAATACACCTACAGATTGTCCTTTATCTTTGGCAAATGGGATGGAGGTTCACGTGTAAGTTCTGTAGGTGTACAGGTGATACACCTACAGATTGTCCTTTATCTTTGGCACATGGGATGGAGGTTCACGTGTAAGTTCTGTAGGTGTACGGGTGATACACCTACAGATTGTCCCTTATCTTTAGCACATGGGATGGAAGTTTATGGTGGATGGAGGTTTACGTGTAAGTTCTGTAGGTGTACGGGTGATACACCTACAGATTGTCCATTATCTTTGGCACATGAGATGGAGGTTCACGTGTAAGTTCTGTAGGTGGACGGGTGATACACCTACATATTGTCCTTTATCTTTGGCACATGAGATGGAGGTTCACGTGTAAGTTCTGTAGGTGGACGGGTGATACACCTACAGATTGTCCTTTATCTTTGGCACATGGGATGGAGGTTCACGTGTAAGTTCTGTAGGTGTACGGGTGATACACCTAGAGATTGTCCTTTATCTTTGGCACATGGGATGGAGGTTCACGTGTAAGTTCTGTAGGTGTACGGGTGATACACCTACAGATTGTCCTTTATCTTTGGCACATGGGATGGAGGTTTACGTGTAAGTTCTGTAGGTGGACGGGTGATACACCTACAGATTGTCCTTTATCTTTGGCACATGGGATGGAGGTTCACGTGTAAATTCTGTAGGTGTATGTGTAATACACCTACCGATTGTCCTTTATCTTTGGCACATGGGACGGAGGTTCACGTGTAAGTTCTGTAGGAGTACGGGTAATACACCTACAGATTGTCCTTTATCTTTAGCACATGGGATGGAAGTTTATGGTGGATGGAGGTTTACTTGTAAGTTCTGTAGGTGTATGGGTGATACACCTGTACGGGTGATACACCTACAGATTGTCCTTTATCTTTAGCACATGGGATGGAAGTTTAAGGTGGATGGTGGTTTACGTGTAAATTCTGTAGGTGTATGGATGATACACCTTTATGGGCGATACACCTACACCTACAGATTGTCCTTTATCTTTGGCACATGGGATGGAGGTTTACGTGTAAATTCTGTAGGTGGACGGGTGATACACCTACAGATTGTCATTTATCTTTGGCACATGGGATGGAGGTTCACGTGTAAGTTCTGTAGGTGTATGTGTAATACACCTACAGATTGTCCTTTATCTTTGGCACATGGGATGGAGGTTCACGTGTAAGTTCTGTAGGTGTATGGGTAATACACCTACAGATTGTCCTTTATCTTTAGCACATGGGATGGAAGTTTAAGGTGGATGGTGGTTTACGTGTAAGTTCTTTAGGTGTACGGGTGATACACCTACAGATTGTCCTTTATCTTTAGCACATGGGATGGAAGTTTATGGTGGATGGAGGTTTACTTGTAAGTTCTGTAGGTGTATGGGTGATACACCTGTATGGGTGATACACCTACACCTACAGATTGTCCTTTATCTTTGGCACATGGGATAGAGGTTTACATGTAAGTTCTGCAGGTGTACGGGGGTTACACCTACAGATTGTCCTTTATCTTTGGCACATGGGATGGAAGTTTACGGTGGATGGAGGTTTACTTGTAAGTTCTGTAGGTGTACGGGTAATACACCTACAGATTGTCCTTTATCTTTGGCACATGGGATGGAAGTTTACGTGTAAGTTCTGTAGGTGTACGGGGGTTACACCTACAGATTGTCCTTTATCTTTGGCACATGGGATGGAAGTTTACGGTGGATGGAGGTTTACTTGTAAGTTCTGTAGGTGTACGGGTGGTACACCTACATATTGTCCTTTATCTTTGGCACATGGTATGGAAGTTTACGTGTAAGTTCTGTAGGTGTACGGGTGATACACCTACAGATTGTCCTTTATCTTTAGCACATGGGATGGAAGTTTATGGTGGATGGAGGTTTACTTGTAAGTTCTGTAGGTGTATGGGTGATACACCTGTACGGGTGATACACCTACACCTACAGATTGTCCTTTATCTTTGGCACATGGGATAGAGGTTTACATGTAAGTTCTGCAGGTGTACGGGGGTTACACCTACAGATTGTCCTTTATCTTTGGCACATGGGATGGAAGTTTACGGTGGATGGAGGTTTACTTGTAAGTTCTGTAGGTGTACGGGTAATACACCTACAGATTGTCCTTTATCTTTGGCACATGGGATAGAAGTTTACGTGTAAGTTCTGTAGGTGTACGGGGGTTACACCTACAGATTGTCCTTTATCTTTGGCACATGGGATGGAAGTTTACGGTGGATGGAGGTTTACTTGTAAGTTCTGTAGGTGTACGGGTAATACACCTACAGATTGTCCTTTATCTTTAGCACATGGGATGGAAGTTTATGGTGGATGGAGGTTTACTTGTAAGTTCTGTAGGTGTATGGGTGATACACCTGTACGGGTGATACACCTACAGATTGTCCTTTATCTTTGGCACATGGGATGGAGGTTCACATGTAAGTTCTGTAGGTGTACGGGTAATACACCTACAGATTGTCCTTTATCTTTGGCACATGGGATGGCGGTTCACGTGTAAGTTCTGAAGGTGTACGGGTAATACACCTACAGATTGTCCTTTATCTTTAGCACATGAGATGGAAGTTTAAGGTGGATGGAGGTTTACTTGTAAGTTCTGTAGGTGTACGGGTAATACACCTACAGATTGTCCTTTATCTTTAGCACATGGGATGGAAGTTTATGGTGGATGGAGGTTTACTTGTAAGTTCTGTAGGTGTATGGGTGATACACCTGTACGGGTGATACACCTACAGATTGTCCTTTATCTTTGGCACATGGGATGGAGGTTCACATGTAAGTTCTGTAGGTGTACGGGTAATACACCTACAGATTGTCCTTTATCTTTGGCACATGGGATGGAGGTTCACGTGTAAGTTCTGAAGGTGTACGGGTAATACACCTACACATTGTCCTTTATCTTTAGCACATGAGATGGAAGTTTAAGGTGGATGGAAGTTTACGTGTAAATTCTGTAGGTGTACGGGTAATACACCTACAGATTGTCCTTTATCTTTGGCACATGGGATGGAAGTTTACGTGTAAGATCTGTAGGTGTACGGGTGGTACACCTACAGATTGTATTTTATCTTTAGCACATGGGATGGAGTTTATGGTGGATGGAGGTTTACTTGTAAATTCTGTAGGTGTACAGGTAATACGCCTACAGATTGTCCTTTATCTTTGGCACATGGGATGGAGGTTTACGTGTAAGTTCTGTAGGTGTGCGGGTGATAACCTACAGATTGTCCTTTATCTTTGGCACATGGGATGGAAGTTTACGTGTAAGTTCCGTAGGTGTACGGGTGGTACACCTACAGATTGTCTTTTATCTTTAGCACATGGGATGGAGTTTACGGTGGATGGAGGTTTACTTGTATGTTCTGTAGGTGTACAGGTGATACACCTACAGATTGTCATTTATCTTTGGCACATGGGATGGAAGTTTACCGTGGATGGAGGTTTACGTGCAGGTTCTGTAGGTGTACGGGTGATACACCTACAGATTGTCATTTATCTTTGGCACATGGGATGGAGGTTTACGTGTAAGTTCTGTAGGTGTGCGGGTGATAACCTACAGATTGTCCTTTATCTTTGGCACATGGGATGGAAGTTTACGTGTAAGTTCCGTAGGTGTACGGGTGGTACACCTACAGATTGTCTTTTATCTTTAGCACATGGGATGGAGTTTACGGTGGATGGAGGTTTACTTGTATGTTCTGTAGGTGTACAGGTGATACACCTACAGATTGTCATTTATCTTTGGCACATGGGATGGAAGTTTACCGTGGATGGAGGTTTACGTGCAGGTTCTGTAGGTGTACGGGTGATACACCTACAGATTGTCATTTATCTTTGGCACATGGGATGGAAGTTTACGTGCAAGTTCTGTAGGTGTACGGGTAATACACCTACAGATTGTCCTTTATCTTTAGCACATGGGATGGAAGTTTACGTGTAAGTTCTGTAGGTTTACGGGTGACACACCTACAGATTGTCCTTTATCTTTGGCACATGGGATGGAAGTTTTATTTTCCCCGTGGTTACGTCTGACGTCTTTCATGGTATGTTCTCTCTGAACACTGTGCTGTGGTCACGTCACAAGTCTTGTATGCTGCTTTATTGGTAGACCAGCGTTATGTGACACGCTGAAAGTTGCCCAGAGCAGTAGTCCTTGGAGGGAGGGACACCGGAACACTGGGCGGAAGGACTCTTCAGTCTATCCCTCAAAAGGAGGACATACCTGGCCAGTGTAAGCATTATTTTGTGTTAGATCCTGTTTTTCAGATTGTTTCTGCCTTGGAGTGAATGAAAAAGGGGTGGCTACGACCATGTGGGAAATAGTTCTATAACTTCTAGCTGCCGAGGAATATAGAGCAGCTCAATGTGCTTTTTGACATCTATACTGGCAAGCTCTACACACCGTCTACCCTGGATATGGTGTTTTAAAAAAACAAAACTTACAATATAGGTACTGATGTGCTTGGCTTTAGATGCACAGAATGAAAGGGTTGCTACAGTGAACACTATGTTGACACTAATAGAGTGTTGGAGCACGAGGTTTACGCATTTTATCAAATTAGTGCAGATTTCCCTGGCCTTAACTTTATAACACTCTCTAAAGGCCTTTTCACGCTAGATGGAGGCAATGCTTTTAAAACAAATGGAAAGCAACTTTTCGTAGTTGTGTATTCTCTGAAGGCTTTGTTGATTTTGGAATTTTACGATGATTGGTGAGTTAAGCACCGCCCCTCTAGTTTTCATCCTGTACCAAGGAAGAATTATGGAGTATTTGCTTTCTGCTGGATCGGCCAACTGTGGCACGCCCACAGGATTAGGTGGGAGGGGACTAACATCCCCCTCCCCTTCCTGTTTATTCTAGTGGTTTATTTGAGATGTGTGATCTAGTTTGGGCCCAGCACCAAGGTGCAGCATACACACTACATGGGAAAAATGTGTTGTGGCAAGCGCATTTCAAACGCAAGACGATGGACATGGAGCAGCATGGTAGAAAACAATGGCCATATAACAAAAGCTTTACATAAAGGATTTTGTTGGCGGTCTCTGTGCCTTTAAAGCACAGGCAGCTTCCAGGCAAGAAGTGGGAGCGGGAATATGGAAGGAGAGGACTTAAAGGGGAAGAAGTTAGTTCATCGTTAAATTTCAAATGAAGAAGACGTACACAGTTTTTCTCTGGTGTCGCGTCCTTTATTTAAATGTGCATCCTGCGCAACAAATTTCTTTACACAAACATACAACAAATTAACAGCAGAGCCCAACATGCAATATACGGACAATGTACATGAAAAACCCTTTGGAGAATGTGCATCACATGAGCTTCCTCAGCTAGTACCACCCGAGAGCAAGCAAGCAAGGAAGTGATGGGGGAGGGGAGTGCATTCGAACAGTACTCAATAGACAGCCCAATTTGAGGCACAAGGAGATAAAATGATTTGCCACAAATTGCACGATTTATTTTAGTAAAGTGCAACAGAACGGATTAGAACCTGCATCGTCATGTTGTATGGTCATTTCCTTACCCACGAGACCATATCTGCGACCTTTTTTGTGCAGGATATTAAATGATAGTAACCACAGCAAACAGAGTAAGAGGCGTTGTATTCACTTCAACCCCTTTCTTCCTGCTCCACCTGTCCAGATCTCCTTTTACTTTTCCTTCCCTCCTGTGTCCCCTCCTCTCTAGAAATAGAGAGAGGACTCTACATCCCACCCTTGATTCAATCAAACCACCCGCGTGGCTTCTGCATCGTTCAGCTTGATTGCCCGTTGGTGCTCACAGGGTGATAGTCCACTTCAATGCAGCTGTCCTTTGAATCAGTGTCACGAACTCCAGCTTGCGAATGGCTGACCTCAGTCTCATCCGAATGTGATTCTTCATTAATCGTGTCATCCGTTGGGGCCCCTTTCTTGAAGAATGACGAGTTTCTTGTGATCTGATACCTTTCCCTTTCTGCTCAAACCATTGACCCTTAGACATGCCTAATAGCCAAAAGAGCTGAACTGAATGCCGACATTTCTCTGTTCAGCTGTAGTTGTAGTACCAAGATGCCATCTCCTTCACTGAAAGTTGCTGACTTGCTTTCCTCTCCTGTTTTCATTTTGCTTTTCGCGCCCGGCATCCTTTTCTGAATAACTGGCAGGTGCCTTTCACCACTACTTTGTCCAGGCAAGCGAGGTATTCCCGTTTGAACGTTTTGGTTGAGCATCAGTTCAGATGGCCATGTCCCAGTGGAGCTGTACGGAGTGTTGCAGGAATCCCTCATCAATAGCCATAGATCTTGCCTGAATGTTCTTGGTAATGTGGCATAGCTGCAGGATTTGTTTGTGGTTTGCCATAAATCTTTCAATTGTTCCATTAGCTTGTGGACACAGGGGTGTAATCTTGCAGTGAGAGTAGCCTCAATATTCTATGAACAGACTGCAGTACTGGCTACTAAATGGCGTACCGTTATCGGACATTTCTCCTTTTGAGATCGCATAAGCTGCTCACTTTTTATCGCGAACTGGACTCACATCATTGGCTGCTGCTGATTCAGTGATGCGCAGGTCAGGGTATTGAAACATCTTGTCCATGGCCACTGGCACATATGTGCCATCCGGGAGAGGACCAAACATATCAAAGGCCATCTCTTCCCAGTTACGGTGTCATTTTAAGTGGCTCAGCGAATGTTTTGCCAATGGAGCAATTGATCAACATAGACTCTACCTAGGAGTCCATCTTGAAGAACAACATCTTTTGGCATAGCTAGCGTTTCACAGACACAATCCCCCAGTGGCCTTTTTGTGCTAAATCAATATTTATTTTTCTGGAGTGATGCTGCAATGACTATTCTTCTGTGTTTTAGAATAACTCCTGTCAAAGCAGCAGAGAGTTCTTCTTTGATGAGGGTGTATGTTTTGAGTTTCCTCTGGTACATTTTGGACCCTTCCACCTGGTCTGTAGGATTGCCAATCCATTTTCCAGACCAGATGCACTCACCCAAAATCTTTAATGTATCATCTTGTGATGTTTAATGAATAATGGTATCAATAGGAGCTGTCTGCGAGCGTGTGTGATGCATCACCTGATTATTGAGATCCTTGAATCATTCTTCATTGGTAGGGGATTCCTAGAGAGATTATCACCTGGATTATTTTCCTTTCCTGATTTGTGTATAAAGTCAGATTGATACTCTTGCAGGCGAAATCCCAATCTCGCCACCCAAGTAGACATTTTGACATTGTGTTTCCCATAAATGGTCATAACCACTTGATAGTCCATAATGACAGTTATTTTCTTTCCATACAGGAAATGATGATAGTGTTTGCAGGCCCAGTTCTGACTCACTGAGACTGTGACTTGCATAAGGCACAATGCGCCGCAGCAAGGATGATCTATCCTTTTGTTGTGCCACTATGGCACCAAGTCCGACTGGGCTGGCATCCAACGTAAGTTCTACGGCTAAGTCTGGGCCATAGTATGCCATGCAGGCAGCTGCGGTCCTTCATTTGGCTGAAAGCTTGTTGACATTCTAACAACCACTGAAAGATATATTCAGATTTAGTCAGTCGATGCAACAAAGCACTGATGAAGAC
The DNA here is from genome assembly GCF_040938575.1 of Ambystoma mexicanum. Classification (NCBI taxonomy): domain Eukaryota; kingdom Metazoa; phylum Chordata; class Amphibia; order Caudata; family Ambystomatidae; genus Ambystoma; species Ambystoma mexicanum. Next base: position 337,213,710 of record NC_090923.1, on the reverse strand, counting down.
ACAGTTCTCACTATATCTGGTGCATTAACTTGCCGTCGCCCTCCAGATACATTGGTGGGACTGGGTGTAAACACAAGGGCTTGTAGTCTTGTCAGGATCGAGCCGATGTCCATCACTTGAAAATATGCGTCTGAATTATTTCAGTGTGGACTTGCTAAATTTTCATTTTTCTGCATTACGGATTAGATCAGCTTCTCCCAGGGCCATGCAGACTCTACATAGTGGCATCATATGCCTCTTGAGTGGTACCAAGTACTAAAATGTCATAATTGTAATTAAGAAATGGAGGTATATGTCTGATTATTTTGTGTATTTCTTCTTGAAAGATTTCGAAGCTGAGATGTTTGTACTGAAGTAAGCCTAGACGAGTTGCGAAAGTTGTAATGTAGTGAGATGATGGGTGCAATTCTAATTAGTGGTAGACATTATTCAAATCTAATTTGGAAAGCACGGTTGCACCATCTAATAGGGTCATGACATTGTTCATTTGTGTGCAAGTTGTTTCTTTGTATGGCTTGGTTTGCGGTGTGTATGTCAACACACAATTGTATGCATCCCACAGATTCTCTTGGGGAAAGGTACGATGGATGATACCATTGTGGGAGGCCTCTGGCCGGTTCAATGATAACTTGTTCTAGTAAGGTTTGTATCTTATGTTCGACTTGTATATGTATGTTTAGAGGGACTCCTCTATAAAGCTAAGTAACAGGTTTTATTTTGTCATCAGAGTGTATCTTGATCTGTCAATCCAATAGTTTTCCCAGACGTTATAAAAGAAATGGAAAGAATGTTATCATCCTGTGTCTTGCCCTTGACATGTAGGCGGTCATGATGCGATAGAGTATGTGGGCAAGTTGCATTTGTAGTGCAGACTTGAAACACAGGATGCATCCTCCTGGCACATCTGCTTCAATAACATAGAGCCGTTGAGTTGTGCCATTTTATCCTTATATGAGCCCATTGCAGAGAAAACACCTTTGCATGGGAGAGCAGAGGTGGGGCCGTAAGGGAAGACATCAATGGAAACAGGTCAGGGGTTTGGAATGTTGAACAAACACAACTATGTGAATTTAACTCTGTGTGTTTGGAACAATCTACAAATCGACATTCAGACACATCTATACAACATTTAAAGTCTAAGGGGTCATACATAATGGACAAAATGATAGGTTTGCATCTTATGTGGAAGTAGGATTTGCAGTGGCCTATATGCTAGCTACTGGTTCCCCACTGGTAAATCCTGGCCACTGGTTAATACTGGATACCCAGGAGCTGGTATTAGCTCCAACTTATCCAATTGTAATTTTGATCCCTGTGTTGCATGTATGGTATTTCCTGTGGCTCCTGTATCAGTGATAAATTCTAATGGGTTTCCGTTCAGGTGTAGTAGGAGGACAGGACCTGCTCAGTGGCCGTGGCATGTCCTAATGCAAAGACATAATCTACTTTTCTTTCAGCGCTTGAAGGAGATTTTGATTCATGCGGATGGTGATCTTCGGTGTCTGTACATCTTATTCATCGGTGTGATTTTCGAGATATAGCTTGCGTGGGGGATCGGCACGTGTGTTTTGGGGAATGCCATTGATGTTCAGATGAGCACCGAGACCAAGTTGACAAACAGCGCTGGCATACAGTAGAGGGTTGACAGGGCTTCCTTGGTGGGGATATGTTGCACCTCAGCGGGTGACCTCCACTTGTGTACAAGTGAGTCAGCCGTTTGAATGCTCTGTAGACAGACATAAAATTATTTTCCGGCCACATGCATTACATGTGTGTCCCACTGCTGGTGAGGCAACTTCCTGAGGGAACTCATAGCACAGCACTAACAGCTGACCTTCAGGTAACCATTGATAACGGAAGTGCGAGCGGCACTGGCATTTAGTGGAGTGCTGATGGACTCCTCCTATGTTGCACCACCACTTATGACAAGTGAGTCAGCAGTTTGTACGCCCTGCAAACACATTTCAAATGATTTTCCAACCACATGCATCACATGTGTTTGCCACTGCTGGACATGCACCTTTGTGAGAGAAGTCCTATCCACAGTGCTAACAGGTGTATACAAAAAATGATTTGGATAACGGTGCACCAAAGGGTATCAAGAAAAGTGTATTGTAGGCATTGACTAAAAGTCATATTGTAGTTAAAAATAGTCATTGTGATTCCGACTGATCATCAAAATTATATGGAAAAACTCAAACTTGATTGTGATTCAATCCCTGGTTAAGTGTAACTTTCTCAGTTTCGGTTTCCTTAGTATTATTTTTATTGTCTTTGATTTTTTATTTAGTTGTTGCTGTTTGATATTCAACTAGTTCTATGTCGTAGTCCATTTGAAGAATGCCTCTTTAATATATAGCAATAATAGAACTTCATGATTATTAGCTGAGGCTCCCTCTTTAATAAAGCTTCCTTGCAGCTTTGTAGGTCTTAAACAACGGTTCTCTGTCTAAGGGCCACCTCCAAGACCTGCTTCTCACCACGGTCACATCAGACAACTGTGGGACCTCTTTGTCCATCCTCCTTTGTTGCCCATCTTCTGGTCACTCCCACCCTTCCTTGCCACTGTACCATGGAAGAAAGTATCTGTCCAGTCCATGCCACCTTTTGTGCCTGACTCCCAGTTTCACCTATTCCTCCAGCCTCACCATCCTCAGGAATGTCCACAAGAACATGATGTCTTTAGCAATCACCAAAGTAGCACCACTCAGAACATTGAGCAATGCTCACAGGAAACACCACACTAAACTATTCTCTTTGGACATCCTTCCCTCTAAGCTTGAGCTTTGTTCCTTTAAGTGAAAATGGCACCTGGCCGACTGTCCCAAGGGAAAATCACATACCTTTTAAACATCAGAGGGCATAAAAGATGAATCCGAAATGTTGAAAAAAAACACTTCACCTCATAGATGTGTGATGTCCTTACCACTTTCTAAGAGTTATTCAAAGTGCATTGGAGATCTTTCTATACCACACACACTCCTGCATTTTTTCTTCCTGCTACGCGTGTGATGTGAAAAAACCTCTCCAATGTCTTAATCAACTAAGTTGCAATCATAAACACTGCATATGTAAATTCTCCCTCATGTTCCCTCCACTGCTTCCACTCCTCCATCAGTGGACCTGACATGAACTCTCTCTTTCCAAAATCAGAAATTAAGGTTCACCACTAGAACGCTCTCCTCTGTTCTACTGCAACCTTCACCTCATTGAATCCTCTATCTCTTCTGAAATAATCCTCTCAGTCTTTAAGAAAGCCACCATCACTCCCTCCTTAAAACCTCTAGACCGGACCCCACTGTACCAATGAGTTACCATCCTGTCACCAACCTCCCTTCACGCTAACATTGTGGAAACCACTGCTAGTCGACATTTGCAGTGCTTTATTGAAGACTGTAACCCTCTTCATGATAACCAGTCCAGGGTTCACCTACTAGTGGCACTGAGGATCTAGCATCACTTCAGTCATTGGCTATCTATGTATTCTGGCTGACTATGGCAGGGACTATGTCCCTATGATATGATATGATATGAAAGGTTATTTATAACGCGCTTAATACCCAGAGGTTTCTAAGCGCGGACCCAGGGATCGAGCATGTGTTGCTCCGTGTCGTCTTGCTTCCAAGGTGAGCACGTTGCAGCTGAGCTATCCTCCTGAGACTATGTCCCTAGTCCTTCACAAACTTCCTACCACCAGCTACATTGTCGACCATCAAGTCCTTCTCTCCTATCTAGCTGATATCAGCATTCAAGGGCCTACTATATCACAGCTCCCTTCCTTTCTATCCTTTTCTCTCTCTTCCTGCACATCAATTCAGTCCTAAAGGCCATATATGTGGTGTTCTGGGGTCCTCCATTCTTCTCTCCTCATTAAAATTTACTTTCACCCTCTAACACAGTTCATTTTTTACCTTTGGCCTCATGTCCTATATCTAAACACTGACACTTAGATCTTAGTAAGGCTGGTCAACTCCCGAATTTCTGAGTCTGATAATGTTCATTAATGAATGTTGGACATACACCATTGGATGCATGAAAAATGTATGAAACTTAATGGTGCAAAACTGAGATCCTCATTACAAACCAACAACTTCACCTCTGGCCTTCCTCTTGCAGGCCCTTCTCCCCAGGTATTCTACTCTAAACTCTCGACCTACAATAAAAAAAACATTGCTTTCTAACATAATACTCAATTTGTCCTAACATCCCAAATTAATGCAGTTGTCAACCCGTTTCTTCCCCTTCAGCACACAACCAAGGGCAGATTTAAACAGCTCCTACCGTGGCCTCATCTTTCCTCTACTTCTCAAACACAGTAGAGCAAGGACGCTGCTGCCTGCTTCCTCTTCTGTTCGAAAAGTGTGACTGGGTGCAGGAAGGAGTCTGACAAAGGTGTGGCATAATGTGAACGCTTCTTTATTAAACCATAGAAAAAGCCTAACTCCCTCTATTCTAAAGGGTATTCCCCACCTAAGGAAACTCGGGTGCTCTTCAGGGTGGTTGTCCAAATGAAAAAGTCTTGTTTTTTGTCCAAAATTACCTAACCCTAGCCCTACCACCCTATATACAAACATAAAGAACACCAGGAGAATGACTCCCTTCTCCTGGTTCAGTGATGTCCACCTTGGGATTGTGTCTTAACTGAGAGTTCATGTTCCACAAAGATGCAGAATAACAGGAGGATGACTCCCTCCTCCTGGTCCTAGTGTTTTTGACAATATCTTTGGCAACCTTTGCCCCAGTATCTGAATCAAGAGTCAAGAGGCCAGAATAATGACTCCCTACTCCTGGTTCACTTGACTCTTGATGGCAATATTTCCTAACAGTTTTTATTAAGCTTTGTACTTCACTCCGGGCTTTCTCCAGAGTTGATTTAAGTATTCAACTTAAACACTCCCGATGCATTGATTAGTTTTCCAAAACTTACTGAGACGAGGGAGATCCATCCCAATGCATTAGTTGTTCTCCCCCGAAACCCTGTTGGGTCTAACATGGATCATGTTACCTCTTTTTTTCCTGGGATGTTGGGGCCTCCTTTTGCTTTGGCCGTACGCCACCACTCTTTCCTCACTTCTCTCAGCCGGCTTCGGCTCTGAAGAGCCTCCGGTTTACCAGTATCAGCGTTGTCAAGGGACCAACCGGTCTCCCTCGCTGAGGTCATGCCCCTGTTAGCCGGAATCTCTCTTCAGCATTGGTCATGCCTCCTTCTAGTTCCCGAGGCTTCCTCCGACTTTTCAGCCGCATACTCTCGACCGAGTACTTGCTTCTCCGTCTTGCATCGTACTTGCTGGTTTTGAACTTCCTGGGCAGGGGCGTCTTCACGCTGGTTTCGCTCTAGTTTCCCTGACTCACTTTCAGGGAGTCCTTTGTCTATCTTTATGGTTGGTAGCTGGATCCTCCCCTGCGTAATGTCAAAGTCTCCTGTCTGTATCAATTATAGACGCTTCAGGCCTCCTCAGGGCCACCTCTTCTCAGTACTTTGGAAATCACATGAAAGAGTAGTTTGCATAACTCCTGTAATCCGCTTCTTCAGAGTATTTCCATAAGACAATGAATTAGGTTTTATAGGAAGAAAGGGAGGAGTGTCACAATAAAATACAGTGGTACTATCAGCGTCTTTTCTTTCAGACCTTAAGGCTTTCAGGTGCACAAAGGTAAAAATGTTTAGGGAGTTCCACCATGGAATGGGAGTCACCATCCCCACGAGGGAGGTCCTTCCCTGTGAGGTCCTCCTGCTTTTTTGCATCGCTAGGGGGAATATCGGGTAGCGGCCTCACCTCCATAGCGTCACAGGGAAGGGCTTGTTAAGGATTTCAATCAGGCACACACCCAGGTCCCACCTAGCATGTAGTGCGCAATGAAACCCTTATTTATTTGTGTCTATAAATTCAATATTCGGAATGATATACCACTCATATCACACCCATCTCAAAATACTCCCCTGGTCACAGTGTACCAGGAATCAGGCTAGTTTGTAAAGGTAAATATTTATTTCGTTATTATTCAAATCTGTAAGCGATATTCAATCAACACGTTCCTTTGAGGGATGCTTTCACAGTGTAATACAGCGTGGTGATCTAACCGGATATGTGTATCTGGTCAGTTGGCACACTGTATTAATCTGCACAAGTGGTAAATCTAACCCAGAATATCCCGGCTCCGAGCCCCCACTTTTGTAAGCGATAATCAATCAACACTACAGCTAAGTCAATGCCTAGTCTGGGATGCTGAGGAAAACCCTTATTGATGTATTTATATATCCAGTTCAGTACTCTGGATGACAACCCTTGTATAACACCCCCCTCTTAGAATCCCCCTGACCCCACTGAGCCAAGAAGTAGGTTTGTTTTGCAAATTAAAAGGTTTATTTGAAAATGTAAACAATATATATCTATCACACTTTATAATAAATTGATAACTGATATCACACTTCAGAATATGACCGTGATCAACAATGGATAATGTTACAGGGGTACACTGATTTGGTTACTTAGGAGTAGTGTAGAGGATGAGGTAGCTGAAATGCTTGATGGTTTCAAGGAAATGCAAGGTGGAATAAAATGCAGTACAGAAATAACTTGTTATGATTTTAGCAAAAGGTAATATGATCACTTTTTCTTTTGACAATTCACTCCCCCCCTATGCAATACAAAAAATGGAAGGAGAGCACACAGTCTTCAAGAATCCCAACAAATCACACTTTATAATGCAATACACAGTTCCAGTTCTCCCAGCAAGCTTAGGGAAAACAGGGATGAGTTTTAAACACAGGCAAATTACTTAAATGTGGTTTGCAAGGAAGTGAAAAGGGGCTAAAATTGCTTTTAATTCCCTCTAGAGGTTCAGGGTAGGTTATGGCTACTTTATATTAGTTCAGGCTCACTTTAACAATGCTCTATGAGTTATTACCAAGTTGCAAGTAGGAAGTCAGTTCTAGGCTTGTTGGAAAGCTTAGATTCTATGCTTCCTGGGGAAGGTTAAATCTCATTCCTAGCCCAAACGGTTCCAGAGATATGGATGATTTAATAAAGGTAGTTTTTCGGATTTAAAGTAAACTCAATATGACAGGTGACAGCTTGCAGCGGCAGAATTGACAGGTGACAGTTGTGCAGCTTTAAAAATGACAGATGACACGATTTCTAGGAGGCTGTTCTACTTAGGTTAAAATAGTTTGGATTAGATTATTTTAATTAAGAGATTGGTTCTGCACTGTTCTGCTAGGTACTCACAAAATCAATTTGAAATAGGCCTCGTCACGGTCTGGTCAGGTTGGACGGGACTTCCGGCGGGTGGTTCTGAAGTCCCGGCTATCTGGGTCAGCTCTGCTCTCTGGGTCTGTCAAGCACCGGATCTGCTCACAATGGTCTGGTTTGTGGTTCTCTCGGGTTCCGGATACAGCACTGCTTTCTGGATACTGCTACAGGTTCTTGCAAAAATTCTTGGCAAAAATTCAAACATCTCACCCGGCTGTTGAATAGTTTGGTTGGTTTTGAGGCCTGCTGAAGAGGATTCAGCTGGTGGATTCAGGCCTCTCTGCTACAAATTCTGGAGTTAATTTCTGCTACTGGTTCTGGAGATTGATGGATTTGAAGTCTGGATCTCTGGATGTGAAGTCGTCTGTCAGCATGCTCCGCAGCAAATGGAATTGAAAGTCCCTACCTGTCCCAGCAGTCTCTTTCTATGTGTTTTGAAAATGGGTGTGTGCCTGGGCCTAGCTAAGCCTGCCCCTCTCACTTATCATTGGCCAAGCTTTCCTCTCTCCCTTGATTGCGGGGAAGAAATGGAGTGTCAGAGTGATGCTGTAGGTTTTATGGTCAGAGGAACCTCACCTTGTCAAATTGCACACAAATCTATTTCTGATCCAAATACATATTTATCTATATACCTTTTTTCTAATATTGTAGGTCCAGTTAACATATTTTCTGTAGCACCAAACCATCCGATCCCTGTCTTTGTACGATGTTGTGTCCACTGATGACAGAATTCTCCCCTTTTCATCCAGATAACGACCTCTAAACCTTTCCAGATTTTACACAAATGTGCACCAGGGATATGGGTTACAGATGATAAAGTGTCAGATTTTTAACATGCAGACATTTGGAGTAAGAACCTTTTTTCCGCTACTATCCCCAGGAACATACCACAGAGTCCTAACCCCTCTTAAAATGGGCACCGAAAAATCACAAGAATAATGGTATTATTTATATAATTCTGACAAGTCCGCACTATGAGTTATCTATCTTTTTAAAATTATGCTCTGGTCAAAAAGGGGTGTGGCTTCCCACATCATATGGTGGAAAAACTGGTTTATCCACTTCCCCCAAGCTCAGCTGGCTAGCAGAGGCACTGCCCCTCCCAGTTTCCCCTAAGAGGAAGCCACTTTACGCCCCCCCCAATATAACATTTGCCTGAGTCCAGGACAGGCCTTTGTTCAACTTTCTGCAGTCCCCAGGTCCCATCCCTCAATTCAATCAGAGAGGTGTCAACTCCTTTTGGCAAGGGGCAGCAGGATGCAGCTAGGCCCGGGAACACAGCTGTTGATCCAGTTTCAACTCCTGTCGGGGTAGTTGTCAGTTAGAATTCAGTTTCATTAAGCCAGGTTTCAGCTAAATGTCACTTTTTGCTCCCAGTTTTCAAATCAAACTGACAATTTATACCTATACATTAAATAATTACTTCCTTCAAGTATGTATGTATGTATGTATTTTAGTTTGTATAGCGCCGGTAGCCCGTAGGCATCAGGGCGCTTGCACTTACAATACACCAACAACACCAGACAGACATAAAGTAACAGACACTGGGCCTGTCCGAGACCCCGAATTAATACTTTCCCCAGGCTCTTCATCTGAAGAGGTATGTCTTCAGATGCTTCCTGAAGGTAAGGTGGTTTATCTCTAACCTCAACCCTTCGGGCAAACTGTTCCATAATTTGGGGGCCATCACCAAGAATGATCTGCCCAAACCAGATTTCAGCTTGAAATTGGGGACTGACAGCAGACATTTTCCCTCCGAGCGTAGACTTCTCCTCGGTATATAGGGCACTAGGCTCTTTTTCAAATAGACCGGCGCAGAGCCATAGAAGCACTTGTGCACCAAGCAGAGGGCCTTGAACTTGATACGTTCTTCTACCCTGAGCCAGTGCAGTGATATTCTATCTGCTGTGGTGTGATCTTTCTTCTTTAAGTTCTTGACAAGCCTGACCGCATTATTCTGAATCACTTGGCAGCTAGCTAAGTCCTTGGAAGAGGCCCCCAACAGCAAAGCGTTACCATAATCCAGCCGTGATAGAATAATGGCTCTAGCTATCGTGGCCATATTACCTTCATTAAGGAACGGCTTGATAGCTTTCATCAATCTCAGGTAATACGCTGTGTTCTTATGCAGGTAGCTGGTCTGGGCATGGGAGTCGACCGCAGAATTGACCATCATACCCAGTGTTTTCACTGTAGAAGCCACCTGAATGGTGGCATTTTTGATTAGAAAAGAATTGTACTGAGGTCCCAAATTTGCCAGCTGGCGGCTGGAGCCGAACAGCATCAATTCCGTTTTTGAATCATTCAGGCACATCCAGTTTGCCTGCATCCAATCGTCTATTGTCATATAAATCCTGGCGATCAGTTCACTGTCCTTAGCGTGGTGTCTGCCCCCCAGTTCCAGTATGAGTTGGGTATCGTCCGCATAATTCGTGAACGACACACCTGCTTCCACCAGTAAGCTACACAGAGTAAGCATATATATATTAAATAGCATAGGAGATAAACTAGCACCTTGAGGAACTCCAAAAAGGATATCACAGGGATCAGAAAAACTGTTGCCCCAGTGGACTCTAGCTTGGCGATTAGATAGAAATGACAGAAGCCAGTCCAGGGCTCTTTCAGAGCAACCCACATTTTCTCTAAGTGCCTTGATGAGTAGATGATGGTCCACTAGATCGAAAGCGGCACTTAGGTCAAGGAGCATTAATAACCCTAACTTGTTCTTATCGAGCAAACTCAGCATCCGATTCTGCAGGTCCAGCATGGCTGTCTCTGTGCTATGAGACGCCCTGAAGCCTGACTGTTGCTGGTGCAGAACTCCCTGGTTCTCTACAAAATGTTGGAGTTGCTGTGTTGCAACCTTGTCTAGGAGTTTGAGAATAAAGTTCGAGTTGGTTATCGGACGAAGGTTAGCTGGATCCTTGGGATCCAAGCCAACCTTCTTTATGAGTGGTGTAATAGTGACTTTCTTGAGGTCTCTGGGAACTGTGCCCTCTTGGAAAGAAGCATTCACTATTCTCCGAAAGACCGGAGCAAAAATGTCATTATGTTGGAGAATGATGCTAGGAGGTAGGATGTTTTCTGCACAAGTAGTAGGGTTCATATTATTCAGCAACTCAAGCATATCTGCCTCCGAAATGGGGTCAAATTTGAAAAACTGTTTTCTGACAGTTGCCCTCATTTGTGTGGGTGGCAAATCCTGTTTAGCGGTGGATCTAGCTTTAATAATATTTTGTCTGGCTTTATCCGTTTTGGCTTGAAATGCATTTAGGACCGTATTGCAATCGGCCTCTGTGGGCATAAAAGGAGGAGTAATGGATGCAGGTTTTTCAATACTCTTCAGAATATTGAAGAGTTTGCTGGTCTTGTTGTCTGCATGCTCTATTTCAGAGTTGAAGAATTCAGCTTTAGCTGTTTTGATTTTGTCCCTATATTCCTTATCTTTGCTTTTCCATTTATTTTTGCTAACCTCAGATTTATCTATGGACCATTTTCTTTCCAAGGACCGCTTTTCCTTCTTCAGAGAGTGGAGCTCTGAAGTAAACCAAATTTGGCTGTTGTTGTTTTTCCTAACAAATCTTGTTGTGAGGGGTGCTTCAGACTCCACCAGCTTGAGGAGATGCTTATTATATTTGTCTAAGAGAATGTCACATGTGTCGTGATCCTGAAAGGAATTCAGAATTTTATCAATGCATGTCTTTAATTGTGGCTTATTTAGCTTTTTAAAGTTTCTAGTAGCTATTTTAGTATGCGGGTTATGCTTATGTGCGTATGAAGGCAATTTTAAGTGAGCCGATATCAGGAAATGAAATGAAGGAAAAGTCATTTCAGAATATAGTTTTACATTGTATCCACCTCTTAGCAAGTCTTTCCTTGGTCTGGTTTTGTTTCATTTGTTCAGTTTTACACAAAAGTCTGGTGGTTTTAAAACGCCGGCTTTCTGATAGTAGTGAGTACCGGTAATGCAACCATTTTTGGGATTAAGAAAATTAATTCCCCACAGTTCTGAGTTGCTTTTGGCAATCAGCATTGCCATTCCCAATGGTTTCAGGCTACTGTGTGTGTAGCCCAATGGTGGTTTTAGGCGGTGCCCTCCTGTGCTCACAACATAGGCAAAAATGGGTGGCAGCCTATTCTTCATGTTTTCCCTGTGCACTCTCTGGGGAGTTCTGGCCATCATGATGTTTTCCATGCCAGTACTGCACAGTTTTATGGTAGGGCTTGGATGCATGGGTAAAAACATCCCACAAGCCCCCCCTCTTGCGATGGCCATTCTGTCCTTTCACTGATGGAACTCGCAAGATCTGGGAAGTTCGCCTCCTCTTCTTCCAATTCCATAGATGGCACAGTTCAGCATCTTTTCCTCCCTCCAGTCGATCAATCAGTTCTCCTTGCTGGTCCTGATGGGGGGATTGGGCGGTACCCCGGGCCCCTCGGGTCTCTGCTCCCGGTCCCCGGTCATCCTCCTTGGTCAGTCTCCATGTTTTCATCTTTCCTAGGATGATAAAGCAAAGCGGCAATACACATTCCTAGACATTTCTTCCCCACCATTGATGTGGTGGGGTGGCATATACATTTTATAGTCAAAACATTTGCGTTCTTATTTTAACCAAAACAAGATACAATTATAAGACATTTTTTTTCCAAATCATAATATTTTAGAGACTATATGTGGGATATTTTAGGGTTGGAATTTAATTACTCTGGAGCGGTCCCCTCTGGTATTGCAGAGGACTCCTTCAGTTGTTGCAGAGTGTGTCTGGGATGGCAACACTTTAGCTGATTTATATGGACCAACTTGTCTTCCCCCTCTGCCAAACCACCTTTGGGGATGCGGATCTTGTAGGCCACAGGGGAGATTTTGTCTATAATTTCAAACGGTCCCTTCCATGTAGGAACATTTTTTCGCTGTTTGGCCTGGTTCCTTTGGAAATTGTATAGATAGACCCGGTCCCCCACAGTATATTCCTTCCTGGTGGTCTTCAGGTCGTAGTGGGTTTTCATGCTATCAGCTGATCTTTCTAGATTCTGCTGAGCATAGGCAAAAGCATGCTGAAGGTGTTTCCTTAAATGCTCCACATACTCATGAGTTGTGGAGGCATTTATCAGTGTCTGCTCTTGAGTCCTGTAGAGCAAATGCTGGGGAAGCACCATCTTGCGTCCAGTCACCAACTCAAATGGTGACAATTTAGTTGCAGATGAAGGAGTAGATCTGATGGCCATTAGGACCAGAGGTAATCGGATATCCCAACTTGGCCCAGAATCTGCCACAAACTTTTTTAATATGCTCACAATGGTTCGGTTGTATCTCTCCACTGCTCCAGAAGAAGCTGGCCTGTAAGCAATGTGTAGCTTCCTTTTAACCCCCAGTATCTCCCACATCTTTGTCATTACTTCACTGGTGAAGTGGCTACCTCTGTCTGACTCAATCCTTTGAGGTAGACCAAAATGGGAAAAGATGTGGTTAATCATCAGGGCAGCTGCTGTTTCTGCCTTGCAGTTTGGGGCTGGGAGACATTCCACCCACTTGGTAAACAAGCATGTAACGGTCAACATGTACTTGTTTCCTCTAGACGAGCGAATTACAGGGCCTACAAAGTCGATTTGCAAATCTGACCATGGCAGTGTCATCCCCCTCTTTTGGAGAGGTGCACGGTGCGTGAGGGATGATGGCTGAAATTGTGCACACACAAGACACCCCTTCAAGTATTGGTCGAGTTCCTGCCCCATGTGTGGCCAGTATGCAACCTCTCTTAAATTGCCAGTGTTGTGTGAAACCCCCTATGACCGGCGGTGGCCGCATCATGGGCGTGACTTAACATCAGGCTTCGGAATGAGGTAGGAACCACCCACTGATCGTGGCCAGCTTTGGATTTCCTTACCAGCAAACCGTCTTGGATTCTGAACATTCTTGGACATTTCATCAACACTCTTAGGTCCTCTTTCCCAATGTAATCGGTATCCGTCAGGGGAAAGTTCTCAGGGTCCTCAAGGTGTTGGTAAAACTTACCAATAATTGGATCCTCCTTCTGAGCTGTAATTAATTCAGCATCAGGGGTCTCCTTACTCCATTGGGCAGTTGAAAGATAATTGTGAGCATTTGTCTGGGACCTAGTGATAGCAGTGACCTGGATTTCCCCCAACAGGGACTCTATTTTGATTAGATCCCCTTGGATGGCCCCGGTTTTGGCCAGCTGATCAGCTGAGTCATTTCCAGTTTTGTCTGGTCCCTCTACTTTGGAATGACCCTTGATCTTCTTCCAATAGATGGTCATCCCATTCGAGGTGACCAGATCATCAATGTTTTGGATTAACTTCCCATGTTTCAGGGGTTTGTTATTAGCACATAACATGCCTCTGGTTTTCCAATTAACCAGGTGCTCCACGAACCCGTTCCGTACATTATCCGAATCAGTGATTATGACCAGTTCGTGGAGATGATGTTGGACAGCAGTGAGGATGGCCTGATGCACAGCCATCAACTCTGCGACCTGACTACTTCGGGGACCAATTATGTATCCAGCGGAGGGTTCTGGAAACTCCTTCACCCAGTCATTCCCTACGCCGGCCACCAGTTCTTTCTCCCCGTTGTTGTCCACATGGTACGAGCATCCATCCACATAGACAGTGGGCATTCCCTCACACTTGTCTTCTTCAAAGACTTTGTGTGGGGAATTAAGGTATGCCCCCATGTTGTCCTTGATTTTTAGACTTTCGTCCTCGAGACAGTTTTAAAGTCAGCCAGACCTTGCGCGAGGGGACTCTTCTTGTTTTGGCCATATCTGACCTCCACAGGAAAGCCTTGCATTGACAGAATCCAGGAAGTAATTCGGGAATTACTCACATTTCCGGCCCGGATTCTGTCACTTTGGAGATATTGCAGAGGCTGGTGTGGAGTCTCCACTATGATGTGTTCCCCTTGGATAAACGGGCGGTAATTCTTCAATGCCCACACCGTTGCCAGGAGTGCCTTCTCACAATCGTTGAATTTTTCCTCCACAGTGGATAAAGTTTTGCTCGCATAGGAGATTACTTTATTGACCTTGTCATGCTTTTGGTATAATACTGCTGTCAAGCACGTATTAGAGAACCCTGTCTCCAGGAAGAACTCCTTGTTTCTGACAGGGTAAGCTAGGCAAGGGGCTTGTGAGAGGCTTCTTTTGAGTTGTCTTACTGCCTCGGATTGTTCTGGACCCCATTCCCACTTGACCCCCCCCTTCAAGAGATGAATCAGGGGTCTAGTGATCTCTGCGTAGCCTTCATTGAACTTTCTGCTGTAATTAGTCAGTCCAAGGAGGCTCCTTAGTTCCCGCAGAGTTGTGGGGTCTTTCAGTTTTTGAAGTGCTTCCACTTTCTTTTCCTGGGGACAGAGACCCTGAGGAGTAATCTCATGCCCCAAGAAATTAACACGGGTTCTACACCACTGTGCTTTCTGAAAGTAAAGTTTTTCTCCGGCGGCCCTCAACTGTGTCAGAACATAACGGATCTCCGCTATGTGTTCCTCCACAGATGAACTTTTGATGAGGACATCATCTACATAAGCCAGGTAGGTTACCCCTCGCACCCAGGTCGGGCATGGCCTTATGTAGGAAAATGTTGAATACATTGCCGGAGTTGAGGTATCCGAAGGGAGTCTGGGTCCAGGTGTACTGCTGGCCCCCAAAGGTAAAAGCCAGTTTGTATTGGTCCTCCCTACTGACAGGCACAGTCCAGTATCCATTGGTCAGGTCTATTGCAGTGAATACTTGTGACCCTTGAATCTGGGCCAGCCCTTGGTCAATGTAGGGCAGAGGCCATCGGGAAGTATGGACCCGTTTGTTGAGTTCCCTCAGGTCGGCACAGAGTCTTCACTGGCCGTTTGGCTTCAATATTCCCAACACCGGATTATTGAAAGTGCTGTGGACTCGACGGATTATTCCCCGGGACTCAAGGTTCTTAATTATTTCAGTAAGGGACTCCATGGATGCGAGAGGCAAGCGATATTGCTTCACAAACACTGGAGTCATGCCAGGGTCCATGGGAATTGTTGTTGTGTGGAGGTCGGTGCGACCACAGTCATATGAGTCTACCGCAAAGAGATCTTGGAAATCCAAGAAAACTTGTTTCAACTTTTGCTTCTGTTCCAGAGTCACACAGGCATCAGCTAGGTTGACTCTCTCTTCCACCATCTGCCTGAAGCCTGGAAAGACTTCTGGTTTGGCTATCTCAGCGTCCTCCTCCAGCTGGGTGGAGAAGTCCCTGGTCAGAGTGCTGATTTGGACTGGAGGCCTCAGGTGGGAAAGGCAGCCTTCATGGACCTGGAACATCACCTCATCCCCTCTGAAGTCACAAGTCACATCTTCCTTACCATAAGGGCAAGAAGTGTACACCAGGAAGTTCCCCCCATGCCGGGTGAAAATTCTGTCTGGTGTTGTATTGTCATCACTGTCACTGTCAAAACAGTCCTTGGGGATTGGTCCTACCAGTTCATTTCCTAAATCAATGGAGAAATGTCGGTCATCAATCGCCATTCCAATAATGGTGCCTGCGGCTAGAGTAATACTCTTTAAGTCGCTGTTATCCACCTCTATTGGAATGGTGTCATGTTCTATGTTGACTAATGGAGTTGGGTTTACCCCTAACCCTTGCTGTTGGAGAGAAGCATTTAGATGAATGTAAGCATCAGGGTTTTTCAATTTTTGTCCTCTTTTAACTTTCACTTCCAGGCAGAATTGTCGGGTCCTTTCTGGGATGGTGACTTCCTCTTTAATCTGAATTTCAACTGCATAAGGTAGCAATTGAGCTGACCTAAATGCTTTTTCTGAATCATCAAAGCCCATGGGATTATCCGCTAATCGGGACCAAGCTTTGAAGTTTATTAGGTCCAAACTAATGGCGAAGCGATTAAGAATGTCACTGCCTAAGTAAAAGGCGGCAGTGACATCTCGCACGACCCAACAATTATGAACTATGCTCTTGTTGCCAATGGAGATTTTGAGCATACACCTGCTTGGCAGGAGATGTTTGGAATTAGGTGTTTCCAGGTCCATTTCCCATTTGTCTGTTTGAATGCGGGAATGGCTGGATCTTTTGGGAGTTGGCGAAACATGGCTTCGCTGATGAAGCTCTTACCGTTGTTCACGCACACTCGGGCGAGAACAGAGTCCTTCCCCTCATTTAACTGAACAGGGTTGAACAACTGATCTCCAATTTGCTGAATATCAGCCAGGCTCTGAGCTAATTTCACATCTTTCTGGACTATCGGAGTGGGAGTTTCTGATTGTGGATTAGTAAAGAATTTCAGGGTGTTTCCTTCCAGTGTGGAATACCACCTTAAACTGGAAGGAAGGTTGATTTTCAGAAATAGAGAGGACCCCCATCACCAGTCTGTTGTCCTACTGCTATTACTGTCACGTCTGGAATTTGGTTGTTCTGGAAGTGAAATTCTACTTGGTCAGATTTTTGTTCAACCATGTGGCAGGTGCCATTTAAACTAACATGGTTGACACTCTGTTTTAATTTTATTGGTCGGCTAGTCTGGGTCCAGAGGACCTTGTTTACACAATCTATTAGGGGTGACAACCTTCTCAGGAGGTTGTTCCCTAGTAAACAAGTGGTGCCCTCTGGAGTCACTACTATGACCGGGTGTTTCACCTTGTGTCGCCCAATTTTGATGTCCAAATCTGCAGTCCCCTCGACAGGAATTTCCTTCCCGTCAAAGTTCTGCAGTTGTCCAGGAAGAGAGGTGAGAGGAATACAGTAATTCTCCCCCCTTCCTGCATTTAGTTAATCAAAGGCCCTTTTGGACAGAAGGGTAGCTTGAGATCCAGTGTCCACCAGCGCTGAAATTGTACCCTGCCCCTGTACAATTGGAAGATCTGTACCTCCTCCACAAACTGGGCCTGTTTGGTTACTTTGTTTCTCCTATCCCCCCTCTGCTCATTGGGAGGCAGGCTTTCAGGGGCAGGAGATTTTGTTTCCGGTTCCTGGTTTTCCAGGGGCTGTTTACAAGTTGGGAAGGAAGCTTCCTCCAAGGCTTTACACCCCCGTTCCCCTTGTGCCTCCTCCCTGGGAACCGGTGGGTTATCGGGGTGCTGCCCCCGTCATTGTTCTGGAGACCAGGTCCAGAGTTTGGGGCATTCTGCGGTGGCATGCTCATCTGAGGGTTCTGTTGAGCCCTCAGTATGTGACCCAGATCTCGTGCCATATTTTGGACCTAGCGCTAAAGTTGTGAAACCCGCTCAGGCTGATACGGGGCTCTATTTTCTCCCCTGGGCTGATCCCAGGAAGGGTAGCTATCCCTTCTCTGGTAATACCCCGATTGGGAAGATTTGGGTACCCCTCCATCCTTGGCCTCCCCTCTCCCGGATTAGGTGGTCTGGGCTCAGGGAATTGGGGAAAGAAGGATGGATGGGTTTGGGGTTGGACATTGGGTGGATACCTGGGGAAAAGGTTCTGCCCAGGATTTAGTGAATTTCTGCCCTCCTGGGGGAAGTTGGGAGGGAAGTTCCCCGGGTCAGGTGCTTGGCTGGATCCCCCCCCTTGGGCTGGAGGAGTCCCCACATAACCCAGGATTGGTCGGTTTCCCTTGTAGCGGGGACTTACATAGTCAGGGGAGTGGGGGACCCCATTTGTGGGACTACCTCCTCGACTCCCTGTCTGTGACTGGCCCGAGGGCCTTCTGGGCTGTGAATTATTTGGTGCAGGCAGGTTTTTAGGCCCCCGCATCTCCAAATCTAAAACGGGGGCAACCTTTACCTCTGCCACCTTGGCAGAAGCAGGGGTGCTGTTGGTTTTGGGGTTTTTCGGCGTGTTGTTTTTATTTTCGATGGGCTTCTGCACCTCATAGATCCGGGTAGCCTGTTCAATGACCCAGTCTAAAGATCTTTTCTCATGAAAATCTCTCACGAGCTGGGTCATTATGTATTTTGGTAAGGCATGGAAAAACGTATTGATAAATTCTCTGCTATCCGTGCGCACCCTTCTGGTGGTCTGCGCAAAAGCACGCTTTAATTCTTGCACAAACGTTTGTGGGGCCTGATCCTCCCCACATTGCAAATTGTAGGCTGCCTTGCGAGCCTCTTGAGGATTTCTGTGAACAGAAAAATGTTTCAAGATGGCCGCCTTATAGGTGGACCATCTTAAATGATTTTGGTCCTCCAGCCCCGCAAAGAAACTGGAACATTCTGGGGAGAATGTCCATTTGACGTACTGGATGCAGCTACTGCTGTCCTTCAAATGGAAAGTCTCCATCATTTGCTCATAGAGCTCCAAGTGTTCCCAAACGGAATACTTGGCGTTCTTATGATAAGGAGTGATGACACTCCTGATTTCCTTGATCTGCTTTAAGGGGTCCTTAAGCAAGGCCCTTTTTGCCTTATTGGCCTTTTTGGGTCGGTTAACCCTGGTCCATTCATCCTCCGACTCAGAAGCACTGCTCCCAGAGGTGCCCGTCTGATCTTCCAAGTTTTCCCGGATTCTGCGAGCCTGGGAATGGCTGGCAGAATATGGGGACCTGGTCTCCTGTGTCCTGTAATGCTCAGAGGAGTCTTCATATCCCTCCTTGCTGCCAGGATTTGATGGGTACCCCCCACTGACCTAACTGGGCAGAGGTTTTCAGGATGCCCTTAATGGGCCTACTCTCCTGGGGTTCCCCACTAAATTGCACTGTGCTTGAGTGCCTATACCCGGATGCCCACCCCTCCATTCCTGGGTGGTACTGGCCTATGAGCCCCATACTTTTGGCTGGATAGTAATCTGCCATTCCTGTGGCTCTATGCTCATGCGCGCCAGGGGACATGGGGGTGGCAGAGTCCAGGGACTGGGAGAGATGAAGGCTTCTGGTACTAGGGCTCCTGAGGTTATGCTCAGGAGTTTCTCTTTCCCAGCGAACCTCATCTCTATCCGCCCCTGTTCCCTGTTGTAATGCAAGAGCCTGCGCTTTCAGTTCCTCAGTTAAGGCCTTACTAGACTCTATCAGTCTCTCCTGCATGGCTACCTGTTGCTGGAGCCTATCATTGTGCTGACAGAGAGCCTCATTTTCTCTCTGTGCCTCCTGATTGGTCCTGGAGTACTGGGCCAGTCTCTGCTGCAGGGGGGTTACCTCCTCAGTCCCATCCCTACTGGCCTGCTCCTTTCTTGCCAGAGTCTCCTCCACCCTCCTGGTGTGATCTAGCAAGCCCTGATGCTCTTTTTGGAGGTCACCCAGCCCCTGGAGGACAAAGTGATTTTCTTCAATTTTTCTTTTTAAATGGCAGACTTCCTGGCCTAAGGTATCCTTTCCTGACCAAGAGCCTGCATTTGTGACGCCAGGTCATCCCTCTGCCTTTGAAAGGGACCAGCTTTCTGGCGTTCTTCATCAAACTGTACCTGGGTATCCAGGTCTTTCAAAATCAATTTATTGCTTTCCTCTTTCTCTCTGTCTAGTTGGATTTGCAGGGTGGCTACCTGCTCTGTGCATGCCCTGTTGAAATTGATATGTTGCTCCAGCTTTTTCTGGCTCTGCAGTAAGGAGTCCAAACTGTCTTGGTGCTCCTTCTGCAAAGCCAGAATTCTGGTATCCTGGTCCGTCTTTTTCTGTTGCAGTCTAGCCATGTCCTCTTTTATTTTAATGATATACTGCCTACTATCATTTTCTGACTCCTGGCTCCTCTGCAGCCTCTGCTCAGAAGAGACCAGGTCAGATTGGGCCTTTTCTAACGCCATCTGTTGCCTATTTGCCAGATCTTGGCCTTCAGCACATTTGTCCTGCATGGCTCCCATATATAGATACAAATATGCCGCTATCCTGGCAATCTTATTGTGTTCATCTTTGGCCTTAGAAGCCATATATAATTCACTCAGGGCCACATGTAATGGACCCTGATCTCCCCATGAATCTGACCCTTTTTCAGTGACCTGTTGCGCCATTGCCTGCAACCAGACCGTTTGGTCCTGATGAGTCCACTCACCTCTCACAAATAGCTTATGTAAGAAGTGCTCTCTGGCTATTTTCATATCTACCAAGGTCGTCATTCTGGAATTTGAGTTCCTTCCTGACTTACAGAAGTTTCTATTTTATTTTGCAAAACAGACCGTTTCCTTAGAGCGTTCCTTTGAGGGATGCTTTCACAGTGTAAAACAGCGTGGTGATCTAACCGGATATGTGTATCTGGTCAGTTGGCACACTGTATTAATCTGCACAAGTGGTAAATCTAACCCAGAATATCCCGGCTCCGAGCCCCCACTTTTGTAAGCGATATTCAATCAACACTACAGCTAAGTCAATGCCTAGTCTGGGATGCTGAGGAAAACCCTTATTGATGTATTTTTATATCCAGTTCAGTACTCTGGATGACAACCCTTGTATAACACCCCCCTCTTAGAATCCCCCTGACCCCACTGAGCCAAGAAGTAGGTTTGTTTTGCAAATTAAAAGGTTTATTTGGACAATTCAACAATATATATCTATCACACTTTATAATAAATTGATAACTGATATCACACTTCAGAATATGACCGTGATCAACAATGGATAATGTTACAGGGGTACACTGATTTGGTTACTTAGGAGTAGTGTAGAGGATGAGGTAGCTGAAATGCTTGATGGTTTCAAGGAAATGCAAGGTGGAATAAAATGCAGTACAGAAATAACTTGTTATGATTTTAGCAAAAGGTAATATGATCACTTTTTCTTTTGGCAATTCACTCCCCCCCTATGCAATACAAGAAATGGAAGGTGAGCACACAGTCTTCAAGAATCCCAACAAATCACACTTTATAATGCAATAGACAGTTCCAGTTCTCCCAGCAAGCTTAGGGAAAACAGGGATGAGTTTTAAACACAGGCAAATTACTTTAATGTGGTTTGCAAGGAAGTGAAAAGGTGCTAAAATTGCTTTTAATTCCCTCTAGAGGTTCAGGGTAGGTTATGGCTACTTTATATTAGTTCAGGCTCACTTTAACAATGCTCTATGAGTTATTACCAAGTTGCAAACGGATTTTAACAAAAGAAAGAATGGAGCTGCTATTTTGACAAGTGGAGAAATTGAGCCAAAATCGCAAATCGCGGTAAATTTCGCGAGTGCCTGAATCGCGATTGCGGTAAAAATATAAGGAGTAGGAAGTCAGTTCTAGGCCTGTTGGAAAGCTTAGATTCTAAGCTTCCAGACGAAAGTTAACTCTCGTTCCTAGCCCAAACGGTTCCAGAGATATGGACGATTTAATAAAGGTAGTTTTTCGGATTTAAAGTAAACTCAATATGACATGTGACAGCTTGCAGCTGCAGAATTGACAGGTGACAGTTGTGCAGCTTTAAAAATGACAGATGACACGATTTCTAGGAGGCTGTTCTACTTAATTTAAAATAGTTTGGATTAGATTATTTTAACTAAGAGATTGGTTCTGCACAGTTCTGCTAGGTACTCACAATATCAATTTGAAATAGGCCTCGTCACGCTCTGGTCAGGTTGGACGGGACTTCCGGCGGGTGGTTCTGAAGTCCCGGCTATCTGGGTCAGCTCTGCTCTCTGGGTCTGTCAAGCACCGGATCTGCTCACAACGGTCTGGTTTGTGGTTCTCTCGGGTTCCGGATACAGCACTGCTTTCTGGATACTGCTACAGGTTCTTGCAAAAATTCTTGGCAAAAATTCAAACAGCTCGCCCGGCTGTTGAATAGTTTGGTTGGTTTTGAGGCCTGCTGAAGAGGATTCAGCTGGTGGATCCAGGCCTCTCTGCTACAAATTCTGGAGTTAATTTCTGCTACAGGTTCTGGAGATTGATGGATTTGAACTCTGGATCTCTGGATGTGAAGTCGTCGGTCAGCATGCTCCGCAGCAAATGGAATTGAATGTCCCTACCTGTCCCAGCAGTCTCTTTTTATGTGTTTTGAAAATGGGTGTGTGCCTGGGCCTAGCTAAGCCTGCCCCTCTCACTTATCATTGGCCAAGCTTTCCTCTCTCCCTTGATTGGGGGGGAAGAAATGGAGTGTCAGAGTGATGCTGTAGGTTTTATGGTCAGAGGAACCTCACCTTGTCAAATTGCACACAAATCTATTTCTGATCCAAATACATATTTATCTATGTACCATTTTTCTAATATTATAGGTCCAGTTAACATATTTTCTTTAGCACCAAACCATCCGATCCCTGTCTTTGTACGATGTCGTGTCCACTGATGACAGAATTCTCCCCTTTTCATCCAGATAACGACCTCTAAACCTTTCCAGATTTTACACAAATGTGCACCAGGGATATGGGTTACAGATGATAAAGTGTCAGATTTTTAACATGCAGACATTTGGAGTAAGAACCTTTTTTCTGCTACTATCCCCAGGAACATACCACAGGGTCCTAAACCCTCATAAAGTGTGCACCGAAAAATCACAAGAATAATAGTATTATTTATATAATTCTGACAAGTCCGCACTATGAGTTATCTATCTTTTTAAAATTATGCTCTGGTCAAAAAGGGGTGTGGCTTCCCACATCATATGGTGGAATAACTGGTTTATCCACTTCCCCCAAGCTCAGCTGGCTAGCAGAGGCACTGCCCCTCCCAGTTTCCCCTAAGAGGAAGCCACTTTACGGCCCCCCCAATATAACATTTGCCTGAGTCCAGGACAGGCCTTTGTTCAACTTTCTGCAGTCCCCAGGTCCCCTCCCTTAATTCAATCAGAGAGGTGTCAACTCCTTTTGGCAAGGGGCAGCAGGATGCAGCTAGGCCTGGGAACACAGTGGTTGATCCAGTTTCAACTCCTGTCGGGGGTAGTTGTCAGGTAGAATTCAGTTTCATTAGGCCAGGTTTCAGCTAAATGTCACTTTTTGTTCCCAGTTTTCTACATTCAAATCAAACTGACAATTTTTACCTATACATTAAATAATTACTTCCTTCAAGTCATTTCAGAATATAGTTTTACATTGTATCCACCTCTTAGCAAGTCTTTCCTTGGTCTGGTTTTGTTTCATTTGTTCAGTTTTACACAAAAGTCTGGTGGTTTCAAAACGCCGGCTTTCTGATAGTAGTGAGTCCCCGTAATGCAACCATTTTTGGGATTAAGAAAATTAATTCCCCACAGTTCTGAGTTGCTTTTGGCAATCAGCATTGCCATTCCCAATGGTTTCAGGCTACTGTGTGTGTAGTCCAATGGTGGTTTTAGGCGGTGCCCTCCTGTGCTCACAACATTCTTCATGTTTTCCCTGTGCACTCTCTGGGGAGTTCTGGCCATCATGGTGTTTTCCATGCGAGTACTGCACAGTTTTATGGTAGGGCTTGGATGCATGGGTAAAAACATCCCACAAGCCCCCCTTCTTGCGATGGCCATTCTGTCATTTCACTGATGGAACTCGCAAGATCTGGGATGTTCGCCTCCTCTTCTTGCAATTCCGTAGATGGCACAGTTCAGCATCTTTTCCTCCCTCGAGTCGATCAATCAGTATGGGTATGCATGGGTAAAAACATCCCACAAGCCACACACCATTTTTAATATATATATATATATATATATATGGGGCAGCAATCACCAAGTGGTGACACACAATTCAAAATATGTAAAGCAATTGAATTCACTATAATAACAGTTTTGGTTGGTGAACAGATAGCATTTAGGTTAATATTTCCCCCTGCAAAGTACTGAAGGTACAATTGAGCAATCCTGCACAGAGTTCATTTAATCAGCAGGTATTCAGGGATGAAAGACAATGTCTAGAGTTAGAATGCAATCTTCCCTCCCCAAACAAGAGAGAAAACCGTTTCTGGAATAGGACACTTTTAAAATGACAGGTGAAAATGGCTTTGTAAAATAATGCAAAAGGGTGCAAAAATGCTTAAATGGAGAAAAATTGTTAGGAAGGCAACTCTAAACAAGTCCTAACACACATGAGCTACAATGTAAACAACAGTGCACACTTTAGATCAGTATGGGATTTGAAGAACACTTTGGATGGAAAAAGAAACACGGGTAAACTTTGGAAAACTACAAATTCGCAGCAAAATTTAACTATGCAATATTTGAGAAAAATGGGTCAAATACCCTGTTCCGCGCTTGTGGGTGTAGCTAAGGGTCTTAGGTAACACTGAGAGTTGAAATGTCATTTCTATCTTTAAAATTGAAGAAGTTATGGAAGTTTTAGTAAGAGGCTTTTTTGAAAAATATACATGAAACGCAGAAATTCGGTTTTAAAAATGACAGATTGGTTTCATTACACTATATTAATGACTATGAAAAAAAGAATGCTACGCATGAATCAGTTGCTCACGGCCGCTCGTAACTCTTCATGTGTGATACTCTAGTTTCCGTTTTGTTTGGGAATTACTTTACTTAAACCAAATCACTAATGGGTTATGGCTTAATGAAACAGATGGGAAAAATCAGCGAAAGAATGGTTCTGACAATATTAGGGTTCTGAAATTAAAGCTGGGATGGGTTGAGATTGGGATAAGACAAGGCAAATATACTATGGGTCACTGTTCTTCCTATTAATATTTACAGTCCCTTGTAATTAAAATGGACCGTCAAAGTTCTGGTCATTGGATCGGGTCAGGTCTACTGGCAGCAAGGCACTTCTGGAGGGATCGGTCAGCTGTGCAGTTCTGGTCAATTTGGGCTGCACCTCAGACTGGATTTTGGATGGGTCCTTCTGGTCACTGGACACATTAGATAGCAGGATGCAAGTTTCAGCGGGCAAGCCTTAATGGTAGCAAGCCAAACTGGATCAGTATTAAATCCCTTCAAGTTTGGGATGTTTGAAATTGGGTCTAGCTAGAAAGAGTTTAGCAATGCTAAAGTCTGGATTCTGCAAAGAAATCTGGATCTTCAAAGAAGTCTGGAGTCAGCTACAAGATGAAGAGTTCTGGAACAAGGTGCTGCGCGAAAATCTGGATGTGTTCTGGAAGCAGTGTGTCCTATGTGTTGTGAAGTTCCTATATTTATGCTGTCAAATGACATCACCCAGTTTATGGTATGGGCAGAATTTCATAAACACACCCCCACGGCTTTGAGTGGCCACAGGCACTTGCCTTGTTTTGATTGGCGGTCTGAACAGAGCTGGCATCTTTATGATGGAATTTAGGAACTCCCACATTGATTATGAACAAAACATAACTTTTGCCCAAATGTACATTTCTAAAAGTATGTTCCCTAATAAAATCGGACATATACATTTCATATTTGATGGGCTATTATTCATCTTCAATCCCCATCTCTGTACGATCTTCTTTCTCACTCAGTTTTAAACTTAACCACAAATAAGGATTTAAACATCAAAGTTCTCCTTTGTAACTTCCCCTTCCCAGGCAGCAGCTGTCACAATCCTTTGATCAGGGAGGTGTGTCCCCTTACTGGAGAGGGAAGCTCCCCTGTAGAGATCAGTTGGGCAGCTTGCCATTGTTCTTGGCTCAGCCCCAGACAAATGTCTAATGAGGTCCCATTGTGCTCCTTGTTGTCAATATGCGGGAACCTCCCTCAGCCATTAGCCTTCCTGTAGCAAGGGGCTGTGAAACTGAAGTGTCAAACTTTTGGCCATTGTCCAATCAGAATTAAGCATTTACTTAACTCCAACACTGGGTTGCTTTAAAACTCACAATAAAGTATTTTCTTTAACACATCTAAAAATAGGCACAGTTTATAAGGGATTTGGACATTTAATATAATTAAGCCCTTCACAAACATGCTTAAATAGGCAAATTTTGCAATTTCTTCAGGAACAGAAACACACTTAAACTGGGTTTGACATCTAATTTGCTTATGCAGCTGTCAGTCAGTGAGGCCTGGATTCCTCTGACTGCCTGGAGAATCTATGATTTCAGCACACTTTTCCTTTCAATAATTCACTGGGAAAATGACTGAATTCAGCGCCAAAACAGCAGTTTGAAGGTTGCCAATGATTGGGAAGCTGTATTTAAAGGCATTTTCAGATTTTAGCCCACTTTTGTGGCCTTGATTCATTTGACAGGTAACAGCACCCACTGGAATTCTCCTGCAGGGAGTTCTTGTTTTGACATCAACTTTGCCTGTGTTTGGCAGGGTGATGCAGCCTTCTTTTGATTTATGAACCCTGCACAGTTTTTCAGATTTGGCATGCACCGGGTTTAGCGCCTCCATTTTTGACAGTTTCTTTCCCCCATTGGCAAAGGGATGTAGTAGGGTGCATTGGCATGGGTTGAAATATCCCACAGGCTACCCCATGGGGAGAAGTGACATGATCCCAGGATTTGTCACAAAAGGGAGCATTACCCCTTACCTTCACTATTCTCCCTCCATTGGCTACCTATCCCCAAATGGATTGGTTCAAATTCAAATCTCCATGTATAACTCTTGGTGCCTATTTCAAAAATGCACCTTAGTTTCTTGGGGCATAATTCCAACAATGCATGCCTTGCAGAAAACTGGTCCCAGAATGTTGATTATCCCAGAATGTTCTAACCACCCACTCTTCTAATAGATCTCTACTATGTGGTTGTGCCGAAGTATCACTCTCCTCGAGACTCTGGAATTGCCAACAATCTTGGATGAAAACACTCCAGATTATTTGTCCTTTTGACGAGCGACAAAGACCTGGCACTGCCAAGTAACTTGACTCTCAAGCGTTGCCATCATCCATGCTCCATGCGCTAAGAGTAACAATGCCAGTGGTTATGAATAATTGAAATCCCTCCAGCCATTACCCTTCAGTTTTGCACAAGTCCCGTAGAATGGGAAGGGTGTGTAGGCCCTGATGTAGGCCCTGAGTTTGCTGTGCCTAGAGCCAGGCTTTGTAAGAGGATTCAATTCAACACTACAGCTAAGTCAATGCCTAGTCTGGGATACTGAATGGAAACCCTTATTGATATATCTTTATGTCCAGTTCATGCGTTCTGGATGACTACCCCTATATAACACCCCTCCCTTGGAATCCCCCTGACCCCACTGAGCCAAGAAGTAGTTCTGTTTTGCAAGTTAAAAGGTTTAATTGATAATTTAAACAATATATATATATCACGCTTTATAATAAATTAATAATTGAATAGCACACTTAATCTGTTATGATAAAGATTAACAACGGAGAATCTGGCACTAGCACACTTCTTTATAATCACTAAGGAGTTGACATGAAATGGATAAGGTAGCAACAATACTTTTATGGTTTCCAATGGATGCAATGTGGAATGAAATGCAGTACAGAAAATAACTTGATAGGATTTCAGCTAAACAATGTAATCACTTTCTTGTACAATTCACCCCCCCTTTTATGCAATGCAAGGAAATGGAATGAAGGCACACAGTTCTCAGAAATGCAATTCAAACGTAATTCTGTTCACCCAGCAACTTAGACTACAGAAGTTGAAAACACAGGCCCAATGCTTTTATATGTGCTGGCAATAAAGTGAAAACTATGCTAAAATGCTTTTAATTCCCTCTAGAAGTTCAGGTTGAGTGGTATCTAGTTAATATTAGTCCAGGCTCACACTAGCAATGATTCAGGGATGATTAGCAGGTTAAACGAATTTCTGGCCAATGGAAGGCAAGCAAACTGCTGTTTCACACGTTGAGAAATTTGCAAATCGCGGCAAAATTCGCGAGTGCATTTTTCACGATTGCGGCAAAACTATATGGGGGAGGAATGCGGTTCTAGGTTCGTAGAAAAGCCACGATTCCCAGATTTCTGAGGAAAGTTACTGCAAGTCTCTAGCACAAACGGTCACGGAGATATGAGCGATTAAATAAAGGTCGTTTTTCAGATTTGAAATTTTAAAGTTCAAAAAGACAAGTGCAGCTTGCAACTAAAAAATGACTAGTGACAGCTTTACAAATGACAGGTGACAGTTAGGAGACAGTTCTACTTAGATTAAAATAGGATTGAATTATATTATTTTAACTAAGAGATTGGTTCTGCACAGTTTTCTAGGTACTCACACTATATTCTGGAGTGAAATGGGCCTCGCCATGGATCTGGTCAGGTTTTAGACGGGACTCTGGTCTCTGCACTTCACAGTGATCTGGGTCTGCTCTCTCTGGTTCTGCTAACAGGTCAGCTCTACTCTGCTGGTCTGGTCTGGGTCTCTGGTTCTGGATAGATTGAAGTATCTAGTTTGGCTCTCTGGAGGTTTGATGGAGGCAAGGTATGGATTTTCCCGGCAGAGCTTCCAGCTGCAAATGGATTTGAAGGTCCCTATCTGTCCTGACTGTCTGCTTTTATGTGTTTTTAAAATGGGTGTGTGTGAGCATCACTAGACCCTACCCCTCTCTCAGCTTCTAATTGGTCAAACTTCCATTTCTCACTTGATTGGGGGAGCTAAGTTGTGTCAGAGTGATGTCATTTTATGGCTTGCAGAGAGGACACTCCCCTGTCAAATTGCACACATTCTATATTTGATAACAAAAGACATATTTGCACAGGTACACATTTGTTTAAAATGACATACACACATGAGGCATTACTGATGTTAGCCCCTGTTCTGACTCTGGCGTTTCTAGGAGCTTGCATCCAGAAATGGCAATATTTTGCGCGTTTTAATGTGCTAAACAACATTGGATCTTCATTAAATTTTATACAACTGTTCCTCACATATCTACCCACATACCAATGCATTTTCGTTTGTCTAGCTGAAACAGGGAGTCTGTAATATTAATAAACAGCAGGGTTTTGTCCCAGAATATCCCACAATTTGGAGTTTGGGCTTGAATTAAAGGTACATTTTTTTAAATTAAGGCTCTCAAAGTTATACATTTCTGTCATTTGATTACAAAGAGTTATCAGTGTTTTTGTAAAATATATATATTTCTTTCAATTCAGTCCTCAGAGTGTTGGAGTCCGCCTCCAAGACTTGGGTGGATCAGTCCTCTGGGCAGGCAGGCCTTTGTTGACAGCAAACATTCAGAATTAACATATTCCTTTCAGAGGAAAGGGTCCTTTGTGTGGTGTCCTGCAAGCTCAGATCAGGAGGCCAGGGAGCCACTTTGCATTTAATTAACAGAACCCTGTTATTTCCTGGCTTCTTGTGTTGAGTTCTGAAGTGTCAAGAGTTCTCAGGACAGGCAACCCCTTTGAACTTTTAATGACATGGGACCCCTTTCTTTGCACCTAGACAGTTTTGCAAGACAGCTCTCCTGTCAGAGTTTAGACCGCTAGCGCCCCCTTGAGGATTTTGTTGGTACTGCATGCAATTTTGGGATTTTCTTGGATTAATGCATTCTAAACAGGAATGGTTCTTACATGGTAGTAAATCCTTGCTTAACATTGTTTTGATGGGGCTCCTTACAGTAAGATGGTTATGTGGAACCTCACAAAAAGGTTGAATCTTTAAAGTGGTCCAATGAGTCACGATTTCAGCAACTTTTGACATCAGTAACAGTGGATTTGGTTAACAAAGACCTTTCTTTACACTGGTGGGTGGCAAGTTAGGTAACCATTTTGGTGTGCGCACAACTGCGCAGCTCTCCTGGATTCTGGGATGAAATGATGGGCGGCGACAGCGCATCCCCATCTTTACCCACTCCAATGATTTATTTTTGTTCTGGGGTAAAATGATGGGCAGCGACAGCTTAATCCCCATATTTACCCCGTCTAATGATTCCACATGGGTCAAAACCCTCCACAAACCCCCCCGCCCGACTGCGCTTTGACTTGAGTCGAGGGGGAGTCGGTTGCAAGGGAGGTTTTGAACCCTGGCGCTGGTACGTCCACATTATCTTCTTCCAATTCTGTAGATGGCACAGTTCAGCATCTTCCTCTCCATCCGGTCAGATCGATCAGTTCTCCTCGCCGGTCCTGATGGGAAGATTGGGCGGTACCCCGGGCCCGTTGCGTCTCTGCTCCCGGTCTCCGGATCGTCCTCCTTGGCCCGTCTCCAGGTTTTCTTTCTCCTAGGACGACAAAGGAAGAGCGGCAATACCTACTCATAGACTTCTTTCCACCACTGTTGAGATAGTGGGGCAGCATATGCATTTCATCATCACGAAACATTACATTCTTATTTTGAAAAAAAAAACAGTATAACTAAAAGACAGTTTCATGCAAATCACAATATTTCAGAGACTAGATGTGGTATGTTTTATGATTGGAACTGAATTAGTCGGAGACAGTACCCGCTAGGATTCCAGAGGATTCCTCCAGTTGTTGCAGAGTGTGCCTGGGATGGCAACATTTCAACTGGTTTATGTGGACCCACTTGTCTTCCCCCTCTGCCGAACCGCCTTTGGGGATCCGGATCTTGTAGGCCACAGGGGAGATCTTGTCGATGATCTCAAAGGGTCCTTTCCATGTAGGCAAAAATTTGCGCTGCTTGGCCTGGTTCCTTTGGAAGTTGTATAGATAGACCCGGTCTCCCACCTGATATTCCTTCCTGGAAGTTTTCAGGTCATAATGGGTCTTCATGCTATCAGCTGATCTTTCTAGATTCCGCTGAGCATAAGCAAAAGCATGTTGGAGGTGTTTCCTTAAATTCTCCACATACTCATGAGTAGTGGAGGCATTTATCAGTGTCTGCTCTTGGGTCCTGTAGAGCAAATGCTGAGGAAGCACCATCTTGCGCCCAGTCATCAACTCAAATGGTGACATTTTGGTTGCAGATGAAGGGGTAGATCTGATGGCCATTAGGACCAGAGGTAATCGGATATCCCAACTTGGCCCAGAATCTGCCACAAACGTCTTTAATATGCTCACAATTGTCCGGTTATATCTCTCTACTGCCCCAGAAGAAGCTGGTCTATAAGCAATATGCAGCTTTCTCTTGACCCCCAATATCTCCCACATCTTTGTCATTACTTCACTGGTGAAGTGGCTACCTCTGTCTGACTCAATCCTTTGAGGTAGACCAAAACGGGAAAAGATGTGGTTAATCATCAAGGCAGCTGCAGTTTCTGCCTTGCAATTTGGGGCTGGGAGACATTCCACCCACTTGGTAAACAAGCATGTCACAGTCAACATGTACTTATTCCCCCTAGCCGAGCGAATCACAGGGCCTACAAAGTCGATTTGTAAATCTGACCATGGCAGTGTCATCCCCCTCTTTTGGAGAGGCGCGCGGTGCGTGAGGGATGATGGCTGAAATTGTGCACACACAAGACACCCCTTCAAGTATTGGTCGAGGTCCTGCCCCATGTGTGGCCAGTATGCAACCTCTCTTAAGATTTCCAATGTTGTGTGAAACCCCCTATGACCGGCAGTGGCCGCATCATGGGCGTGACTTAACATCAGGCTTCGGAATGAGGTAGGAACCACCCACTGATCGTGGCCAGCTTTGGATTTCCTTACCAACAAACCGTCTTGGATCCGGAACATTTTTGGACATTTCATCAACACTCTTAGGTCCTCTTTCCCAATGTAATCGGTATCCGTCAGGGGAAAGTTCTCAGGGTCCTCAAGGTGCTGGTAAAATTTACCAATAATTGGATCCCCCTTCTGAGCGGTAATCAAATCAGCATCAGGGGTCTCCTTACTCCATTGTACAATTGAAAGGTCGTTGTGAGCATTTGTCTGGGACCTAGTGATGGCAGTGACCTGGATTTCCCCCAACAGGGACTCAATCTCAATTAGATCCCCTTGGATGGCCCCGGTTTTGGCCAGCTGATCAGCTAAGTCATTTCCAGTTTTGTCTGGTCCCTCGACTTTGGAATGACCCTTGATCTTTTTCCAGTAGATGGTCATCCCATTCGATGTGACCAGATCATCAATGTTTTGGATCAACTTCCCATGTTTCAAGGGTTTGTTGTTAGCACATAACATGCCTCTGGTTTTCCAATTAACCAGGTGCTCCACGAACCCGTTCCGTACATAATCCGAATCTGTGATTATGACCAGTTCGTGGAGTTGATGCTGGACAGCAGTGAGGATGGCCTGATGCACAGCCATCAATTCTGCCACCTGACTACTTCGGGGACCAATTTTGTATCCAGCAGAGGGTTCTGGGGACTCATTCACCCATGCATTCCCTACGCCAGCCACCAGTTCTTTCTCCCCGTTGTTGTCAACATGGTAAGAGCATCCATCCACATAGACAGTGGGCATTCCCTCACACTTGTCCTCTTCAAAGACTTTGTGTGGGGAATCAAGGTATGCCTCCGTGTTGTCCTTGATTTTTAGACTTTCGTCCTCGAGACAGTTTTCTCTGGCACAATCATGCAAGTCAGCCAGACCTTGCGCGAGTGGACTCTTCTTGTTTTGGCCATATCTGACCTCCACAGGAAAGCCTTGCATTGACAGAATCCAGGAAGTAATTCGGGAATTACTCACATTTCCGGCCCGGATTCTGTCACTTTGGAGATATTGCAGAGGCTGGTGTGGAGTCTCCACTATGATGTGTTCCCCCTGGATAAACGGGCGGTAATTCTTCAATGCCCACACCGTCGCCAGGAGTGCCTTCCCACAATCGTTGAATTTTTCCTCCACAGAGGATAAAGTTTTGCTCGCATAAGAGATTACTTTATTGACCTTGTCATGCTTTTGGTATAATACTGCCGTCAAGCACGTATTAGAGAACCCCGTCTCCAGGAAGAACTCCTTGTTTCTGACAGGGTAAGCTAGGCAAGGCGCTTGTGAGAGGCTTCTTTTGAGTTGTCTTACTGCCTCGGATTGTTCTGGACCCCATTCCCACTTGACCCCCCCCTTCAGGAGATGAATCAGGGGTCTGGTAATCTCTGCGTAGCCCTCAATGAACTTTCTGCTGTAATTAGTCAGTCCAAGGAGGCTCCTTAGTTCTCGCAGAGTTGTGGGGTCTTTCAGTTTCTGAAGTGCTTCCACTTTCTTTTCCTGGGGACAGAGGCCCTGAGGAGTAATCTCATGCCCCAAGAAATTAACACGGGTTCTACACCACTGTGCTTTCTGAAAGGAAAGTTTTGCTCCGGCGGCCCTCAACTGTGTCAGAACATAACGGATCTCCGCTATGTGTTCCTCCACAGTTGAGCTTTTGATGAGGACATCATCTACATAAGCCAGGTTACCCCTCGCACCCAAGTCGGGCATGGCCTTGTGTAGAAAAATGTTGAATTCATTGCCGGAGTTGAGGTATCCGAAGGGAGTCCGGGTCCATGTATACTGCTGGCCCCCAAAGGTAAAAGCCAGTTTATATTGGTCCTCCCTACTGACAGGCACAGTCCAGTATCCATTGGTCAGGTCTATTGCAGTGAATACCTGTGACCCCTGAATCTGGGCCAGCCCTTGGTCAATGTAGGGCAGAGGCCATCGGGAAGTATGGACCCGTTTGTTGAGCTCCCTGAGGTCAGCACAGAGTCTCCACTGGCCGTTTGGCTTCAATATTCCCAGCACCGGACTATTGAAGGTGCTGTGGACTGGACGGATTATTCCCCTGGACTCAAGGTTCTTAATTATTTCAGTAAGGGACTCCATTGATGCGAGAGGCAAGCGATATTGCTTCACAAACACAGGAGTCATGCCAGGGTCCGTGGGGATTGTTGTTGTGTGGATGTCAGTGCGACCACAGTCATATGAGTCTACCGCAAAGAGATCTTGGAAATCCAAGAAAACTTGTTTCAACTTTTGCTTTTGTTCCAGAGTCACACAGGCATCGGCTAGGTTGACTCTCTCTTCCACCATCTGCCTGAAGCCTGGAAAAACTTCTGGTTTGGCTATTTCAGCGGCCTCCTCCAGCTGGGTGGAGAAGTCCCTGGTCAGAGTGCTGATTTGGACTGGAGGCTTCAGGTGGGAAAGGCAGCCCTCATGGACCTGGAAAATCACCTCATCCCTCCTGAAGTCACAAGTCACATCTTCCTTACCATAAGGGCAAGAAGTGTACACCAGGAAGTTCCCCCCATGCCGGGTAAAAATCCTGTCTGGTGTTGTATTGTCATCACTGTCACTGTCAAAGCAGTCCTTGGGGATTGGCCCTAACAGTTCATTACCTAAATCTATGGAAAAATGTCGGTCATCAACCGCCATTCCAATAATGGTGCCTGCGGCTAGAGTAATACTCTTTAAGTCGCTGTTATCCACCTCTATTAGAATGGTGTCATGTTCTGTGTTGACTAATGGTGTTGGGTTTACCCCCAACCCTTGCTGTTGGAGAGAAGCATTTAGATGTATGTAAGCATCAGGGTTTTTCAACTCTTGTCCCCTTTTAACTTTCACTTCCAGGGAGAATTGGCGGGTCCTTTCTGGGATGGTGACTTCCTCTTTAACCTGAATTTCAACTGCATAAGGGAGCAATTGAGCTGACCTAAATGCTTTTTCTGGATCATCAAAGCCCATGGGATTATCCGCTAATCGGGACCAAGCTTTGAAGTTTATTAGGTCCAAACTAATGGCAAAGCGATTGAGAATGTCACTGCCTAAGTAAAAGGCGGCAGGGACGTCTCGCAAGACCCAACAATTGTGGACTATGCTCTTGTTGCCAATGGAGATTTTGAGCATACACCTGCTTGGCAGGAGATGTTTGGAATTAGGTGCTTCCAGGTCCATTTCCCACTTGTCTATCAGTTTGAAGGTGGGAATGGCTGGATCTTTTGGGAGTTGGCGAAACATGGCTTCGCTGATGAAGCTCTTACCGTTGTTCACACACACTCGAGCGAGAACAGAGTCCTTCCCATCATTTAACTGAACAGGGATGAACAACTGCTCTCCAATTTGCTGAATATCAGCCAGGCTCTGAGCTGATTTCACATCTTTCTGGACTATAGGAGGGGGAGTTTCTGATTGTGGATTAGGAAAGAATTTCAGAGTGTTTCCTTCCAGCGTGGAATACCACTTTAGACTGGAAGGAAGGTTGATTTTCAGAAATAGAGAGGACCCCCCATCACCAGTCTGTTGTCCTACTGCTATTACTGTCACGTCTGGAATTTGGTTGTTCTGGAAGTGGAATTCTACTTGGTCAGATTTTTGTTCAACCATGTGGCAGGTGCCGTTTAAACTAACATGGTTAACACTGTTTTAATTTTATTGGTCGGCTAGTCTGGGTCCAGAGGACCTTGTTTACGCAATCTATTAGGGGTGACAACCTTCTCAGGAGGTCATTCCCTAGTAAACAAGGGGTGCCCTCTGGGGTCACAACTATGACCGGGTGTTTCAACTTATGTCGCCCAATTTTAATGTCCAAATCTGCCGTCCCCTCGACGGGAATTTCCTTCCCGTCAAAGTTCTGCAGTTGTCCAGGAAGAGAGGTGAGAGGAATTTGGTAATTCTCTCCCCTTCCTGCATTCAGTTCATCAAAGGCCCTTCTGGACAGAAGGGTAGCTTGAGATCCAGTGTCCACCAGTGCCAAAATTGTACCCTGTCCCTGTACTTGTACCGGGGCATAATATCTTCCCTCCTTCTCCTCAAGGGGGCACAGATAATGTACATTTTTGGACAACTGGTGGGCTAATTTTCTGGTTTTGGACATCGCTAGCGAAGAGATTTGGGCAGAATTCTGTGGAGAGCCTTGGGAATCTGAAAGAAAAAGTTGGCAACTGGAGATCAGAGCCATTGTGGGTCCCCCTGGCTCTGGTTCTGGGCCGCCCCCCCCTTTTTGGAGGCAGTCACCAGGATGGGTTTGAACCAGGGGATTTTCTTGCTGTTGGTTCTGGGATGAGATGGTGGGCGGCGGTAGCTCAGTCTCCACATCTCCCCAGTCTGGATTTGCATCCCTAGGGACCCATTTTTCTTTGGGAGGAGTTCCCCCCTCTCTGAAGGAGAAGATCCTTTTCCCAGGATCCTCTGAGGATCCCTCTCCCTCAAATTGGAAGATCTGTACCTCCTCCTCAAACTGAGTCTGTTTGGGTCTTTTGTTTCTCCTACCCCCCCTCTGCTCCTGAGGAGGCAGACTTTCAGGGGCAAGAGATTTTGTTTCCGGTTCCTGGGTTTCCAGGGGCTGTTTATAAGTGAGGAAGGAAGCTTCCTCCAAGGCTTTACACCCCCCTTCCCCTTGTGCCTCCTCCCTGGGAACCGGTGAGTTGTCGGGGTGCTGCCCCCGTCATTGTTCTGGAGCACCGGGTCCAGAGTTGGGTGCGTTCTGCGCCGGCATGCCGATCTGAGGGTTCTGCTGAGCCCTCAGTATGTGACCCAGATCCCGCGCCATGTTTTGAACCTGGCGCTCTAACTGGGAAACCCGCTCAGGCTGATACGGGGCCCTGTTTTCTCCCCTGGGCTGATCCCGGGAAGGGTAGCTATCCCTTCTTTGGTAGTACCCCTGGTTGGGAAGATTTGGGTACCCCTCCACCCTTGGCCTCCCCTCTCCCGGATTCAGTGGTCTGGGCTCAGGGAATTGGGGAAAGAAGGATGGATGGTTTTGGGGCTGAAAGTCGGGTGGATATCTGGGGAAAAAGTTCTGCCCAGGGTTTGGAGAATTTCTGCCCTCCGGTGGGAAGTTAGGAGGGAGGTTCCCTGGGTTAGGTGCTTGGCCGGATCCCCCCCCTTGGGCTGGAGGAGTCCACACATAACCCAGGATGGGTCGATTTCCCTTGTAACGGGGACTTACATAATCAGGAGAGCGAGGGACCCCATTTGTGGGGCTGCCTCCCTGGCTCCCTGTCTGTGACTGGCCCGAGGACCTTCTGGGCCTAGCATTATTAGGTGCAGGTAGGTTTTTAGGCCCCCCCATCTCCAAATCTAAAACGGGGGTGACCTTTACCTCTGCCACCTTGGCAGCAGCAGGGGTGCTGTTGGCTTTGGGGTTTTTCTGGGCATTACTTTTGCTATCTACCGGTTTCTGCACCTCATAGATCCGGGTAGCCTGTTCAATGACCCAGTCTAAAGATCTTTTCTCGTGAAAATCCCTCACGAGCTGGGTCATTATGTATTTGGGCAAGGCATGGAAAAACGTATTAATGAATTCTCTGCTATCCGTGCGCACCCTTCTTGTGGTCTGTGCAAAAGCACGCTTTAACTCCTGCACAAATTCTTGTGGGGCCTGATCCTCCCCACATTGTAAATTGTAGGCTGCCTTGCGAGCCTCTTGAGGATTTCTATGAATGGAAAAATGTTTCAAGATGGCCGCCTTATAGGTGGACCATCTTAAATGATTTTGGTCCTCCAGCCCCGCAAAGAAACTGGAGTATTCCGGGGAGAAGGTCCACTTTACATATTGAATACAGCTTTGGCTGTCCTTCATATGGAAAGTCTCCATCATTTGCTCAAACAACTCTAAGTGCTCCCAAACAGAATACTTAGCGTTCTTATGGTAAGGCGTGATGACGCTCCTGATCGCCTTAATCTGCTTTAAAGGGTCCTTAAGCAAGGCCCTTTTTGTCTTATTGGCCCTTTTGGTCCGGGTAACCCTGGTCCAATCGTCCTCGGACTCAGAGGCACTGCTTCCAGAGGTTCCTGTCTGCTCTTCCAGGTATTCCCGGATTCTGCGAGCCTGGGAATGGCTGGCAGAATGTGGGGACCTGGTCTCCTGTGTCCTGCGCAGTTCAGAGGAGTCTTCAGATTCCTCCATGCTGCCAGGATTTGATGGGTACCCCCCCCACCGACCTAACTGGGCAGGTGTTTTCAGGATGCCCTTAATGGGCCTATTCTCCTGGGGTTCCCCACTAAACTGTACTGTACTTGGGTGCCCATACCCGGATGCCCGCCCCTCCATTCCTGGGTGGTACTGGCCTATGAGCCCCATGCTTCTGGTTGGATAGTAATCTGCCATCCCTGTGGCCCTGTGCTCATGTGCGCCAGGGGACATGGGGGTGGCAGAGTCCAGGGACTGAGAGGTATGAGGGCCTCTGGTACTAGGGCTCCTGAGGTTATGCTCCGGAGTTTCCATTTCCCAGCGAACCTCATCTCTATCCGCCCCTGCTCCCTGTTGCAATGCAAGAGCCTGCATTTGTGCCTTCAGTTCCTCAGTTAAGGCCTTACTAGACTCTATCAGTCTCTCCTGCATCACTACCTGTTGTTGGAGTCTATCATTGTGCTGGCAGAGAGCCTCATTCTCTCTCTGTGTTTCCTGATTGGTCCTGGAGCACTGGGCCAGTCTTTGCTGCAGGAGGGTTACCTCCTGAGCTGTGTCCCTATTGGCCTGCTCCTTTCTTGCTAGAGCATCCTCCACCCTCCTGGTGTGCTCTAACAAGTTCTGGTGTTCTTTTTGGAGGTCACCCAGTCCCTGGTGGGCCAGGTGATTTTCTTCCATTTTCCTTTTTAAATGGCAGACTTGCTGGCCTAAGGCGTCTCTTTCCTGACTAAGAGCCTGCATTTGTGCCGCCAGGTCGTCCCTCTGCCTTTGTAAGGCACCAGCTTTCTGCCGTTCTTCAACAAACTCTGCCTGGGTATCCAGGTCTTTCAAAATCAGCTTATTGCTCTCTACCTTCACTCTATCTAGATGACTTTGCAGGGTGGCTACCTGCTCCGTGCATGCCCTGTTAAAGTCTAATTGTTGCTCCAGCTTTTTCTGGCTCTGCAGTAAGGAGTCCAAACTGTCTTGGTGCTCCTTCTGCAGGGCCAGAAATCTAGTATCCTGGTCAGCCTTTTCCTGTTGCAGTATATCCATATCCTCCTTTATTTTAGTGATGTACCGTCTGCTGTCATTTTCTGACTCCTGGCTCCTCTGCAGCCTCTGCTCAGAAGAGACCAGGTCAGATTGGACCTTCTCTAACACCATCTGTTGCCTATTTGCCAGATTTTGGCTTTCAGCACATCTATCCTGCATGTCTCCCATATATAGGTACAGGTATGCTGCTATCCTGGCAATCTTATTGTGTTCCTCTTTGGCTTTAGGAGCCATATATAGTTCACTCAGGGCCACATGTAAGGGACCCTGATCTCTATATATATCTGACCCTGTTTCAGTGACCTGTTGTGTGATGGCCTGCAACCACGCATCCTGGCCCTGTTCGGTCCATTCACCTCTCACAAATAGCTTATGCAAGAGGTGCTCTCTGGCTATTTTCATGTCTACTAAGGTCGTCATTCTAGAGATTGGTCTCTGTCCTGACTTACAGAAGTTTGTATTTTATTTTTGCAGAACAGAACTTTTCTTGGAGTGTCCCTTTTGAGGAATGCTTCACAGCGTAACACAGCGTGGTGATCCGACTGGATGTATGTATCCCGTCAGTTAGCACACTGTATTAATCTGCACAAGCGATAGATCTAACCCAAACGTCCGGCCCGAGCCCCCAATTTGTAAGAGGATTCAATTCAACACTACAGCTAAGTCAATGCCTAGTCTGGGATACTGAATGGAAACCCTTATTGATATATCTTTATGTCCAGTTCATGCGTTCTGGATGACTACCCCTATATAACACCCCTCCCTTGGAATCCCCCTGACCCCACTGAGCCAAGAAGTAGTTCTGTTTTGCAAGTTAAAAGGTTTAATTGATAATTTAAACAATATATATATATCACGCTTTATAATAAATTAATAATTGAATAGCACACTTAATCTGATATGATAAAGATTAACAACGGATAATCTGGCACTAGCACACTTCTTTATAATCACTAAGGAGTTGACATGAAATGGATAAGGTAGCAACAATACTTTTATGGTTTCCAATGGATGCAATGTGGAATGAAATGCAGTACAGAAAATAACTTGATAGGATTTCAGCTAAACAATGTAATCACTTTCTTGTACAATTCACCCCCCCTTTTATGCAATGCAAGGAAATGGAATGAAGGCACACAGTTCTCAGAAATGCAATTCAAACGTAATTCAGTTCACCCAGCAACTTAGACTACAGAAGTTGAAAACACAGGCCCAATGCTTTTATATGTGCTGGCAATAAAGTGAAAAATATGCTAAAATGCTTTTAATTCCCTCTAGAAGTTCAGGGTGAGTGGTATCTAGTTAATATTAGTCCAGGCTCACACTAGCAATGATTCAGGGATGATTAGCAGGTTAAACGAATTTCTGGCCAATGGAAGGCAAGCAAACTGCTGTTTCACACGTTGAGAAATTTGCAAATCGCGGCAAAATTCGTGACTGCGTTTTTCACGATTGCGGCAAAACTATATGGGTGAGGAATGCGGTTCTAGGTTCGTAGAAAAGCCACGATTCCCAGCTTTCTAAGGAAAGTTACTGCAAGTCTCTAGCACAAACGGTCACGGAGATATGAGCGATTAAATAAAGGTCGTTTTTCAGATTTGAAATTTTAAAGTTCAAAAAGACAAGTGCAGCTTGCAACTAAAAAATGACAAGTGACAGCTTTACAAATGACAGGTGACAGTTAGGAGACAGTTCTACTTAGATTAAAATAGGATTGAATTATATTATTTTAACTAAGAGATTGGTTCTGCACAGTTTTCTAGGTACTCACACTATATTCTGGAGTGAAATGGGCCTCGCCATGGATCTGGTCAGGTTTTAGACGGGACTCTGGTCTCTGCACTTCACAGTGATCTGGGTCTGCTCTCTCTGGTTCTGCTAACAGGTCAGCTCTACTCTGCTGGTCTGGTCTGGGTCTCTGGTTCTGGATAGATTGAAGTATCTAGTTTGGCTCTCTGGAGGTTTGATGGAGGCAAGGTATGGATTTTCCCGGCAGAGCTTCCAGCTGCAAATGGATTTGAATGTCCCTATCTGTCCTGACTGTCTGCTTTTATGTGTTTTTAAAATGGGTGTGTGTGAGCATCACTAGACCCTACCCCTCTCTCAGCTTCTAATTGGTCAAACTTCCATTTCTCACTTGATTGGGGGAGCTAAGTTGTGTCAGAGTGATGTCATTTTATGGCTTGCAGAGAGGACACTCCCCTGTCAAATTGCACACATTCTATATTTGATAACAAAAGACATATTTGCACAGGTACACATTTGTTTAAAATGACATACACACATGAGGCATTACTGATGTTAGCCCCTGTTCTGACTCTGGCGTTTCTAGGAGCTTGCATCCAGAAATGGCAATATTTTGCGCGTTTTAATGTGCTAAACAACATTGGATCTTCATTAAATTTTATACAACTGTTCCTCACATATCTACCCACATACCAATGCATTTTCGTTTGTCTAGCTGAAACAGGGAGTCTGTAATATTAATAAACAGCAGGGTTTTGTCCCAGAATATCCCACAATTTGGAGTTTGGGCTTGAATTAAAGGTACATTTTTTTAAATTAAGGCTCTCAAAGTTATACATTTCTGTCATTTGATTACAAAGAGTTATCAGTGTTTTTGTAAAATATATATTTTTCTTTCAATTCAGTCCTCAGAGTGTTGGAGTCCGCCTCCAAGACTTGGGTGGGTCAGTCCTCTGGGCAGGCAGGCCTTTGTTGACAGCAAACATTCAGAATTAACATATTCCTTTCAGAGGAAAGGGTCCTTTGTGTGGTGTCCTGCAAGCTCAGATCAGGAGGCCAGGGAGCCACTTTGCATTTAATTAACAGAACCCTGTTATTTCCTGGCTTCTTGTGTTGAGTTCTGAAGTGTCAAGAGTTCTCAGGACAGGCAACCCCTTTGAACTTTTAATGACATGGGACCCGTTTCTTTGCACTTAGACAGTTTTGCAAGACAGCTCTCCTGTCAGAGTTTAGACCGCTAGCGCCCCCTTGAGGATTTTGTTGGTACTGCATGCAATTTTGGGATTTTCTTGGATTAATGCATTCTAAACAGGAATGGTTCTTACATGGTAGTAAATCCTTGCTTAACATTGTTTTGATGGGGCTCCTTACAGTAGGATGGTTATGTGGAACCTCACAAAAAGGTTGAATCTTTAAAGTGGTCCAATGAGTCACGATTTCAGCAACTTTTGACATCAGTAACAGTGGATTTGGTTAACAAAGACCTTTCTTTACACTGGTGGGTGGCAAGTTAGGTAACCATTTTGGTGTGCGCACAACTGCGCAGCTCTCCTGGATTCTGGGATGAAATGATGGGCGGCGACAGTGCATCCCCATCTTTACCCACTCCAATGATTTATTTTTGTTCTGGGGTAAAATGATGGGCAGCGACAGCTTAATCCCCATATTTACCCCGTCTAATGATTCCACATGGGTCAAAACCCTCCACAGCTTGGACTAGCCAATGCCCGACTTCCATGGCCAAAATGCTACCGTGGGGTAGTTTTTGTGGTCAAATTGGCCCCTTTCATAGCCAAAGTGTGCCACTTTGATTAGATAATTCACTATGTGGCTATTCGTTTTGAACAGTTACTGAACACTAATATTTTAAAATGCAGAATTTGCAACATATTTGATCAAAAAGATCCCTGTGGCAAATACTCAAACAGTCTATCACAAATGGAATGAATTGCTATGGGCCACTTTTTCATTAGTACCAGGGCCAGTTTTATTCCCAGTCCAACTCCGCCTAGAGCCCCAAGCTACCCCTCACTGATCATGCTAAATGTGGCCGAAAAATGCCCAGGGTTGCTTGTGCAGAAGGGATGTAACCAAGCAATTCAGGATGGGCTGTCCCTTTCAGTGTGGGGTGAAGTCTAATTTGCATATACCCTTTCCCTTCTGTAATGGCATCAGAGACTGAAACATGTTGATTTGGAAGGTTGTCCGCAGAAATGACAGAGGTTATGTATAATTCAAAGCCTTCCAAACATCACTGTTCAATTTTGCCCTAGCTCCAAGAGGCCACCTTGGTGGTGAACATTGCAGTTTACGTTATACATTATTCATAATTATATTAATAATAGCAATCATAATGATAACAGGGGTTGAACATACAGAATGCATGATTTCGCATCAGCATTATCATGAACTGAGAACCCACAGCCTATGAGCAGACCCATACCATCATCATAGCTGAACCGAAAGTGCCTGAGAACGAACTTTGCACAGCCAATCTGAAATCCAAAAATGATATTGCAAATAACTGTGGTCGCGGTGTCAGGCAATATTGTTTGGCAACAAATGCAGTACTATTTCATACATACTGTTATTCAAACTATAGCAGTCAGACATGCAGTCCTTTTGTTGAATAAGGAATGGGAACACTATGGCTAATAAAATCGCATTACAGAAAGCTTAATCTCCTGACATGCTTCAAATCCACAAACGAATGTCACGCATTACTATTGGAAATGTACTCTGCGGATTTAGTAGCGTACGTGTGGAGTTCCCGGTAATCTTGAATGACACGTTCGGTTACTGGGCTGCAACACGAAAGTCGGTGGTGGACAAATACACCCTCTGTTGACTCAAGTCTTTTACAATTAGATTTGCTGAAATCAGAAAAATATCCCATGGCAATTTGCTCTAACTTAATCCAAACGCGGTTAGATGCATATCCAAACACAGGCCCCGGTTCACAAAAACGTTTTGATCGTGTTTGCACATCCCTTCACTTATGTGAAAAACATGCGCACGCTATTTACAAAGGGCAAGAGAATGAGCGCATTCTAGATGTGCACATTAAAATGCCGCCCTCCCCCACTGCTGTGGGGAGTTCAGCAAACAAAAGACTGCGGTGTGTGTTCCAGGTTTTTAAATATGCACGGTATATTCACAAATATCATGTAAATTCTTTGAAAAGGCAAACATTCATCACCACTTGTTTAGGAGAGGTGACAGGGACTGCAGAATGCGCAAAAGGATGTCCCCCTCAACTTTGGTAGAGCATCGCTGCTGCATCGGGACCTATAGTTTCCTGGAAAACGGGGTGTCTACTGCCAATGTATTGCATCCTATGCAGACTGGCTTTAGGCCAGGGTCGGCCACAATATCAGGCTGCGAGATAAACTGATCCAAGAGGCCAGCACGCGAGGGAACCCAGGCTTGTACCAGAGGCCTAGCGAGGAAGGTCTAGCGAATGGGGCCTGAAGCTAAAGTAGTTGGACCCACTGCACTGACAAACATATCTGTAAATGCCCACACAGCGCTGCTGAGTGGGCATTGACAGATTTTGGGTGGGCCTTGCCCCTCAGGCCCTACCCTGCCTACACCTCTGCGTAATACCTCATTTTTGTAGTCTTCTTGGCTG
This sequence comes from Ambystoma mexicanum, assembly GCF_040938575.1. Lineage (NCBI taxonomy): Eukaryota > Metazoa > Chordata > Amphibia > Caudata > Ambystomatidae > Ambystoma > Ambystoma mexicanum. The sequence continues at coordinate 337,169,739 of NC_090923.1, read as the reverse complement.
CGTTTGAGTCAGTTAACCGAGCAGCCCTTTGGCAGAAGCTGCGAGAACTGTGATGGCCATATTGGTTATTGACAATAATTATATTTTTGCTCTCCAATGCAAGTTTCGAGGTGCGGATGGACGGGACAGGTTCGCTTTCAGGTGCAATGGGAGTCAGCAAGGGGGGTCAAACAAGGTTGTGTTTTGCCCTCCCTACTGTTCAACCTGAACCTGAGTGATCTTTTGGCTTATCTGTTGCAAACTGTGGGTTGTCCCGTTAATGTTGGTGTTACTCCACTGGTAGGCATGTTGTATGCCGATGACCTTGTACTAATGGATCATACAATCAGGGGGTAAAATCAAAGTTTGACGAATGCGTAAAATACGCAGCCGAAAAAGATTTGTCAATCAACCTGGCCAAAACAAAGGGCATGGTGGTGTCTAGTGAAAACTCAACCGTACGACATTGGGGTCTCAATTGGGACCTATCGAGTATGTGGAACATTACCCCTATCTGGGCTTAGAATTTGCCACCTGTGGGGGTTACCACAATATCAAAGAGGCCAAAAAAAGGAAAGCAAATAGTATGACTGCTGCCATTAGTAATTTTGCAAAGAGAACGGTTACTCCATTGAAGGCATTATTATGTTGTACAAAAAGAGTTTCTGCCCAGCTATATTGTACAGGCTGGAGGCCCTTGTAATGAAAGACTTGAAGTGGTTAGGCGTACTTGAAGGGCACCTTTGGTGGAAGTGGGTGAATCCCCCGCCTTCTTCTCCCCGGGAATTCCTACGCCTCGAGCTGGGCTGCTCTCCCTCAGCAGCCAGGCGATGTTGCGGCGAGGGGTTCTGTACATCAAATCTAAAGTCCGTCCGCTTTGCCCTATGTTGAAAACGTTGGGGCAGCATCAAGCGTCATCAATGTGTAGCCGAAGAAGTGGCAACTATTATAGGTTAAATGAGGCTTGCTTTGCTCTCATAAATTGGGAGCCTGACTTTGAAAGGGGCACAGGGTTCCTGATGTGAAAATATATATGTAAAAAGAAAATGGAGCAATGGGATTGGATACACACCTGCGGCCATTTGAGCTCCTTATGTAGCTATAAGCATGCTGCTAGAGTCACGCATGTGTATTGCAAACCCAAAGGTGTATCTGCTTCAGAGTCCAAGTCTGGCCATCCGCACTTTGATCCTGCGATTAAGAGTCAATCAATAACCCCTGCGGGCAGTACAGGGGTCTTATTTAAAAATACCTTATGACCAAAGATTCTGCCGCTTATGTAAAAAACAGGACAAATTGGAACCGGCCAGGCACGTCTTTACAGAATGTTGTAGGTTTGGAATAGTTTACATGTGCTTGTTGGGCCAGTTTGTGAGCCACTATGACTCAACCAAAACCGAAGAATTCTGGCACTACTGCATTAATACCGGTTTGGTTTCTATGCACATTGCACTTTATAATGTATGGAGGCGTATTACCTTGCTATTGAAGAATGAAAGAACTAAGGGTTTTAAGTGTCAATTGTAATGTAGGAATCAATTTGTATCTAATATTTTACGCTTCCATTTTATGATGTTACGTGGAGATTTTATTAGTATAATACGTGATGTGATATCATATATGCATGTATTTATACTTGTTTGTAAATGTTCGTATGAACTAAAGACAAATTTAAATAAAAAAAATAATATGATTTCCTAAGAGTAACAGGGTTCACACTGTGTCCTTACAAAAATATAGTAGTGGGTCTCATTCTGAGTTTGGTGGTAATGGTAAACACATGCACTCTTTTAGATACCATCTATTTTATTTATTTTTTAAATACCACCTACTCATGAGTTGAGATTGCATGCTGCTACTTTATGTATAGTGGGGCTTTGTTCCCTGTTTGTAATATTGTTCCAGAAGGATTCCCTGCTCTGTCTGGACATCCCCTTGCATTGAAATGCATGTGTTGATTTGGGTATAAGAGAACGCTGCATGCAGAGAGGTGGGTCCTCACTTGCGTGGAAACTCATAACGTTGATGGTTTGTTGATGTCCTGTGTTTACTAATAAATTGTTCACCAAAACCCTGTAATAGTCAATGGTCATTTCTTCCATGACACCCCACTTCCAGTTGTAATCTGGAAAGGGGTGGGCACAACACCAAATACCCAACTATCCTTCAAATGTAACCTTTATATTTGGTTTTGGAGCATTCTTATGGTAGTTTGTGCCACTATCTGTGGCCAAAATCCATTGCTACTGACAAGAGAGAAGGAGAAAAGGAGTGTGAGAAAGCTTGAGGAATTAGTTTGAAAAGCACAAGTTCTTTTTGATGTGGCCTATGCCATTTAAACCAATGAGTTTGGGTTTTTGATTAATTGTGCCAACCAGGAGGATTTGAAAACATGTGTTTAGTTCCAGGTTGGTGTGTAATTATCCTTTCTTTGCTTGGTGCTTGCTCACTTAGCCTGGCTTTCTACTCCATTCACAAGAGTTCCACCACGGTCTCCTCCCCATCAGCACCACCTCTCTGCCTTTCATCTCCTTCTATATCCAACATGCCTCCTCACTGCTCCGTGAGTGCATCTGGTTAAAACTATAACCCGTCAACCCCCTTTCTCCTTCCCACCCCTCACGCCCCATAAGCTGCATCCAAATTCGTACCAGCCCCCTGCTTCTGGAGTGCTCTGGCAGAGCATCTCACCCTTCCAGCCCCAGGCTCAATGCAGAAAAGCAGGAAAGGACTGGAGAAATGCTCCGCCTGCAGAAGCACGGGGGCAGGCCATGCCCGGATCAGCTGTGGATGTTAGGAGTCTGGAACTGAGGCAGCATCAAACTGTGTGCATATGTATTTAGGTGTATGTGCTTGAATGCATGCACCCATTTATGTGTGCCTTTGCTCATGTGATTGGGTGCTCTTGCGGGTGCGTGTGTATGTGAATGCATGCAGTTTGTCTGTGAGCGCGTGCATGCATGTGTGCAAATTAGTGGTGCGTGTGTGTGTGTAATGTGTCCGTAGGCAAAGCGGAGGAGTGCTGGGATGAGAGAGGGAGGCGGAGAACATACAGGCAAGGGGCGTTGGGAGGTAAATGAACGAGTTGGCAGCAGTGATTTTTTGGAGCCAGCACGAACATGCCTTCCTCAGTGGCATTAGTGCATTTTGGGAAAAGAGAACATGGTTATCTTGTTATGTGGGAATACTGGTATATTTTGGCACATCCAACATGGACTCGTTTTCTTAAAGTGGCTTTACTGGCAATGACATTATCGAAAAAGCCAACATGGGTGTGTTCATATGTTGTGATACTGGCATATATTGGCACAGGCTGCATGGCCCTGTCTCCTTAAAGGTGTATTGCAGGCACGGCCCACACAGGTGAGGTGTGTTTTTAATTTGAAATACTGGTATATATATATATATGTATATATATATATATATATATATGCGCAATCAGCATGTGTATGTTTTCTTCCAGTGGAGTTCCTGGCTTTCTTTTGTGCACAGTGATCATGACAATATGGTATACATTGTGGGCAAATGCATCACATACACGCTCTGAACTCAACCCACTCACCCAACAGATCTCACAGGAACATTTTACTCAGGCGGTCCATTCCATCTCTCGGCATGGTTCCTCTGAAACACAAGCCAACCACAGGGTCGAAGTGTGCTGTGCGAGCAGACCTATACTTGTACAAATGCAATAAACCACTGCAACGGCAACGCCCCACGTGTTTGTGTTGTTCAATACGTATCTTGTCCTTTTCATAGTGGTAACGTTCACTGGATACCCACTGGAACCTACCTGCATTTTAGATTTCAGTCAAACAATTGCCAGACGCCAGCATTCATGCCCTTGGTGACGCTCCGGCTAATGCTATGCAGCCAGCCTGCCTGTGCCTCCTCTGTTCACATTAGTGATATATCATTGGATTTTATACTTAATGTATATAAAACAATCATGACGCAAACACCATTGGACCGCCCGACCTGCTGAAAATGGTAACTTGCTGCACACGAACGAGGAAAATATTTGCAACTTGCCGACTCTGCCATGGCGAGTGTAAGGCCAGAAAGAATTTAAGAACTTAGAAATCCGCCATCGCGGCTTGTAATGTAACAGTTTAAAATGATGTTAAATACTCTCTTCTGCTCAAAAACATGAGATAGCATGTTCTGGTAATCCCAGCTTCAAATTCTTTGGAATCCTTATTTTAAAGGCCGGAGCTAAGTGAACCCTTCTCTGTATTCTGCATGGTATGTTATAGTGAGGCTGTCTCGAGTCCAATCGTAGTTCCACCCCTGCCCTCATGAAGCAGAGGAACTGGAATGGGTGGAGGAGAGTAGGCAGTCACACACTGGGCACCTGCCAAGAAAAAGCCAAGGGAAATGGACCGGAAGCATTTAAACAAAACAAAAGGGAGGACCTTCTCTATTTCTTGCCTGGACATTCCTGTTAATAAACCGGAGTTTCCACAGACGATTCAAGATTTGAACTTTAAGATTACAATCAGAAGTACTGTAAGGAACCAAAGGTTCATTTGGTTTATGTTCTGGCATTCATAAATGAATGCACAGATTAAATTAAAATCCCTCTGCATCATCCTCAAGGCTGTCTGGGGCCGGGCACCACACTATGTCCAACTCCTATCTCACTAAATACTCTCCCACTAGATCACTCTGCTCCTATGGCACCAACTCTTTGTGTGTAAAGCGTTTTGCTAAAAAGAGGGCAGCTGGTCGCTCACTTTCCCCTGTGTACTCCCTGCTTTGGAATAACCTCTCCCCCCCCTGTGCCTTGAGCAGGATCTTCTTAAATTCCAGAAGCTCCTTAAGACTTTCCTCTTCTCCTCCTCCTTCCCTCCTTTTTGCCTCTGCTTATCCCTCAGTTGCCGAATTGGTGTCCTTGGCCCTTATGCATCTTCGTGCTTTGACCTCCCTCACTAATTACTCCCAGCTCCTGTCTATGCACAGCACTTTGCATCTGCACACCCTCCGCTCTCAAGACTCACACTTACACCTCCCGCGGCTCTGCTGTGTAGCACTCAACATTCCTAGAACTTCCTCCATGGCTATCCTACGAGCTTGGACCCTCCAGCACTTACCCCCTTTCCCTCTTCTTTTCTGCACTTGCAAGTTCTGAATACTCACAAGGCATAATAGGTGTGCCTCCTTCATCTTCTTCTTCTTCCCCTCAGCTCTTAATATTGTGTTGCAATGTACCCTCCATCCTTGCCCGGTGGGCGCTTTGAAACAGTATATTCCTATTGTATAAGCACCTCACAAGCCAACAATAAAAAATAAATAAACAACACGCATGGTTTGTCATCATTAATAAACGCATGCACCATTTAAATTGGAGTTATACATTACCCAAGGAAGGGAGACCATACACCAATCAAGTCTTTTAAATTGGAACCCAGGTTCTTTATAATAAGCGGTGCCCACCCCCCTCAAAAAGACAGGGTATTAGCTCTATGTTAGCCTTTCACTTTATACGACACGCCATGCAGGGGTTGGTGCGTATTGGCCCTACTTGTACTGCTTGAGTTTATTCGCACAAATTTTGAATTTCCAGCATTTCAGATGATTAGAAATGTGCCAAATGAAAGAACCTTTATCGTGAATCATACAAAATGTTTGATGGTTAATTAATCAGAGTGTACCCTGCAACCACAAAACTAGACATGTTTATTGTCCTTTAAGACACTCCCGTGTAAAGCAAGTTCGACAGATTCCATGCAGTCTTAAAAACCAGGCTGATGTGTAGCCTTTCCTTGTCATTGGAGGCCAAGACGTTTGAAAATTATAATATTGATAATAATAATTATCATCATGACAGGTTGCACGTGTTGAATTTCACATAACTCAATCATCAGCAGCACTCCGTTTCTCCAGAAATTGGATGGAGTGAATTTGTGAACATAGGAAGTGTAAAGAATATGTACACCTAGAAAGAACTGTCTGGGGTCCATTTTTGCAGAGTCGGAGGGAAGATTCCCCAGTATACTGTCTACTCATACAGTTATACTACATTTTAGGGTCCAGAGCGAGAGGGTGCAAGTCTGTTACCTGGGCAGTTGAAGAACGTTTACTCAGAAACAATTGGACATTGGTCTAAAAAGTTTATAGACGCCAGTGAAGGATTGAATCCAACACATCCATCTGCATCCCTCGATAGGTGACATAGGGATTTGAAAATGGCTTATTCCATTCCATGAAGGGCTGAAAAACTATATTTGACCCTACGTCCTGAAGAAGGTCTTGAAAAAATAGTGACAGTAATTTCTGTTATATTTTGACCGAAACACGTGTCGACGACTACATGAACATTCTGGAAACTATAACCTGATGATATGCAACACCTAAAATTAAGGACTGGGTCACACATAATTGTGAATAATTTGTACAAACATTGGTGTGGAACTAGAACATGACCACACAATGTACAATAGGCCAAAACGGTTTTATGTATGGATGTATGTATGAGACAATGCAGGATTGAGAATTTATGCTTGAGATAGGAAAGAAATGCGATTGTGTCTGTAAAATGGAAGAATAATTTTTATGAGTACATACAGTTCTTTGTTGATATAATGAATTATTGAATAAAATGTGTATTTTTGTGAAGTAACTGTGTCATCCTGATCCACTGGTCCACCCTCTGTTTGTGTATCATGTATCTTACCTGAAGGACCTGGGATTTGATTGCAGGTAAACCCCTTTATTTAGAATCAGGATCACAAGAAGCCATCTGAGACACTGAGTCTTTAGTAACCTTTTATTTATGTTGTACTTGTGTTATTTGAATGGTTATATTGTTTATGGTGAGGGTTAGTTTTGCAAATGCTAGGAGGTTTTCCGATAGATCTTAGAATAGCTTGGGAATCCCCTGGTAGAGTAGGCTTAGTTAGGATTTCTGTCATTATGGTGTGTTTAATAAAATGGCAAATCCTGAGAAAACTCAATAAAGTTGTGTGTCTCACATTACTGACCCCTCACATTCACCATTTGAAGTTATGATCTCGATGTATGCAGTAAACTTGGGTTGTATAATATGCATCCTTTAGATCCAGTCTTACTAGCCATTCTTGTGACATCAAACATTTTTATTTGTAGTTTGTATTTGTATTTTTTAAGAAGAGGGTTCCATTTTGAACAGAAAAGACTTACACAGTAGGTAATAACACATAGAAGGAGCCGTCCTGGACTCATGTCTGGCAGAGAGTCTCCTAGGACCCCCCTTGTTATCTGCATATTTCAAGTAACTTTGGGTCTCACCCTAAGTTACTAGGGGAATCCAGACGTAGGCCACTTGCTCACTATTCTTAGAAAGGCACAGCTAAACCCAACTGATGAGGTTCAACCAGACCGAAACATGTGTCTGGGGTTGCTGTTGGTACTCTTGTGCAGAGGAGAATTGTCTAGCATTTCGGTGCTGGACTGCCCCAGGGCAGGACAAAGACTGATATGTTTGGGATATTTCTTCTCTGTGAAAGTTAGTGAGCTAAAGACTCTGGGTAAGGCTCCTGTAACCAGGACTCATGTCTGGCAGAGAGTCTCCCAGGACCCCCCTTGTTATCTGCATATTTCAAGTAACTTTGGGTCTCACCCTAAGTTACTAGGGGAATCCAGACACGGACCCCTTGCTCACTATTCTTAGAGAGGCACAGCTACACCCTACAGATGAGGTTCAACCAGACCGAAACACGTGTCTGGGGTTGCTGTTGGTATTCTTGTTCAGAGGAGAATTGCCTAGCATTTCGGTGCTGGACTGTCCCAGGGCAGGACAAAGACTGATATGTTTGGGATATTTCTTCTCTGTAAAAGATAGTGAGCTACGGACTCTGGGTAAGGCTCTTGTAACCAGGACTCATGTCTGGCAGAGAGTCTCCCAGGACCCCCCTTGTTATCTACATTATAGTGATGCTATTTTCATTAGCTGGTCTAGTAATGTTTTTACAGCCAATCAAACCGATTGACCAAAAAGCTCTTTTGCTTTGAAGCAAGCAATGATAGCCATCATTTGTGGGATATTGAATAAGATCTACACTTTGGTCGATTTCTAAGACTTAAGCATAATAACACAGGCATCTTGACCTACACCAATGAGGTATATATCCTTACCCACAAGTTGGTGAGTAGTGGGTACCCCAACAATCGGGGAAGAATTCTGCAAAATGACCAAAGAGCATATTATACGACCGAGATTCATTATTTACAGCAAAACAGACACAATATTCTGTGTAACTATATTTACCAATGTGTCATATAAGATCAAAGAGATTATTAAGAAAAACTGGAACAGATGCTATAACAAAAGAATAAATGGACCCAATTATGGTTTTTGCTTTAAAAAAAGCTTGCGTATTAGTAAAATAGTAATGCAAAACAATATCAGAGATAAGATGATTTAAACTAAGATTATAAGAGAAATGTGGGCTTTAGACGGGTGAAGGTTCATTATTCTTGGTGTAAATGCTCAGTTTTGTGAGGGGTCAGAATTGTGAGGCGGACAACTTTCAGAAGATACAATTGTATTAACTCCAAAAATTGAATAAACCCCTCACTATCCCTACCCTGACGAGGATTTCCCTGCCTAAAAAGAAACACTCTAACAAATGGTTTATGTCCCTCGCACTTATACATACAACAACTCAACAAGGCACATGTATGGCAGTTTGCATATAACAGTTATGTTCATAAACTGATAACTGTCTCTGCTTATAATCTGGGGTAATTCCCCTTCCTCAGATTATAGCAGGTTTCCATTCCACAGTTCCAAAAGGACAAGAATAAGGAAATCCTGTCTTGTAGCAAAGTTCCAATTCAGTACTTTTGGTTTCAAGTTGACAACAAATGTTCCAACTTGAATTCCATCAAAAGTTCAAAGTTCTTAAAAAAGGTTGTTCCTCCTTCCACTTGTGACAAAGAGCCCAACACAAATTCTTCTTCTAAACCAAGATTATTTACATAGTTCATTAGCATCAACAAAAATGTCTTTGTCATGGTAATTCTGCAACGGTTCATGAACACTTGATTTAGCAACGTTAGATGATTCTGCAACAGGTGACACAACACTTTGCTTCAGTGTAATTAATTTGTCAGGATGATTCTTTAACAGTTCAAAAGAACATCTCAGTGGTTTTACCACTGCTTTTTCAAGACTTTTAACCACACACAGTACTTCAACCACTTCCACCTGGTCCACTCACCTGCCAGGCCTTCTACTACAAAGCCGTCTGCCGGGACAGAATAAGTCCACTAACTACAACTACCTCAGTGGTAAAGGTTAGCTTCAAAAAGGTTAGCAATGTATTTTGCTCTACAACTTCAAGTTTAAGTATTTCTTCTGGGGAAACAAGAAACATACTGGTGCTGTTTGTTACACACTTCAGATGGCCACACGCAGTGAGGCTATGCCCCACTCCTCCTGAATGTCTTCTATCAGCAGGGCAGCCCACCTGCCATCCTTGTCTCCCCACCTCCACATTCACCAACTGTTGACAATAATTCTCTGTCACTCTTATACAGCTTTGGCAATTAAGCCAGTTTCTCTTATGGTCTCCTTTACAAATGGGCAATATGTTTTACAAACACTAGTTCTTAGTTCCCTCTCTTGGCTTTGGCAGTATTGTTTCTTTATCTCTTGCCTTGGTATGATTCTCTTTTGGCTTGGGAAATAGTTGTTGGTCTTGGTTTCTCAAGTTATTATCCTTTATTGGTACTGGTCTTTGATTTGCCCCAAATAGATACAGTCACACCATTCTGGTCTGTTCGATTTTTATTCCGCCACTTGCTCTGCTTTAAGTCAACTTAATCATTCTGCTTTATGTCAGTTTGGTATTCAAAACAAGGTTTCTTACCCCATTTCACTCTAGTTATATTCACTTTGTGCATAAGGCACCTGGACTTGGCCAGTGGGTGGTTACGGGGTGCTCCGGTGTCACAATCTACTTGTGAACTCACCGGGTTTGGCATGTGCATCCGCTCGCCTCGCTGCCTCCAGGTCCTCTGCCACACTGCATGCAACCTTTCTTCTTGGTGCCCTATGGCTCGCGCCTGTCAATAAAGGAACTCTCCTTGCTCCTATCGCTCTCCGGTGCTCGCCTGCCACTGGAGCCCGTCTGACAACCGGTAAAGCGTTCAAATTGAGCACTTCCCACTGCACAACCTCTGCACCTGTGGTCCTCAGGGGGAAGCCGTTACTCCTAACGCTTCCCGCTGCGCATCCTCTGCAGTTAAGGCCTCGAACAGCAGAGACCCTCCAAGGTCCGGCATCCGTTCAGTACACAGCGGTGGTCCCAGCTTTGCCTTTCCTCTAACATCTGCTTCTGCTGCCACATGGAGGTATCACAACTACTCCACCTTCTGCTACTACTCTTCCCTCTGGCCTGCACCTGAGGGGGCCTTTTATGCCTACCAGTCTCCCTCAGGTGTCGTCATAACCACTAATAGGCTGCAACCTGCAGTCTTGTGTCTCTGCAGCCCTCTTCCTCATTCCAGTACTTTGGGCATTGTGGGACCTGGAGTCCCCAATGTCAAAATATGTTTTTCTAACAGCTTTGGAAATATCTATACCAAGTTCCTTTCTCTTCTCATTTATATTCCTTAAAGGAGTATTACAAGGATTAAATGAAGGATTAGGCTTTACAGAGGAATTAGTGTTTTCATGGTCTAAATTGGTAATATTTAAAGACTCATCTCTATTATTCCCCTGGGAGCCATAGGAGCTTTCCTCCCGACTGATATCAGTGACTTCAAAGGGAGTTTTCTTACTGCTTATGTTTGTTTTCACCCACATTCACATAGTTCGTTTGGGGAAAATAACAGCTCTCTCTGACAGCAAGCCATGACATATCCTGGCATTAATGGTATCCTCCAGGGGGGAGATCATTACTGCATCTCACCCAACTGAGTCCTACTGCTCCCCTGTGGCCCTTCTCCTCCCAGCTGATCCGTCCACTTAATACCACCCCCAGGGTCAGGAAGTGTCTGCCTTTCCAGGGCCACCCGGGAGAAGACTTTAGGTAGGGGCCTTGTGAGGACTCGTACTTAATAAATAAAGCATTGAAGTAGACATGGATCTCACTAATCAATGGCTTCAACAGGACTATTCGAATTGTGAGCCAAAAAAGTGTACTTATATGATCTAATGTCCATGTGGTTTACGCTATTTTGGAAACACTGGGCGCGAAGTGAAAACGTGTATAATTGAACATAGAAGCTGTAGAAAAAACAAAATGATTGCATCCCATAGAGTGAAACATTTTCTGGAAGTATCCCAATGATTTCATGATTTCTATTGGACAGTGACTCTCCAGGTGAAAGGTCGAAAATCAATCCATATTGCTTTTAGATGCGCAGTAACGGGGCGCATTCCCCTGTCAAGGGGATATGCAAATCGTGACAGGGTCATGAATTTACTTAAAAGTGTGACAGCCACGGTTTAAACCGCGGCTGTCGCACTTGCAGTTCTATCCCCCAAAGAGGGGTGGAAATGCTATTTTGTTTCTCGTCTTTAACAGAGGCAGATCCCTCTAGAGATTGTCTCTGTTAAATGCCCACCCAGCAACTTCGTGGGTGCCGGGAGCCAGTCATACAGTAGTGTGGGGGTTACGCTCCCGACACGAATGTATGCAATTGGCCTGTCCAGTACATCTTTGCGTTACTGTCCAGCCCCCCCCCCTTCCCTGAAATGCACAGGTCACCATTAAGAATAAGGTGCCCTGCGCATGCACCTTTGTGCTTATCTCTCATGTTTGAGAATCTAGTCCATGATATGTATCTATTAATGTCTTATATGGTGTTTATAAATATTAAGAGTAATAATAGCCAGGGTATTTTTGGTAGCAAGGTCATACATGTGACATGTGAATATAAAGAAATACTCGTAAGCTTTCTGTGCAGCTGCATGCGCCGAGCAATCACTTTAATGTTAATTGAATCAGTGGGTTATTGATCCGTTTCTGGTAATCCTCTCTAAATACTAGGAAGCAACACTGTTGCCTTATCGATTAAAGGTAATTAACTTACCAATTGGATTTAACAAAAGGGCCTATTTTAATATCCTACCACTTGTAGCCTGCCACGCTGCCTTCTTTCGAGGTTCTGCTAAATGTGTTTAACTCGAATGCCAGTGTACTCGAGTATAATGATTTTATGATCACACCAGCTCACAAACGCCCAGTGACGCAGTGACACTTTTTCCAAATATACTCGCTTCTGCCTCCATGTACTTGATCGTATGTGCACATGTGTACACATCTGTATTGCAGGGTAAGCACACGCCAAGAATCAGAGCTCATTCCTAATGCAAGGCCCAGGATGAGAGTCAGGTGTTCATTCCAGAGCTCCGTTTGCGGTCTGCAGTCACAAGTTCGAATCACACCAGGGCCGACTCGGCCCTTTATCCTTCCTGGGAAGATAAATGGAGTTTCGTCAATATTAGTACAGTGCTAAAAAAAAAAGCAGGAGAAATGCATCAACGTGGGCTTTACGATATACAGGGTATTATTGTATTATTAGAATCTACGCAGTGCTGTCAGCAGTCTGCTCAGATCAGTGAAAGTCGTGTAGAACTTGTCCTGAATTTGGCAAAATAGGTGCGCTGAGTGCCACACAATAACACAATGGTGGCCATACATTTGCATATTCTAATTATTGTCCCACCAAATTATGAAAGCTGCATAAAATAATTTGGAAAAATGTACAGGTGTCTAATAGGAATAAAGAGGGAGCAGTGCATCAATACACTTTTAACTGGGGGCAGCAGGGGGATTTTGTGTTATAAAATCCAGAGCAAACCTAAAAGCGCTCTTCTGCTTCAGAGGGGACAACTTGTGAATTCCCCTCGGGGTGCTGCTGCTGCACAGATTTTAGGGCAGTGGCAGTGAAAGGGTATTAACATTGTTGGAGAATGGTTTTCCCGGGTTGGGGGGCGGGTGGAATGACGTTCCATGGAGTACCTGCCCTCCCCATATCTGTTGGGTTGTCTGCTAAAACATACATTAATGCCAGCCCGAACGCTGGCAACCTACACCCTGTGCAATGCTGTGATGCTCTCAAGCTGGGTCAGAGCTTTAAACAAAATGAAATAAAATAAAATAATAAACCCAAACAATCCATTTTAAAACCACGTGACCATGTTTATTAGTCAAAACAATAGAGCATTTATTCAGACGTTTAGTTTAGTTTTCATTGTATTTCTAAAGCTTGACTGTTGCATACTGTCCTGGTTAAGACCCAACACATGCAGCAAAGATTGGAGGAAGTAAAGGAAGGCAGGAATGTAACCATTGCTTTTCGGGAAACAACACATTGTCGTGGGCTTTCTAAGTGCAGAAGCAGCTACCGCCCCATTTTATTAACCGAGATTTCGGAGGGATTAGTATGTAATGTGCATAGACTGAAGAGTATGGGTGGGAAAAAAAATAAAACATGTTCTCTCTAAAACCTATTCCTTTATGATGTACATTATATCCTGCGCAGGGTTTTAAATGTTAGTCTTTCAGCAACAGGGAGTCAATGCAATTGAAGTGTAGGACTTTCTGTTAAGGCCTAATGTTAAGATCTAACAGCAGGATGACTCCGCCACCACCATCAGCCACCCTGTGACTCTGCCACCACCATCAGCCACCCGATGACTCCGCCACCACCATCAGCCGCCCGATGACTCCTCCACCACCATCAGCCGCCCGATGACTCCTCCACCACCATCAGCCGCCCGATGACTCTGCCACCACCATCAGCCACCCTGTGACTCTGCCACCACCATCAGCCACCCGATGACTCCGCCACCACCATCAGCCGCCCGATGACTCCTCCACCACCATCAGCCGCCCGATGACTCCTCCACCACCATCAGCCGCCCGATGACTCCGCCACCACCATCAGCCACCCTGTGACTCTGCCACCACCATCAGCCACCCTGTGACTCTGCCACCACCATCAGCCACCCGATGACTCCGCCACCACCATCAGCCGCCCGATGACTCCTCCACCACCATCAGCCGCCCGATGACTCCGCCACCACCATCAGCCGCCCGATGACTCCTCCACCACCATCAGCCGCCCGATGACTCCTCCACCACCATCAGCCGCCCGATGACTCCTCCACCACCATCAGCCGCCCGATGACTCCGCCACCACCATCAGCCGCCCGATGACTCCGCTACCACCATCAGCCGCTCTGTGACTCCGCCACCACCATCAGCCGCCCGGTGACTCTGCCACCACCATCAGCCGCCCGATGACTCCGCCACCACCATCAGCCGCCCGATGACTCTGCCACCACCATCAGCCACCCGATGACTCCGCCACCACCATCAGCCGCCCGATGACTCCTCCACCACCATCAGCCGCCCGATGACTCCTCCACCACCATCAGCCGCCCGGTGACTCCTCCACCACCATCAGCCGCCCGATGACTCCGCCACCACCATCAGCCGCCCGATGACTCCGCCACCACCATCAGCCGCTCTGTGACTCCGCCACCACCATCAGCCGCCCGGTGACTCCGCCACCACCATCAGCCGCCCGATGACTCTGCCACCACCATCAGCCACCCGATGACTCTGCCACCACCATCAGCCGCCCGGTGACTCTGCTACCACCATCAGCCACCCGATGACTCCGCCACCACCATCAGCCACCCGGTGACTCTGCCACCACCATCAGCCGCCCGATGACTCCACCACCACCATCAGCCGCCCAATGACTCCTCCACCACCATCAGCCGCCTGATGACTCCTCCACCACCATCAGCAGCCCGATGACTCCGCCACCACCATCAGCAGCCCGATGACTCCGCCACCACCATCAGCCGCCCGATGACTCCGCCACCACCATCAGCCGCTCTGTGACTCCGCCACCACCATCAGCCGCCCGGTGACTCCGCCACCACCATCAGCCACCCGATGACTCTGCCACCACCATCAGCCGCCCGATAAATCTGCCACCATCATCAGCCGCTCGATAACTCTGCCACCATCATCAGCCGCTCGATAACTCCGCCACCACCATCAGCCGCCCGGTGACTCCGCCACCACCATCAGCCGCCCGGTGACTCTGCCACCACCATCAGCCGCCCGATGACTCCTCCACCACCATCAGCCGCCTGATGACTCTGCCACCACCATCAGCCGCCTGATGACTCTGCCACCACCATCAGCCGTTCTGTGACTCCGCCACCACCATCAGCCGCCCGGTGACTCTGCCACCACCATCAGCCGCCCGGTGACTCCGCCACCACCATCAGCCACCCGATGACTCTGCCACCACCATCAGCCGCCCGATGACTCCGCCACCACCATCAGCCGCTCGATGACTCCACCACCACCATCAGCCGCTCGATGACTCTGCCACCACCATCAGCCGCCCGGTGACTCTGCCACCACCATCAGCTGATCGATGACTCCGCCACCGCCATCAGCCACCCTCCTAATGTGGTCCACATTCAGACACCACTGTTACAGTGCTATCGCCGGATCTAAAGCAACATGCTTTGCCAATCTTGAGGTGGCTGCAAATTTGAAGACATTTCCCAGTAAAGGTCTTGTTGAATTAGGGCCAACATTGGCAAAGTATTAAGGCTCTTGGCCTTTCTATTTGATAAGTGGCAGGACCATTGCATTGTTAAAAGCATGAATACATGTTCCTGTGCCGGTGTGTTGATAATCGATCTAATATGTAAAGCCAGGGCAGAAAACAATAGACTTAACTAAGGACTTATGTAAACCAGAGAATTTAGTTCCAGCTACTAACAGGCTAGTTTTAGTGCTAGAAAGAGCTGTGAGTGAACAGTATGCTTTCTGACAGTATTAAGCACCCCAAATTATTTTAAAATAGTCAATATCAGCCTGAAGTTCAAGTTGAATGCTGCCAAATGAATTTCTAGAAAAAGCTGCCTATTTATTCACCACAATGTTGTGAGGTTTTAATGCCTGGGTTGAGAAACGTAATAGAGTGACGATCTCCCAAAACATGCCCTTTGGAGTATTCACGGGAGAGAAGATGTTAGTGAAATGAGCTTTGTTTGGTTTCATGTTTTTGTGAAGGTGTTTTTTTTATTTTGCAGAGCAGAAAATTAATGTATGGATTTGACAATTTGCCATTTCCATTTGTATCTGCTAAGATGCATTTTTGCCTCGCTTCTGGGCACTAGAATACCAAGGTTCATGCTTGTTGAGTTTCTTTTCATCAAGTTGTACAGAGGTCAGGGATTGTAAGCCGGGCGTATAAGGTACTTAAAAGGTTGCAGAATGTCTGATGCATTGAAGTTGTCCAAGTAACAGTTAACAGTGGAACAATGAGCAATAACATTGCTGGAATGGTAACTGCTTGCCATGTCTTCATTGAGATTTTGTAAGATTTAGAATTGGGTTGTTTTAATTTGGGTTGTCAAACAAAAGAGAGGTCCCTCTCCCCCCAACCCCTACCCCCAGATGATTTGTCCACAAGAAAGATTGTGGTGAATCGATGGCCAAATATTGAAGCATGCTAAAAATGCCTTCTATGGTATATCCAGTCATATGTGAGTGGGAACGTTCTTTAAGTGGTTCATTCACTGCTTAGATAGCCACACCCGTCCAGCGTCTCGCGGACTTCTCTGAAGTAGATCTTGGACTGAGAAGTAGCCCGGGCCGGACCTCATCCAACGATGGTACTATGGGAAATGTGTGTACTTGGCTGTTGTTACATTTAGTAAATGCTTGTGGAGTTCTGTCAGCTAAAATACTCCTCTCTACTCAGGGTCAGCAAAGTTTAACTCTCCCAATGCTTCAGAATTAAGACTACAACTATCATCAGTCCTAGCCAGGATTATCAACAGAGAGTGGCAATGGGACTCGCAGGCGAAACCATCTGAAGAGCCACGGTTTTCAGAACCCTCGTTTTTATGGACGGTAGGCAAGAAATGACCAAATAATTTACACTTGAAGAAATGTTTGACTCAATAGGCTCTATGTTCCATTCATTATTTTTAATTATCCATGTAGGTGGCAGTTTCTGAAGGGAGTATTCCTTGAAAGGATCTAGTGTTTCAAATCTCAAACTTTTCCCACAGTTATATGGACAGTTATATGGACTCTATGTTCATCAAACTGAGATTTGCAACACTGTTTACACATCTGCCGATAGAGTGGGATTTTTTCAAAGATTGCCATTGGGGCAGAGTGATGGACTTGTAGTTCCTACCGGAAATCAGAAGTATTTACACAGAAGGGCGAAAATCGTGGAATACTTGATGGGCAGACAGGTCACAGGAACAGGCGTGACGCAGTTTATCAAAGGGGCTGCAAAAGTGTGTCAAGCAAATTGCCGGCTCACAATTAACAAAGGCGGCTACAGTATACAGTGAGGCCTTTGTGCCCGGCCGCTGCCTCTGTGGGAGTGCAAAGCGACGCCAGAATTCGGGATAGTTTGTAATGAATGGCATGCGCAAATGCTCTGTACAGCACTTCTGCATGTTAACCTTCACAACGTGATTCGTTCATCCAAGCGGATTAATTTGGTCTGACGGATGTGTCTTCCCCATTGCGGCGCACTGCAGTGAAGCAGCCTGGGCGGAGCCCTCGCCTTCCGCCGGAGGGTTGTTTAATTACACACGATGTGACGCATCTGTCGCTGGAGCAGCGGATCGACGTTTTCATGATTGCGTTGGCTCAACACTCTCCTCTGGAACAGTCGCTGTTTCCCTGCCAGAATTGCGGGTGTCGGCGTAGTCACATGAGCACTATCGTACGTGACGTGGCTCACGTCCATGCTCACTCCAGAAACACGTCAGAGTGTATGTGTATATATATATAAGCGCATACGTGAAACGAGGACACCAGTTAAAATGGATCTCCTAAGGTCTAGGCCTTGCTCTGGAATACTTTAAGATTAGACCACAAAACAGACTATACAAAAAAAATCTGGTCGACTGTATGACTACTGAGCGAGACAACAACATGAAGTGTGTAGAGTGTGGGGTGGCAAGGAGGCAGAACAAGCCTGCAGGTCTTGTTAAGGTGCAGCATTGTGGTACATAGCGCTTTAGTGGCACCTGCTGAGTCTTCTTTCAATTTTAGCATCGCCTTTCGCTCTGGTTGGTGGGTGCTGGGTGGCGTTCTAGCCGCCAAAGAGTCTGAGAGGTGGGCATTGTAAATATGTGAGATACAGCGACAGGAACAGGGACCGTGGATGTTCGCAGGGCCACAAGTTAGGAGGCACTTAATGAGCGCTGGGAGGCCACACTCTTCTCCCAACGTGGTGATCGCTTGGCCATGCTGACCTTCATCTTGGTCCCTCTCTTTCTCTCTTGGCCTCTCTCTCTCCCTCTCATGTGAGGAAGCCTGTGCAGCCAAAGGAGCAGTAGAAAAGCCAAGGCTGTTGCCTTTGTGAATGTATGTTTTTTCAGATGTGAAGGCTTCCTTGCAGTTTATACTTTGTCTTTATGCAGTCAGCAGGGGCGGACGTAGCACTGCCGGCGAGTCAAAAGATTTGGTGCCCCCACTCCCCTCAACCCGCTCCATTCAGGGGAGGAGGGCCAAATTAAATAGAGCGCCACTGCAAAACTATCAGCGGCGTTGTATTTAATTAAGTGATTAACTCCCCGCTCCGTGCTGGAGCCGGGAGTTAATCGCTTCAATAGAGCAGCGGCGGGCAGCCCCTTGCTCGTTTGACAGCCGCCGACCCGTTGTCATAAAATGCACCCCACTCTCGTCGAGAGTGGATGCATTTTGGTTTAATAGGGTGCGTGGCGAGACCTTCACCCACCACGCCAGATCGGGGAGCCCTTGAAAGACTCCCCCAAGCTGGCATGGTGGGGGGCTAATGGCAAGGTGCCCCGGACGGTTGCCTGAGTGTCCCTGCCCTAAGACCAGCCCTGGCGATCAGAGTTAGTTGGGGGAATGCGTTGACCTCCCAATGCTGCTAATGCAGGCCAAGCTCCAAGGAGTAGGAGCGCGCATCATGGAGGGCCTTGATTGGAGCCTGGGCCTCTCTGAAGGACATTACAGTATTAAAGGCAGATTACAGAAAACAGGAGTGCACGTGTAAGTAGGAGGCATACCTTGTAATTGGGGCACTGCTAGATTGAAAGTGTGGCGTCAGTGTGCTTTTTGCTTTTTTACATGTTTACATGTGAGACAGCGAGAGATGCAGTAAACAGCACAGACTGAAGCAATTTTGTTCACACGTAGAAGCTGTGATTAGAACCCTAGTCGCCGGGTTCCTTGGAACTTTCAAGGTCAGCATCATACCCACTCACTCCCAAATATGTATGCACACACTGTACATAATTGCACATATAAATAAGGTATTATTGATCGAAGGGGAGCATTAGGTATCAGTGAATATCCCAGAAAGGGTGCATCCAGAGCCGAATGCAACACAAACTAGTGGGGGCAAAGGTCAATTTCATAAGCTGTTGTCTCCCCCGTGGTCAGTGATTACATTAGGACGGTCTAGCGCTTCTTTTAGGTTTTACCAGCCTGTGTCGAGGCATTTCTCCGTGGTGGCAATCGCTCTTAGGAACGATTGACATTTTGTTGTGAATAATTTGACGGTTTTTACAAAAACACTTAAAAAAATGTAGGAAAGGCTGAAGGCCGAAAAACGTCCTACCTGACGACAAGCTGTAGACATCAGTCGTTAGAAAGGATGCACGCTGCCCTGGGCAACATTTCATACATCTCTAAAATAAAGTCCCAACGTACTCAGCCCTTCCCTGTCCACCATTGGCTGCAGGCTCTTTTCTCCTCACCTTACTAGATCTGTTCTCGTCTGTCCGCAGTTTGTTCTCATGCCCATCCGAATAAGGAGTCCTGCGCATTATTTTTGAAAATTCTGTGACCGGGTAGCAATTTTCTACAGTTGGGGCTTAATTAGGCTCTCTCCGCTGTAATTATAATTGAGGTCAGCATCTTAGAATAATTGACTGCTCCAAACGGAAACGCTTACAAGGCAGGGGAGGTTCATTACCTTCCTGAATTGACCTCACAGTGATGCCATTGTTTATTGAAGTGAGATTGCTCCAAATCGTGCAATAAGGTCATTGCTCAGGACAGGATGTATGCATTTGTAATTGTGCGCACGTTTTATGATGTACTTGCCAGTGTGCCTCATAGCTGGTGGCCCACAGCTGGCAAGAAGCCCTTGGGTGGTTTTCTTTAACCCTATCCTTCCCCACTAGCCTGCACAAAGGCACTGCTGTTTGGCATATCTTAAAAGCTGTGGGCAGAAAAGAGAGGCCGTCTCAGCGGAGTCTGAGAATAGGCGTAGCCTTACTCAGTTTAGGAAAGGCGTGCAGAGGGGTATGACACGGTTTAGAGATCCATTATAGAACCACTCAAAGATGCGGTTCAAATAAAGACTATACAGCACACACAACCAAGTGATCAGTCTCTTATGTGCTTGACTCATATATAGGTTACACTATTACTCACCTAACAGACTTATTTTAAACCTGCTGCAGAATCCGACGCAAAGACCCCGGTTCACTATCTGATTAGCTGCATTATCTACATGGAGCGGTAATGCCGGGATTACATACCTGTGATCTTCATTACCTTGAGTCCTACTCTTCTTCGTCACAGTGCTTAACAATCGAGCTGATCCAACAGACTCATGGCATGTTATACAGTACAGAATGTTACAGTGTTCATGCCATCCCTAAGGGACGAAGCTCCCCCCCTCATCACATGATCAGATTAAAGGATCCTCCTCTCCTCAACCCACCTGTATCTTACCCAACCCGGTGACCAGGCTCCATCTCTTGAGAGGGTGGGTTAGGTACGAGGACTGTGACGAGGAAGAGTAGGACTCAAGGTAATGAAGATTACTGATGAGTAACCTGGGAATTCCCCGCTCCACTCTGCCATTCCTCAGTTAGTAAATATTGGGAAGAGGAACTCAGGGACTGGTCATCCCTAATCACCAAAAATAAAGGCACCTGATAAGGTTATCGGCACCCCAGTCACTGTATTCCCTCATAACCTTTACTGCAGTTAATTTTACGCTATTTAGGAATGATGATTGCTGCCCAGATGAGAATGTAATACCTTAACCTACAATAATTTCTATGACGTATGCGAGGGTTAGTAGTTGAATATGTTAGGATACATAATATCTCACTTGTATTGTTCAATACATATGTTGTTGTATTGTTGCATGTGCTTGCTCTGAAAATCTTAAATAAAGATGTTAAAAAAAACCTTTACTCCACAACTCAGTGGTGTGCTCTCAGAGCCACTGAGATAAAGGTGGTTGCTTACTCAGATAGCGAGAAGATCTGTAGTGTCTCACAAGTGTGTCCCGGGGGCCCTGGTGGCCACTAAGCAAATGAATGAAATAGAAACACCCTGAACAGCAGCCCAATAGGTAGCCACCCCCTTGGAGATAGACCAACAATAGGACAAGGAGATGAAACCACTGCCTGAACAGAAGCCCACGACGTAGCCACTCCCCTTGAAGATTGAACAACAATAGGACCAGGATGAAATCACTGCCAGCTGGTAGTACAATGAAATAGGTTAATCCAATCTCTGATGTTTGACACTGAAGGCTTTCTCCTGGCCAGTCCAGCCCAAATATGTCTGAGAGGGAGCCATCTTTACCAGGTAGGGCTCAACTGCCAAGCTCACATTCAACGGACTCAGGGAGCCCTCTGAACTAAAGACCCCTTCCTCCAATCCAACACGATAGGCAGGACCAGATCCTTGTTGAGGTGGAACACAGAGAAGATTTTAGGGTGAGTCTGGAGAAGGGGTTAGGACCAGACTCTCTGGCAGGAAGAAGAGGTAGGGACTGACACACAAGAGCAATCCTAGCTCCCCCAGGCATCGAGCTGAGGTAATGGCACATACAAAAACAGTATTAAGAATAAGATGCTTAAAGGGAGGGTTCACCCAAAATGTTTTATTTCAAAAATAGATAGGCAATATTAAAAAAAACGATTGGCATTTTTTTTCTCCAAGTCCCTATGTAAAATTTTGAGCAATTCAAGCTCAAAATTTGCAAAAGCAAGCACATGGGTGCATCCATTTTGTGAAATGGATGCCCGCCTGTGCTGGCTTTTGCTTTTGCGGCACTAATGAAGGAAAAGCCAGCCAGCTGTAGTAAACAAAAGCTACCACTGGGTGGCTTTTCCTTCATTGGTGCCGGGACTCGGAGGACGTGGACCGGAGACTACAGGCAGAAAAGCTGCAGCTGCATCTCGGTAAGTGTTATTTATTTTTTTTAAAAAAATAAGCACTAGCTGCGTTTTTTTTTTCTAAGTTTTCCGGGCTGGAGGTGCCTGGAAAACTTAGAAATAAAACTGCAGCTTTAAAAACGTTGTTTTTATGTTTGCGGTCGCTTTTGAAGCGACCGCAAACATAAATACAACGTTATTGTATTTGAAAACGCTGCGGTTTTTCTTTCTAAGTTTCTCAGGCTCCTCTGAGCCTGAGAAACTTAGAAAGAAAAACTGCAGCGTTTTCAAACACAACCACGTTGTGTTTCTGCCTAAATCTGCTTTCCCATTTGGGGCTCTAGGGCTCCCCATGGGTAGCCCTAGAGCCCCAAATGGGAAAGCAGATTTAGGCAGAAACACTGCAGCATTTAGCATTTCCCATTTGGGGCTCTCAGGCCCCCCGTGGGGAGCCCGTGAGCCCCAAATGGGAAATCAGCTGTAGGCAGAAACACCGTGGCATGTAAACACAACCGTGTTGTGTTTCTGCCTGCCTTGGCTTTCACTTTGGGTCTCCGGTGCTCTCCTGGGGGTGCACCGGGGACCCAAAGTGATAGCCACGGCAGGCAGAAACACAACGCGGTTGTGTTTGAAAACGCAGCGTTTTTTTTTCTGAGTTTTTCAGGCTCCTCCGAGCCTGAGGAGCCTGGGAAATTTAGAAAGAAAAACCACAGCATTTTCAAACACAATAATGTTGTATTTATGTTTGCGGTCGCTTCAAAAGCTACCGTAAACATAAATACAAAGTTTTTAAAGCTGCGGTTTTATTTCTAAGTTGTCCGGGCTCCTCCAGCCCGGAAAACTTAGAAAGAAAAACGCAGCTAGTGTTTATTTTTATTAAAAAAATAGAATTTACCGAGATGCAGCTGCAGCTTTTCTGCCTGTAGTCTCCGGTCCCCGTCCTCCACGTACAGCACCAATGAAGGAAAAGCCACCCAGTTGTAGCTTTTGTTTACTACAGCTGGCTGGCTTTTCCTTCATCAGTGCCCTAAAAGCCAAAGCGAGCACAGCGGCGGGCATCCATTTCACAAAATGGATGCCCCCATGTGCTTTCTTTGAGCTTGATTTGCTCAAAATTTTACATAGGGACTTGAAAAAAAAAATTGCCAATCGATTTTTTTTTAATATTGCCTATCTATTTTTGAAATAACATTTTTTGGGCGAACCATCCCTTTAAGCCAGATCTCAGCTATAGGTTCAGGAGAAAACATGAACTTCTCATGGAGCCCTGTGTCAAAGCCCTAATTGCTGCCAACTGAGCCCGGTGGTGGAGACACTACCAGACCTAACTTAAACCCCTCCCTGAGACATTTCAGAATGAGTAGTGGAGAACACAACAGAGGAAGAGTACTTGGTGAACACAGGCACAGGAACGTCAAAGACTGGCAATGCTTAGCATCATAATTAATGGTGGAAGACTTACAGCAACTGTGAGTATATTAACCACTAGATCGAGCGACATGTCCTTTCTCACATGGCCCTCTAATTCAACCGCCAGGCCTTCAGGTGGAGACATTCTAGGGCAGCCGAGGAGGAAGGAGAAGCCTGAGGGAACACGGGACCAGTGAATAGTCCGAGGGTGGCTCCAACACCATCTTCTGAGTTAGAGGGAGCAATCCTCTCTTCTATGCCACGCAGTGGCTACCAAAATGACAGACACTCCATCCTGCCCCTGATCAGAAACCCAAGCAGAAGGGGTGAATGGCGTAGAGGAGTCCAAAATGCCAGGGAAGCCAGAGAGCATCCTGCATACGTGGAGGGTCATGAGCCTAGCATGTATAGCCCAGGAGTTGATGGGACTGGTGGAAGGTAAACAGATACACAATGTGGCATCCAAATCTCCTACATAGAGACCGGAATGCCACCCGATTCTGTGTCGGATCCATCAGGCATGTAAAAAGCCTGATGAGGCCACTGGCCTTCCCACTGTCTGCTCCCTGAAGCAATGAGGCGTCCAGGGAAATAAGATGCTCCTCTGGACAGACCACGATCTTGGTGACTACCAGTGTTAGGAAAGCACACCCTGTTACCCCAGAAGAGGGTGGTATTACTAATTCACCATGTTGTCTGTCCTGACCAGGACCACCTAATCGAACAGGTAAGAAATGAAGCTGAGAAGGGCTTGATATTCAGCAGATAGTTTCCTCCAATTTTAAAAGGCCCTAGACTCCACAGGAGACCAAAGACCTTGAGCCACAGCTAGTCCCAAGGTGACTCCCTCCATATCGAGCAGCATCAACAGTGTGAATCTGAGGGACAGAGCAGAGTAAATGTAACCCCTTCAGAAAGTTGGATGATGACAGCCACCACTGAAGAACTGTTTTGATGGTCAAACCCATGGGAATTAGGAGAGAATAGTGCTAGGAGTCCAGACTCAAATACCTCAAGATGTGTGACCCCATTGGCTTAAGGTGAGCTCTGGCCCATTGAGCCATGAAGACTGTCACAGGCATGTATCCCTGCTTGGAAGCCACGCATGGGCTGGAGCCGCCGACTTGGTAATGAGAGACCTCCACCGGAACTGAAGCTTGGCTGTCCTGGGGAAGGCAGACAGACCCAACACAGGGTTGAATGTCAGTTCTATGAACTCCAGGTGAGAGCGAGGCTCCAAGTGATTCTTCTGCAGGTTCAGTTTCCACCCGAACCTGATAAGGGTTTGGGAGATAGTAGTCATGCTTCAAGCAGCCCCCTCCTTGGAGGCCACATGAACTAACCAGTCGTCCAGGAAAGGGCTCATGCAGATCCCCTGAGCGTGTTGTATACCCACCAATGTGGCCAATATCTTGGTGAAGATTCTTGAGATTGAAGACAGTTCCAAGGTCAGCACCTGAAACTGGAAGTGTCCCGCAGCGGTGGCAAATCTCACGAATTCCTGATCCTTTTCTCTGATGGGGATCAGTAGGTAGGCATCCTCTAGATCCAAAAAAACAGAGAATCTCTCCACAGCAATGAGTAGAATGATGGAAAGTCTCTCCACCCTGAACCTCATCTTGATGATAAACCAGTTCATCCCCTGAAGAGTGATGATCGGCTGGAATTCTCCTGAATGCTTGGGGACTAGGAAGAGATTGAAATAGACCCGTAGTCCCTACTCGGCCACTGGCACACACATCGTATCATCATTCTTTGCAACGTGCACATTACATGCAGCCTTTGCTGGATCCCTCACCCATCACTTCCCTCCGGCCTCTTTATTTGATTTATTTATTTATTTATTGGACATTTGTATGGCACCTATACACCAGTGTTTCCAGGCGCCACAAGACAAGATGGGGGTGGGGTGGGACATGGCAATCGCAAAAGTAGAACAACAAAAAACGGTTACATTGGCCTTGTGACAATCCTACCGTGCAAGTGCATAACAAGGTGATACGTGCAAGGGGGGGAAGGGAGGGTGAGTAGAATAACAAGTTCAGGAATGGGGTACCCTCACAGGTGGGGGCATGCAAGTGCTGGGTGGGCCAAGGCAGCAAGTGCCAGGGGAAAGTGGGAAAAGTGGGGAAGGGAGGATGAGTGCGGGGGACAGGGAGGACCAGGTTGTGCTAGTCTGGGAAAGGGAGCCAGAGGGCAAGTGCTGGCAAAAGATGCTTGGGGGACTGGTAGGGGGTGGTGTGGCCCCTGTATGACTCTGCAAGGACCAGACCCCAGTCACAGTGGCAGATGGAGAGTTTAGAACAGGAGGGGGAGAGGAAAGGAAGAGGAGAAAAGGAAAGTCTCGAGAAGTTTCTGGAATTTAAGAACACCTGGCTCAAGTCTGAGGGGGGGTGGTGTTCCAGAGGGAGGAGCCAGCCGAGGAAAGGGACCTAACTCCCACTCTCTGCTTAGAGAAACGTTTGACCTGCAGAGACTTGGAGCCAGAAGACCGATGGACTCTGGCCAGGAGGTATTTCCTGGGAGTAAGCTGGATGTAAAGAGGTCACAGGCTCAAGACAGCCTTGTTGATAATGCAAAGGGACTTGAATTTGATCCTTGCGCTCACTGTGAGCCAGTGGAGAGATTTTAGGGCTGGAGAAATGCAGTCCGTGGGCTTAAGGCCAAGGATACATCTCACAGTCCTATTATATTATATTGCAGTAGTCAAACCTAGAGAGAACCTTGGCTCTAGAGACGTTGAGCTTCTGGGGGAAGGTGAGGAAACGCAGAATGCCCCTGAGAAGATGAAGCTGAAAATGATACTTTTGGGAAAGCTCTATGATGTGTGGAGAGACAGAGAGAGAGTCACAGATGATCCCAAGGTTTTTTGCCTCACATGTAGGTGAGGAGAGTGGACCCAAGGAGTCTGGCCAGATAGGTGGGGGGAAACAAGGAGCAGGCGTCCCATTGAGAAGGTTCTCTGTCTTACTGACATTAAGGCAGAGACCATAGGCAGAGCACCATGCCTGAATAGCAGTCAGACAGTCAGGTATGAGGGAGGAGGAGGTAGGTGAAAGCAGCTTGAAAGAGCTGTGTGTCGTTTGTGTAACACTGGAAATTAGGTGAGAGCATGAAGATCAGGTGGGCTAGAGGGGCCAGGTAGATGTGAAGAGCCATGGCGATAGGATAGAGCCCTGAGGGACGGCACATGTAGGGAGCAAGGTGGAGGAGAGAAAAGGACCCATTTGCACTTGGGAAGGTCTGTTAGAAAGGAAGGAGTACAGCCATTCCAGTGCTCTGTCTGCGATGCCTTGGTTATCATGGAGACTGTTTATGAGGATGGAGTAGTCGACTGTGTCAAAACCAGAAGAAAGAAAGAGGAGGATCAGAACAGATGGAGTGTTAGAGTTCAGGTTAGAGAGTAGGTCTTCATGGGTGTTCAGCAGAGCAGTTTCTGTGGAACCAGACTGGTGGTCATTGAGGCAGCCAGCTATTTCGGGTGGAGGGTCAGTTGGGGGATGACCAGCTTCTCCGTGAGTTTGCCCAACAAAGCTGTGATAGAGATAGGATGATAGTTAACCGGGCAAGAAGGGTCAGCAAACTGCTTTTTTAGGCAAAGGTGCACAGGAGAGTTCTTAAGGTATTGAGGGAAGGAGTCTGTAGCAAAAGAGTGGTTGCAGAGGTCAGCCAAGGCTGGGACGATAGTGGCAATGGTTTCCTTGATGGTGCTGGAGGAGCAGGGGAGCACATGTTTAGAGGAGACTTTCATAAAGCAGACAACTCTAGAGATCTCATCTGGTGCAATGGGAGAGAGGGAGGAGAGTATGGGGGAGATAGGGGCAAAGGGGGGCAAGAGTAGGTGGGGACTGGGCAGAGCAGATGACAGAGAGGACAGGATGTCAAGAGTTTTGGAGGAAAAGTGGGTGGCCAGTGTATAGCAGAGGGCCTTGGAGGGAGGAGGAGACTGTTGTAGGATTGGCAAGTTCCTTGCAGATTTTAAAGAGTTCAGCCGTGTTATTGGTGGCTCCAGAGAGGCAGGTTTGGACATGAGTCCTCTTCTTGGAGCAGATGGAGAGACAGTATTGCCTTTGGAGTAGGCGGCAGGCCAGTTTGTCAGAGTATGAGCTAGATGTCTGCCACTTCCGCTCTGCCGCTTTGCACTTGCGTTCCAAAGCGGCTAAGTCAGAGTCATACCAAGAGTTGCATTTGGAGGCAGGCTGCATGCGGATCCCCATGACAGGGGAAAGGATGTCCAGGGTGTTAGAGATAGAGATTAGTTAGAACAGAGTCAGAAGGAGAGTATAATGAAGGGGCGGAGGAGGAAGCCAATTCAGCGACTGAGACACGCTTCATTGGTCGAATGACGGAGAAGGAGACGGGCAGTGCAGGTGGAGGAGTCTGGGGACATGGGAGATCAGGAGGGAAGAGAGGAGAGAGTGGTCAGACCAGGAGAGCGGGGTAGTGAGAGGGATGGAGAGAGTGATTTCTGTTGAGATGAGAGCATCCAGGGTGTGCCCAGCAGAGTGGGTTGGGCCAGAGGGAAGGATAGTGAGGGAGAGAGTGTCGCAGAAGTCAGAGAACAGTGGCCACATCAGGGAAGTCAAGATGAATGTTGAAATCCCCAAGGAAGACAGGTTTGGGGGAGGAGGCAAGAAGAGAGGAGGACAAGTCGGCCCATTTGTGAGAGGAAGAGGGAGGTAGGTCCCGGGGGTCTGTAGATGGAAGTGAGAGTAAGAGAGAAAGTAGGTGAGACAAACAACCTGAAGACTAGGCTTTCAGAGGAAGAGTAGGTTTGAGTGGGGATGATGGAGGCAGGAACCCACTGAGGCAAGATCAGAGCCACTTCACCACCAGACCGGGTGGGTCTGGGGTTGGACAGGATCTGGTAGTCCTCAGGAAGAAGACTGTCAAAAGCAGTAACGGAGCTGGCCTTGAACCACGTCATAGTGAGGGCAAGGACGTCAATGTCAAGGACTACAAGGAGGGGACAGATTTCAGAGGAGTGTTTCACAGCAGAGCGAGGAATTAGGGTAGTTAAGTGAAGCTGGTTGTCCCCTTTAAAAGATTATCGAGGGGTGGGCAGAGGGGTAGGGTGCCCCCTGTGGGGAAATTAGAGGGGGATGAGAGAAGGAGGGTTGGAAGGAGAGGGTGAGAAGTTGAAGAGCGAAGGAAGATGCCTGTCAAGCAGGCAGTTGGGCTGAGAGCCCTCTGCCATGATAGTGCCATTATGATAGACATTAATGGTGATTTGGAAGATGCGAAGCGAGTCAAGAGCACTTCCCATCTGGTGCCACCAGTAATGGGTGAGGAGGAGAAAGGGGAGAGGACAGAGGCCAAATAGGGGGTCCTAATGTTAGACGAGGGAACCGCAAAAAGAATGTCAGTGATTGTCTGCAGTTGGATCTTAGGAGTGCCTTGTTTAGTTTCTTCATTCCAGACTTTGTGAGAGAGGGAGGATAGGAGATGGAAAAGCAGTTAGAAAAGATAGGAGAGACGGAGAGCACCATGGGGGCTGGGACAAGAGGGGGCGAGGGTCAGAGGATAGCGGGGGAGTGGGTCAGAAGCACAATGCAACAATAGAATCTCACCAGGCGGCCAAGCAGACAGAAATCAGTGGGTAAGCTGGAAATGCCCAGATTTACAGATCATTTACACATTTGTAAAAACACCAACATTTCGAATTTAGCAGAAACCACTCAAAAGCAGTACAAAAAGATGGGTGCACAGTGGGAAAGTACACCCACAATCAAATTTAGCAGAAAGCACTCAAAAGCAGTATAAAAAGACGAGTGCACAGTTGGGAAGTACACCTAAATTCGAATTTAACAGAGAGCACACAAAAGAAGTACGAAAAGGTGGCTGCACAGTTAGAAAGTACACATACATTTGAATTTAGCAGAAAGCACTCAAAAGCAGTACTAAAAGGTGGGTGCAAAATTGGAGGCACAGAGAAAACAAAGAGGTATACATTATTGTTTTTCTTTTTCTTTGGAAGCAGGGCATTTAGAGAGCAGTAGAGAAGCCATCAGTATGAGGCACATCACGATGCATAGTACTTATGGTGTTGAGATTAGAGGTTACAGATAAGTAGGGAAAGGAGCAGGCAGCAATTTGAGCAGTCACAATGTCAAGGAAGGTGGATGGAGCAATGCAATCCATAGTTGCTTACCATGGAAAGTGAAGTCAAGAATATGTTTGTGGATAGAGCGGACGGGGGACCAAGTTCGTATGAATCCTTTGGGTGTGATGCTGAGTAGCTGCAGGGAGAGGTTCTCCCTCCAGCTTCAGACATGGTCAGACAGGGCCCTTCATGTGGGCCCTGGTGCTCTTGGGCGGCTCTCGCCTACCGGCTCCCGGTAGACCAAGATACAGGAGCAACTGGCCAATCAGCTCCAATGCGACTCTGTCGCCGTGGCAACCATCGGAGGCACTCCAGTACCGAGGAAGAGGGTGGCCATGATGAAAAAGGCAAACAGTGATGTTAGCGCTGCACAATACGTCTGACCAAGATATTAAATGAGGCCAAAAAAGAGCATTTTTGCAGCACAATGAAAATGTGTAGTCTGCTGTTTCTTGATGGAGGTACACTGCGAGGTAGCACACTGCAGTGCGTACAATCACCCAAATGGGCAGACCTTATCAAGTTGTGCTCAGGATAATCACAGATGGTCGGAAAGGCTGCAGAGTGGGAGGAGAGGGGAATCAAGAGACCAGCACGCTGGCGGAAAGCAGAAGGAGAAATTGCTTAGGGTCAAACAGGGGTCTTCATCTGGGCCTTGGTGCTGGAGGCCAGCATTCTCGCCTGCTGGCTCCCGTTAGGCCAGGAAACAGCAGACAGGTGGTGTTTCAGCTCCTTGCTGGGTGCCTGTCTTGTGATAATCAGCAGCTATGAGCCCCCTTGCTGCATTAATTTGGCTCCATTACGGATGCCACAGACTGTTTTACCCAACTGTAGACAAGAGAGCTCCCAAGCATCATCCTGAAATGAGCCCTCACCGGTACCCTGAGAAATATTCTGCCTGCCCCAGGAGCAAGGGACGAGTCAAGCCAACAAGAGACCTGGTGGATGACAGCAAAAGATTAAAGACCAGTGAATGGCTAAAATTATTTCCTTTTACCTCTGGCAGCAGCCATGTAATTTCCACAAGAATCAGATATTGTAGGGGATGCTTCCCAAAACCACTAATGGTATGAAGGCAACATGATTTGTTTAGGCCCCTGTATTTAGTGTGAGGGTGCAGAGTAGGAGACAAACACAGGAGTGGAAGGTTTGTTGGCATAAACTTTTATTCCAAAGCAAATTAAGGAAAAACCTACCAAGTCCTATTACTAAGAGCGGTTTCCCTGCCTCAAACCGAACACTAGGCACTCTGTCAGGATGTCAGTAAAAAGTATATAATCCACTGTCCTGTGTCCAAAACATATTTCTGTCCCTTACCTTATCAACCAAACTAGAAAGGAGGTGGGTCCAGAAGAGTGAATTAGAGTTCCAATCAGGGTTTCAACTTGGGGAAAAACAAAATGCCAACAAGTACCGAAACAAAGTTCCAAATGGTGTAAAACAAACAAAGTTCCACAGTAGCAAAGTTCTCTGGCACAAAAGGAAAGCGAAGTTCCAACTCAAAAATTTTACTGCCAAGAGAATGGTTCCCTTCTCACTCAGGCTCCTGACTGTGGTTACAAACACCAGGGAAAATGTCTCCCTTTCTCGGGCTTTCTTTAGGCTCCTTACAATGTCAAGAGTGCCTTTCTTCTCTTGACTTCTCTCATGCAATTCTCACAACACCAGGGAGGGTGTTTCCTTTCCCCTGGCCTCTTCTTCATAACCCCAGGGAGGGTGCTGCCCTTACCTTCGGTTGGTCTCTTATTCTCTTGCCTTGTGTCACTGTGCTTTCAAACCTTTGGTATACAGGCCTCAAACCCGTAAGGTTCTTTTGAGACAGCGTGGCAGACGTAGTTCACAAGCCTGACAATTACTGCGATGAGGAAGATGACTGATGATAGTAATCCTCATTGGGAACGGGGCAGGTACTCTGCTTCCCGGCTTCCCTTCGTGTCCTGTTTAGCTGGGTCAGGGTATCCCACTGTTACCTTTTGCCCCTGCCAACCTTCCCAGTCACCGCTGTACCTTTGGGATCTCTCCCGCTAGTCTCTGGTCTGTTTTGGGGCTTTCTGCTTCCGTTGTGAGCTTCTGCAGTCTCCCCCCTTCTCTGATGTGCTGTGGCAGCTCTGCAGCATGTGGTTCCCCTGATTCCCACAGGGAGGGTTAGGCTTTCTGTCGGGTCCTTTGACAAGGGTTTCTCCTGGGATCCTCACAGTCTTCAGCACTTTGCTGGCTGGCCTCCTTCTAACAGAGCCTCCGGTTGACAGCTTCTTCTGCTTCTACTTCTGCTTCAGCACAGCATTCCTACTCATTGCTCCTCCAGGAAGAGCTTCTCTCACACATCCTGAGTGTATGTTCCATTTTATACTGGCTCTTGTCAATAGGACGTGGGGTTGAATATGGTTCTTGCAGGTAATCCTCATGCCTCCATACCTCTCCCATGTCACATCACTAATCCTTTCACTCCCATATGAGTCATTGGGATCTTCCTCGTCACAGTGCTGGGAAAGGGATCTTCACTTAGGTAACTCCTATTCTTCCTCGTCCCATTATTTTTAAAAGGGACTGAGTTCTCACAAAAAGGGGCTCCCCGTAGTGAAAGGGGGATGACATCCACGGATTTGTCATAGTAGACTTGGAACTGTGTCTTGCTAAATGGTCCTGGCATCAGTTTCCCATTGCTTTCTTACCCAGCTAAAAATATTCTTCAATAAAGGATGATGAAACGGTGGGAGGCTAAGGAGGCGAGTGGAGAGTTTGGAGGGGGTGGGGGGGAAGAGCAAGGCTTACAGTGCTGCATGTCTTCATTATGTTTGGCAAGCTGCACCTTTTCCTGTTTAACTTGCTGTCAAGTGATTTCAGCCCAGATGAGCTCGCTCTGTACGTTACATCACCCACATGGAGTCATGTGCTGACTATTGCTTTCTACACACTGAAAGAAGACTCAGTTGGACCTTATCTCCTCAGTTGCTTTTCGGCTTGTTGCTGCTTTCCAGTAAATTGCCGGCTTCTTTGGTGCTAATCATTCGAATGAGAAAAAGCGAAGCAAAATTCATCGTTGCAACATTATCACTGGTCGGTCTGTTAAAATAGGAACTCTCATCAGAAAAACACCATTGATACCTCCTTGGGAGGCAATTGCTGAGATCGCTCCAGCAGAAAGCCAACACCTAAGTGTTGAGCTATTATGCATTCCTGTGCAAGGATACTGGCCCTTAGCAACGTTGTTTTGCCAGTAACAGAAACGTCTCCCTCCTTTCCCAATGTTAATTCGGATAGTGTGCACCCACTATGGCAGCAACAGTGTTGGGTTAGTGGCAAGCGTGGTGCCCTCCTCTAATGCTTTCCCTTACCACTGAGAACGTTTACTATCCAAGTGAAAGTCATGGAAGATGCAAATAACTAAACAATGGGAGAAGCAACACTAACCTGGGAGAATTAGCCATTTGGCAGGCATGTTTGGTAGACAAATATTTTGCACAATGTACATTATTGAACAGTTCTGACATTAACATATTCACCTGCATATCTAATTGCTGTGTAACTAAATATATATTTTCAATCCCACTAAAATAAGATACATGGGGTTTAGTGGTAAATGGATCACACCCTCAGCCCACGCTTGGATAGTCTCATCCTTGTGCAGAGGGAGGAGGTTTTGACTGAATGTACTAGTTTGAGCAGAGATTATGGCATTCACTCTTTTGAAAGATTTCAGTGCCAGTGACTGCAATGGATTGCCATCTGGCAAGGGTGTGAAAGCCCTGACTTTTTAAAATGTTTATTAAACAATAAAATGATGCAGTAATTCCATCCCTGAAAGGTTAATCTGCTGATCAGATTCCTCTTTCATAAACTCCATGCCAAAATCATCAATATCCTGATTTACAGCACCTGCTCTACTAGTGGCACATAGCAGGTTCAGAGGTCACAGGTGACCTCTTGACAGCAGCAGTGATAGCCAAGTTTCTGCAGCACAGGGGCTGCATTTTAGATATGCACCCCTGTACCACAACTATGATTATTATATGTAGCTCAAAGCGGTGGCAGGATAAACTGTAAAGATAAGCTATGTCTAGGGTACGGCATGGTGCATGGCACAACATATGATCATTACAGCTGCATCCAATTTAATATCACACGTGTCAGCTCCTGCGAGCCAAGCTATGCTGTGGAAGGTGATGTGTATTCGGACAAGACAGGCTGAGCCGGCCAATTTACAGGACAGCACCAGAATGGCCACGCCTCTTCTTTGTGACGGCAGGTAACACCTTCCACCAGAGACAGAGTAAACAACAGGCAGCTGCTCTGGGTGCAGGCATTAAAGGAGCACACCCAATCAAATGGGGTAGCCTCACACTAGGGTGGTGCATCGTAAAGGTCTTTGATCCTAGTGAGAAGGGAAGATGGTAGAGTTAGAGTAGCTAGGAGGGCCCTGTTAGTGGCGGAAGACTTCCACCATCTTGTTTCTCTATGCTTCTCTCTCCCATTCCTGTCCTGTCCAGTCCCTTTAGAGCAAACCTCTTTGGGTTGGATTCTTTTTGTTGAGATGGTTGCAGACATACGTTATTATGTTGGCGATAATCTTAAAAATATAGGGGGGCATTACGAGTTGGGCAGTATTCCGGCGGTAAATCTGTCAGAATACCACACAATGCAATTACCGTTACCGCCACTTGGTCTGGCCGTATTACCGCTGGATTACAAGTGGCGGTGTAAATGCCCATTTTCTTTTAGTCCGTAAGACTCATGGTGCATTTTCAGTGCAATTACCACGGCGGTAATATCGCTGTGGTAATTCCACCGAAAATGGGCCGAAAGTTGGCGGATTTATCTCCAGCTCATAGCTGGTGGTGAATCCTCCAGCTTTCCGCAGTAATGTGGCAGTAACGGTATTACTGCTGCATTTCTACTGCACCGCCCCACTCGTAATGAGGCCCATAATGTCCCCATCGCTTGTCACAGCCCTATTGAATTGTCTCTGCCTAATGCATATACATTAAATTCTAGTTATCTGGGTCTTGTAAACCCAGATAACAATCATTGGATTGTTTAAATATTGTTTGAATATTTTTCTTCCAAATAATATTGATTTTTTTCTTCCAAATATTATTGATTTTCAACAAAGAGCTTCAAAATTAACCTCATAATATCTACATTTTATTCAAATGTCTGTAATCCTCAATGGGCAATCTCCAAAAGTTTTGATGCAAAATAGAAATGTCCAAAATTAAATTGGACTTTGGGTGTGATGTCAAAAAGGCAAAGTCCACTCATTTCAAGAACAGGGATTGGACCATTAAAGCGGACAAGTTTTACTGCAATCACCTGCAGACTTTTACTTTTAAAAGAAGAAGTCTTTCGCCGCTTCTTGGAATTATCTTGAAGCATCTTTGGTTCATCACTTGAGAAGATTTCGTTGGGCCCTGCTGGGAGAGCAGTCCTTTTCTCAGTCCTCCAGTTGTGAGGTGAAGGCAGGTGTTCCAAGGCAGAGAAGATCTCTGTCCCCTATCCCCATGGACCATTGGGGGTGACCTACTGCTGGAACAAGACCTGCTTTCTCTGCTAGCCACAGCAGTACCCAGGAGCCCACCGTATTGGAGGACCTTTGCAGTTGTGTCCCGGCCTTCCCCAGGTTTGGGAGCACCAGAATAAGGAGCTATCTTGTCCCTGAGTCCCTGGAATGGACCTCACAGCACATGAAAGTTAGAACAGCAAGGATCCCTGTGTTTTTGCTGTCAAGCCTTGATTCGAGTGCTCAACACCATACGAACCAGCAGGACCCTGCAGAGCTGCCTTTGGCATTCTTTGTTCTACGAACCACAAGTTCATGCATTCGAACCAGTTTGCCACTGCATCGCGCCAGCTGGAGTATGTTGGTTGCCTCGGCTCAAACAAAAAAGTACCTCTGCCAGCACATTTCCTCAACCTACTAACTGCCATCTGTTTTATCGCCACCACCACTGTAAGTCGGTCGAAACTGGCATCCCTAGAACCACGACATTCAAACTTCAGCATTGAAGCGACTCGCTTGCATATCCTGGTACCAGCTTTCCGCTGTCAAACCTCCACTGTTGACCCGAACTGGGTCTCTTCCCGATCCACAACCCTGGAGTAATGCTTTGAACCGCACCTACCTTCCGTTTCGACACCTCGCCACTGGATGACTGCACCTGCTGCATTCTTGAACTGCACCCAGAAGCCTGTCTCGACGTTGTCGGACTGCCAAGTCAACTGAAAAGGTATTACTGACTGATGTCTGCCCCCTTGGTCTTTTTATTGCCTTTTTCTACCGTCTCATTAACCAGATTAGTGCATCTATTATATCTGAGCATATTCTGTGTTTCTTCTACAGGGCTGTGTTTTTACAGTGTTTTCTAGTTCGTTTTTATTGTACATGGTCTGTTTGATTACACTATATAGATTTATAGAACCTCGATTGGACATTCCTTTATTGTGGACTGTTCTACTTCACCGTATAGGTTGCTGCTGAATCACATTCACACCCTTCCTAGCAGTATAGCCTTCCATCGGCCCATGTTACCACAAATGGGAAGGAGGTATATCTCTTAAAGGTGCCTGTTTAACCTTTCTGATTGTGTTGGCTCTTGGTTTGTAGAAGTGTGGGGGCTGAGTAGGTGCTTTAGCCTCGACTCACCCTTAGACCCCTACAGGACAGGGGTCAATTTGTCACAGTGAATAAGACTGGAGGGAATCTATTCAGCGGAATTAATGGCTGTTTAGAGTATGACAAACCTTCCAAACTTTAACACAGTCTAGTATTAACGTTGAGTTA
Organism: Ambystoma mexicanum; assembly: GCF_040938575.1. Lineage (NCBI taxonomy): Eukaryota > Metazoa > Chordata > Amphibia > Caudata > Ambystomatidae > Ambystoma > Ambystoma mexicanum. Next base: position 337,133,307 of record NC_090923.1, on the reverse strand, counting down.
AGTTCATGACGTGTCTTCCCAATTAGTTAGTTCTGTGCATCCCCTACCCCTTCCCCACTTCCCCAACCTCACCGTTTGCCCTGTGTCGCGTTATTCTTCTTCCACAGACTATGGTCTGATTACCCTACGTGGGGATGGGTCATTTTCTTAGGCACAGTAAGACCACTCTGGTGGTGATTGGCGCAGTATAAAAACTGTATAAAGTAAAATGGCATAACAGTATGAGGCTGATAAAGGTTTCGGTAAAAAGTGGATTGAAACGATCAGACCCTTTCGTGCCAACAGGAGTGTCAAGGAAGCAAAGTGTCAACATGCATGTCCAAAACTTGCAGCTGCTGTGGACGTTTATTTCATTTAGTATGCAAGTATGACTCTGTGTTTTCAGCAGGCGAAGCAATCATTATTTTACAAAAACCTGATGAAAATGCAGAGCTAGGTGGTACCAGACTTTTCCAGGTGCAGGGCTGGCATGAAGTCATAACCTTGCATTATGAGTGGTCCAAATGGTAGCAAAGGTCACATAGCCGAATGGCTGCTTTGTGCGTGATTCTGCAACACAGACTGGCTGTCTTGGTCTAAGCTCAAAATGCCTTCTGAGAAGAACAGACCTGCCATTAACTATCCTTACTGTGTTTTTGCCAACCTTAACGATACTCCTGCGAGTGCTATCAGAAGGATGCGTAGATGCACCATGAACGCTCGAAAGATAATCTCACAATTACCCACTTCCATTATATTAACTTTATCAGCTTTAGAAGGATGCTCCTAATCAGGTATAAACCAGGTTAAGCACAGGCCATTGCACGGCAGCATTAACCGATTGAGCTATCCTACAGTGTATTTAAATATGCGTCAGATCTGGAAAGCATTCACAGGTGCACAGCATTATATTCCTTGCTAATCCTCCCTGCACACTTTGGCCCCAGGACACCCTCTGGAGCTTCATCCGCAATGTTCCGGCTGTCAGACATGGTCGAAGGCATACATGAACCTACCCCAAAGTCACTTGCTGGATTCTGGCTAATGTTTTCTCAGGCAACCAAAGGGCATATTCTGTGTTTATTGGCAAATGCTAGAGATGTATGCATTTTACAGCGGGTTTGATCTTTCCTCCGTAGTATAGCTGCGTCACTGTGAAAGATCCACCTGTAATCTCTTGTTCCCCAAAGCATTTCGCTTTTTGGCCCTCAGAATGATTGTGTCTTGTGCACTCAGCACCCTGCTTCCATGCCATTCCTTGTGATGGTTGGCATTGGAGATCAGAAGGAGTAACTAGAAGAAACTACAGCGGTGGGTGTTTACTTGTGTGTTTTAAATGTGTTCCTAAGTACATCTTAATTGCGATGAAAATGAGAGCAATGCACAGCATCGAAATTGGCAGAACTCTTTTTAGGAAACCGGGATTGTCTTGACAGTGCTCTTGGAGAGTGGAATGCTGAGGCAGCAAGTCCTTGTATTGAAGACCGACTGAAACCTGAAGAAAACAGATCATGCTGTACTACCATTGCAAAGAGTGACTGGACTGGAGTGGCTTCACATCCAACCATGTGGGGTTCAGGATGTCCATGTATAGGCTCAAGCTCAGCTGCGCTTAAGCCCATGCCGGAAGAGCAGGGCTGACCTCTCCCTGACTCGCTCCACCAGACCTGCGTGCGACCTCCTGCAGGGTGCTCCTGTAGTTAATTCAGCTCAACCTTGCAAGGTCTCAAGTGATATCAACTGAAGCCTGCCTTGAAATTCATAGTTGTTGCATCTAGGCGCTATGCTCAGAACATAGTGGGAGCTGGACCTTTGGACCAGGCAGGTTGGGTCCATGCTGCGCCCTTTACAGGCCTTTGTAATTTGCGAACATAATCCAAGAATAAACTAAATAGCAAAATCCAAATCATGAGTGTGACCGGGAGGAATGCACTGGAGCAAAGAGCGAAATCCTCTGATTCCTAGTGCAGCTGCCACATTTATAATCCACAAAAGACCACTGGGAAGCCCAATGCACTAATGCAGAGTCAACATATTCTGCCTGTGTTTCTGGTAACACCGTTTCAGGCACGGCGCATGTCTCCTAATCTGTGTCTCCATTAGCCAGCGCTGAGCCGATCCAAACATAGGAACCCTCTTCCGACAGGGATCTGCTTCAACTGAAGGAGACTTTGCTCCTGGAATTCCTCTGTGAAAGAAATTACTCTGCAAACAAATGTCATTGACCCAGTGGCTGCTGATCAATCATTGGCCCCTTTAAAAGCATTTTCTAGCCTGGAGCTTTGTCTTGAACTTAAGGCTGGTTGACCAAGAGCTCCTTGCGCGCAGGTTTAAGGTCGTGCAAGCCACCCTAGGAATTGCCTTTGGCCTGTCACTGCAAAAGAGTGCTGGCATCTGAAGATTGTTCATAATAAGATTGCATATTCACCCTTAACTCCAAAGAGACATCATTGTGAGCCAGGATGTAGTTTGGTTCTAGACATAGAGTGTAGCCCTGGTCTTCAAACTCTGGAGGGGCCCCCGAAGGGGAACCTGGAGGATGTCCATGGGGGGCACGTGGGGAAGGGTTGAGGTGTATTCTTATGTTTCGCTTTCCCCCGGGATCCTGTATGACGATGAACTGGTACCCACAGGGCCCTCTCTCCGCTGCTATGCTATGGATTTTGATGATACTCTTCTGATGATGTCTAACCAAGCAATGACAAATGTTTTTCTGTTATGTCATTATTTTCAAACAATAAAAGAGTTATATTAAAAAAACTAGAACCCCCCCAAAAAACCCAATATTTTTTACTCAAGGGGTGGTCTCGGTAACAATATTTTTACTCAAGGGGGACTTGGCATAACAACATTCGAGCACCACTGCACTACAGGAACATAAACAAGTTCAAAAGCACAACGTCTCCACATCTTAAGTGGTACTACAAGACTCACGTAAGTAATGGATACTCCTGCCATTTGTATATGTGGCATGTTAGATAAATTCAGTGCTGAAATTGGGTAGTGCATAAACATGGCCATTCCAGTCTTGCCATTCCTGGTGTGCACAGAGACCATTGAGGGGCACCCACCCTGCTAGCACCCCTCAGAACTAAACAGTTTCCACTTGGCTACTAGCCTCCCACTTGGGCTGGGGTGTCGGCTGTCTTACAATACGCAAGAATGCGAACCAATGGTTGCTCTCCGCCTGTTGGATTCCTATATGGTGTATGAAAATGAATGATTAAAGCTTGAAATCGAATTTTGACAACACACATTTTTGAAAACCAAAAGAAAGAAAAATTGAGACAAAGTTAAAAACATGAAACAATTGTTAAACGTAGTTAGGAGGAAGAGGTCATTTGGTTTCGGGGTGGGATTGTTTTGCGCCGGCTGGTGAATCCCATGCAATCCAGACTCTGAGCCCCAAAAGACATTAATACGTGATTCCACTTACATCTCCTGGAATAGCAGAGGGGGTGGACCGTTGTTATATAATCAGGACTTGGGTGATTATCTAAGGTAGCATCAAATACTTATTTTACAAGAAGTGTGGCTTACTTCTGCCATTTCTTGGGATGGCTATAGCATTAGTCAGCAGTTGGCCTCCCAGGGGTTAATTGGTCGTCCATTGGGGTCCTCGTGACTGCAGTAAGGAATTCCTTGGCTTGGAGTCTGTAAGAGGTTAATTCAGACATATACAGGTCGTTGATGAACTGGTTTGTGATACATGAAGGGTCTGGTGTGGGTAATGTTAACTGGAATCCAAAAATAGTCTCCGTTCTATGGCAAGACCGAGGCATGCATTATGCTTTGCTCTTCTTTGCCACCTTTGCAACAGCGCTGCACAACTTATTTATTGCGCAAAACGTTTTGAATTTTTTCTTAAACTGTTTTGAAAAAAAGAACTGAGGTAGCTGTCTATCCGAACTCCACTACCCATGAGCCTTTTTAATACCTCCAGATTTTATATTGCATTTGAAATATATTAGTGGAGAGAGAGTAACTAACTGAGTTGGGGGAGACCACGCACATTGCAATGGCGAGCTCAGCGGGCGCTATAACCAAATCTGTGACTGTGCGCTAACACAGACGCATTGGAGGAGCAACGCCTTGCTCCGGTGGAAACCGGGGGTGGATCCGTGGGCTAAGTAGCTCACCCCGCGTGACCGACTCTTATAATTATTTTATAAATATATATTCAGACACATGCTGAAGAAAGGCTCTCTTTACGGCGCACAGGGCGTTGAGATGACGCAACATGCCGCAAACTCTCCTCGAGAACGAGGACACGGCATAACGCTGGATACTCCTGCTGGTCAGTCCTCGCATAGAGCATAGAGCGAGACACAACGAACGAGGGGCGCTTGCTGACCGCTCGGAGAGAAAGCGGTTCTTCTTGAGAGCGAGTAAATGCACAAGTTAAATAAGGCAAAGCCTTACAATATGTCCAGTAAATCCACAGTGGAGGACGAACAAGGGGAGAGAAAGCAGCCAGGAGGGAGATCTGGCAGAAGCAGATTGAGATCTCAATCTGAGTTTCAAAAGGGTATTAGCGGACGCCCTAGTTGAAGCAGTGTCTCTAGGGGTAAAGCCCCTGCAGGACAGGTTAACTATCCTGGAGACCCTAATAACTAACAGAGACCTGGAGAAAAGGGCAAATAAACAGAGGAATGACAGCAGTCCAGGCGAAGGGCCATCCGGAGATCACCCTAAACAAAGGGTAGAAGAGCAGGGGAGTAAACGGGCCCGGAAGAGGAAACACTCCTCTACTCCCATGTGTCATCCTAAAGGGTCAGCCCAGAAGCCCCAGGAGGTGGCTGATGCATTCCAAAAGTAATAAAATGCATACCTTCAAAAGACAGCCATGCCCAGCCTCCATCCCCCTTCCCCAGGGGTGAACAACGCAGGGGATAGAGACACATCCTCTGTTGAGGATGGGGATGATCAATTGAGCCAATGCCCTCACGGATCAGCACAGAAGACCAATTGTTAATGCTAAACTGCAAAAAGAGGTCGATGAAATAACAGATATGTTTGAACCAGTGGTATAAAACACCCTAAGTCCACTCTCCCAAGGTCTCAGCATACATGACATACAGGCTAAGCAAGCCGTTAGAGAAAGTAACCAGGTTCCACATGAAGGCGGAATGCCCCAGCCCCGAGCTACCGGGGAAAGTGGTGGAAACCCCAGAACTGGACCTGAAAATGCTCAGCTTCATCACTAAAGCAGCCAAGGACGCCCGCCTGAAGGGGCATAGACAGAGCACTGGGGAGGAGCCTTAGTCTGCAGCAAAGATGCAGACCCCGCTGGACGCTAGATCCTCCTGGAAGGAGACAGCTGCCCAGGGACCACAGAGAACGCCACAAAGGAGACAATCAGGTACAAGGGACACCGGGGAGCTGTAGGGGGTCTGGGGAAGGATAGGGGTGAGCTGAGGAGTTGGGAAGGAGGGTCTGGGACCCTACAATGAACCCAAGGCCATTGTATGTTTGGCAGGAGAGTGAACAAAACTAATAAAACGTACCTGTGTGAGTCAGAACCCGCACCCAAAACCACAAGGGTTTGCGACCCTAATGATTGATGAGCATCTAATGAAAAACCATTGAATGTTTGGTAGGAGAGTGAACCAAACGAATACAATGTACCTTTGCAAGTCTGGGACACGCACCCAAAACAATTAGGATCTGGTACCCTGAAATAAACAAGTGGCTTTTATCTACTTTGATACGAGGGTCTGAGACCCTGAAACAAACAAAAGACAATTACATATTTCTGAGGGTCTGAGACCCTGAAGCAAATAAGGGACCATCACATATTCAGAAAGGTCTGGGGGCCTAAAACATGTGAGGAAGAGTTGCATACTTGGAGCGAAGTGAACGAAGTAATGCAACATTGCAAGTCTGCAACTCGAACCCACATGAGAAACCACCGTCTAAGGCCAGGATGGTCCATGACCCTGAGGGATAACACTAAAGATAGCCACGTGCTTTAAAAGGAAACCAAGCACGTCACATGAAGTGTTGCAAGCCTGGGACTTGCAGCCATATAATAGACTAATAATAATAAGACCTAGAAAGATGGAAACTACAGGAATCCTATGCCTGGTAACAGGACAAGCTAAGCTGCTCAGACGTGCAGTTGAGAAGCAGTTCTTCATGAATTGTGTCATCCAAAAGACATCTAGGGGAAGAAACTATAGCCCTAGTGTTAGGGAGCTTTGATTGGGGAGTACAGCATACCACGCTAATCAGAACTAGGAACTGTGAAAACAAACCAGAGCTCCATTCACAGACTAAAAGAAGCTAGGGCAAAGGAGTGCATCCCTAAGTTCGAAACTTTACCTTTTGGAACACTTTTTTTCTGCCTGCAAAACTGGGAACTTTTCAGTTGTTTGAAAACACGAAGAACACTTTTATTTCCTCTTAAGAGGAGATTAACCCTGCACATTTACATTTATTTGTCATTTGTAAAGTAAGTTTATTAGTGTTAGGGACAAAAGTACGTTTATGGGACATGACAGTGACAGACTCTTTAGTTTCCTTTGAGGTAGGGAAATGCCTTTTAGCCTTAGGGACAGAGAGCCATTTTCCAACGCATGTATTATTGACAAAAGTCTATATCCAAAATTCTATAAGCATTGTTTCTGAGTCTTACTTCTGCACGCTTACCTTGGGTATTCCTATTTTCACACACCCCAACAAAAAGGCCTTCAATTCCTATCTAAGAGTGAAGATGGTGTCCATGATCAAAATTGCGGGAGTTGCCCAGTAAATATGGGCGATTTTCTGTTGAACCAGTAGTTAAATATTATGTTATATTAGGTGATCCCAAAAATCATATATGGGATTGAAACTATACTCTGGTTTGAGTGGGATGAGGTTGAAATCTTGGAAGATCCCTTGTGGAGATTGGTCCTCTGAATGCTCCAATGTGTGCCAAGAGGAGCTATCAAATTGCAATTAGGCTTGATTCCATTGAAAGCAAGACTCAGATGGAGTGCCCTACTTTTAAAAAACAATTATAGCTCCTCCTAAGGATTCCTTATTCGTGCATTTCAGTATTCTCCATGATTGTAAGTGTGATGAATTGTTAGGTTCCTGGTACAGGAAAAGTGAGGATGTCTTAAGGAACATTGAGTGTAATAAGGAGGCACTAGTTCACTGTCCTGATAGAACTGTGGGAGGCTGACTGAGTTGCAACACGGGAGTTAATCAGGAAATGTAGGTTATATCGCTCCACATCCAAGGCACTATGTCAGTATCTGTGGCCACGATTAATAGTGGATGATGCCTTGAGACACAGTCTGGGTGGTCAAATGCAATGTCATATGATATGATATGATAGGTTATGTATAACACACTTAATACTCAGGTTTCTAAGCGCAGACACGGGAATCAAACCTGTGTTGCTCCGTGTTGTCTTATTTCCAAGACAAGCATGTTGCCGCTGAGCTATCCTCCCGAGACCTTGTAATCCGGTGATGGTTCTTTGGGCAGGTTCTCCATGATTGAGCTGCCTTGGTGTCTTGAGCTGCCATCCAGAGAGGCAGTTTGGTCCATGGACGTTTCTGTGGTGGGTTCTCCGTGTTTGATGGGCCCGAGGTGCATTCGTGCTTTTTGACAATCCGATGGTCCACACCTTTGAGTGCCATCGTGGATATTACATTGTTTGCGTTAATGCAAGTGTCTATGTCAGGGCTTTGCTTTTGGACCAGTGCTACTCCCACCCAGAATAGGTTGGATATGGATGCGGGGATGGAAGGTTGTTATGTCTTAGTGAATAGCCAAGTTTTTTGTGTTTTCAGAAAGGCTACGTGGTACCCTGAACGTGAATTCCAGAGTTTGGCATTCATGTTGTGGAAACTCGAGCTTCCCTGCCTCTTTCTCGTGTATTGTGGAATGGTTAGAAGTGCACACATCCTGCTGTATGAGATGGTCTTTCGTGACATTCATTCACCTGCACTGCCCAGAGGAAGAGCAAGGTGGGCTATGCCAAGCACTTTGGGGTGCATTCTTGTCCTGACCGGTAGCAAGTGACGTAATCATAATGCTGATGCAGTCTCCCCATTCGAGACACACGTAGAGCCTACAACTGGCACTTGATTATCGCCCATGCATCAGGGTATTTGGGGGGTTTGCAAGACTCATCGCCTGCCTGGTGTCCCCAGGGCTATGCAAATGTCATGGCACTTAATATGGATGCTGTGTATCAGAGCAGTAGCTGGTATGGAAACCCACTACCTCTTACCACAGCAATATACGCCAAGTCTCAGCCAACAGGAGGTCAAAGAGGTAGATCCTTGTTTAGTCCAATTTTGGAATTCAGCTGGAGCAAAGGCTGCTAAGTGCTTATTCTTTTGCCACTCCGCCACCACCCGCATAAGCGGCCAGCACAGGCACCCGTAAAGCATGGCAGGAAAATGGGCATGCTTTCAATATCTGAGTGTTCCCAACCCCTGAAGCCTGAAAAGATCAGAACGTTGATGCTGTGGGATAGTGTTTAGTGCTAATGATCCAATTGATGCTGCACAGATGAAGGCAATCGCTAACCATCTGCTCGAATAAGATCGATGGAAGAAAGTGGATCGGAGTGGGGTACAGTAAATATTAAATCAAGGAACCAAAGAACTTGGGGAACAGTGAACACTAATGCTATGAGGTACTGATGAATGTAATATCATGACGGGGTGATGGCCCCAAGCAAGTATTCCTGCTAAGGTAAATGGATAAAACAGTGGTGCAATGCTTGGGAACAGGGGTATGCAGTGGTGTAAGTGGAATAGGAAATCTGCTTAAGAGCTCCGGTGCCGTCAATGAGACCCCAGAACTCGGCTTGGAGTCTTGTGGAACTAGAGGAACGGGTGAGCAGGGGCCCGTGATCTTTTGGAAGGCTACATCACAGGGTGCTTTAAAAGTCCTTTGGGATGTCTTGCTATCCCAGTGCAGCATGGTGTCAAGCCTGCTGTCAGACTTATTGTGTGAGAACTGCGGCCCCTCACACCGCCAGCTCCAACAATGGAACCTCTTCCCCTGAACAGGGCCGGCTGAAGATGTGCCAGGGCTGGTGGGGGCCCATTTCAACATGAAGTTTGGGCACCCCCGGCCCCCACTTGCCTTGCAGTTGGTAAAAACAGTCAGAGGTGTCCCTAGGATGTTAAATTATAATAAAGTCAACGTTTTAAATCACCAAAATCGACACCAATCTCTGCCATCCATTACGAATTAGGTCTATGTCCCTTGGAAAGCAGAGCCATTTGGAGACTTTTATCATATTATCGAAACATTCTCGACCCTGCAAAAGATTGCTTTTTTTGGGGATCTCCGGCGTATTAAAACTGAGAAAAGATCTGTTACGTAATGGATCTGGTGGAAGTGTGTAGTAATGTTCTTAGCAACATTGATTTAATCCCCTCCCCCCCTTTTGTCTTGTGGCGCCTGGAAACACTTGTGTGTAGGCGCCATACAAATGTCCAATAAAATAAATAAATTAAACAACTGAACAAGTTCTTACAGAAAATCTGGGCCAATGTAAAAAAAAAAAAGTATTATATAGGGACGACTGGTTGAGTAGAGCAATTTCACGCATACAAGTCACTTGGACATTTGAAGTTTGATTACAAAAGATTGGGAACTCTAGCGCTTTACTTATCGTCATATCCTTACAGACACATTAGAAGGGAATTTTTAATGTGTAAGTCGAATTTGTATCCAACTAGAGATGTTCTTGTAAGATAGGGTTTGTTATCTGTGCATGGTGCATTTTGCCATTCTTTTGCGATAAAACTAAATGAATCACTTTGTCATCTTATTACACAAGTCCAGATCTACAGCGGAAATGGTCGTTCCTTTTTTATGGGCTACAGACATCCAAAGCGTAGGAACGAGGAAGGAGTCTGGAATGCATGTCTATCGGCCTCACTGGTGGTAGCCATTGTTGGAATCTCTGAAAATCCAGTGAAATAAGGTCATGAATATGGGTAGAATTTTAACAGTGAAAGTAATTATGAGTAATAATGAAATCAGGTTTTATCTTCACGGTTGAGTTGATTTTCTTAATCTATTGAATGAAATGTTTTTTTTTAAATAAATGTAGTATGTATGTATTTTCAATGTTGTTATCTATTTAGTTTGTTTTGATAAAAGTCATAAGTTATTTGTTTTAACTGTATGACCAATACAAAATAAACAAATAAAGTCAAGGAATGCAGCAAGGTGGCGCGTATCTGCATATTGTCACGGGCCAGTCAGCCAGCAGCGGCCTGAAACACTCATGTCATCTGAAAAGCTATTAATCGCTGTTTGACAATGGGATGCTAATGTCGAGGAAACCTGGATAAAAAGGCAACAAGGCGCTAGGAAAGTTATTGTAGATTGCAATAGGGAGGTGACGGCCTGAGGGTGCCAGCAAAGGTAGCCTGTAATGTGCACGCTGCACATGTTTAATGCCCCCAATGCATGGAATATATATATATATGTGTGTCATACGACGGCTAACAGGGGGAAGCTGCCCAGGGGCAACCTTAGAGCTCATATCAACTGAAAAGATTGAGAGGCCCTGATGCCGTCCCCGACCCATAAGCTACCACCATTATATCCACTAAAGCCTGTGATAAATCATTGTTTTTGACTGCACAAACTAAGAATACGATAAAGAGGTTCAGAAGGAGCGGTAAACACAAAATAATTATTTCCAGCATAGGCAATAAATCA